>NC_052152.1:129454984-129754984 GCF_902713615.1 Scyliorhinus canicula | reverse complement strand
TTGAGTGGTTGGGGAGGGTTTATATTAAGTTGGCAGGGGGATGGGAGCCGATGCAAGGAGTTGAGAAGAAGGGAACAAGGGCAAAGACTAAAGACAGAAAGGGGGATAAAAAAAGTGATAGCCCGAGAAACCAAGAGCCAGATTCAAACAGGGCCACAGTGAAAAATATTGGGAACGAGGCAAGTAATGTTAAAAACACGAGCTTAAAGGCATTGTGCCTTAAAGCAGGGAGCATTCGCAGTAAAGCAGATGAATGGCGCAAGTAAAAGTAAATGGGTATGATATAATCGGGATTACGGAGACATGGCTGCAGGGTGACCAGGAATGGGAACTGAATGTCCAGGGGTATTCCGTATTTAGGAAGGACAGGCAAAAGTGAAAAGACGGTGAAGTGTCAGTGTTGGTTAAAGAGGAAATTAACGCAATAGTGAGGAAGGATATTAGCCCTGACAATGTGGAATCCGAATGGGTAGAGCTAAGAAACACCAAGTGGCAAAACACATTAAGGGCGTCGTATATAGACCCCCAAACTGCAGTGGTGATGTTGGTAATGGCATTGAACGAGAATTAGAGATGCATGCAATAAGGGACATCTGTAATTGCGGGTGGTTTAATCTGCATATAGATTGGGCAAATCAAATTAGCCACAATACTGTTGAAGAGGAATTCCTGGAGTGTATACGAGATGGTTTTTGCACCAATACATACAGGAGCCAAATGGAAAGCAGGCCTTCCTAGACTGAGTACTGTGTAATAAGAACGGAATAGTTGGCAATCGGGTTGTGTGAGGCCATTTGGGGATGAGTGACCATAATATAGAATTTTTCATCAAGATGGAGAGTGAAGTATTTGATTCTGACACTAGGAGCGGAATTATCCGCTCCCGGGAAAAATCGTGATGGCCGTCGTGAACTCGGCCGAGTTTCACAACGGCCTCGGAAGCCGCTCCTCTCACCGTATTCACCCCCACCCGGGGGGCTAGGAGCGGCGCTCCGTTATTCTTGACGCTTGCGTCAAGGCGGCGCGCCGAGAATGATGCAACGGCAGCGCATGCGCGGCTGACGTCACGACGGCTCAAACCCGCGCATGCGCGGTGGCCGTCTTCCCCTACGCTGCCCAGCAAGACGTGGCGGCTTGATCTTGCGGGGAGGCGGAGGGAAAAGAGTACGTCGCTTTGAGACGCCGGCCCGACGATCGGTGGGCACCGACCGCAGGCCAGTCCCCACCCGAGCACGGCCGTGGTGCTCACTCCCCTCTCCGCCCCCACAAGCTTCAAACGGGCCTTTGGCGCCCATGTTCACGATGGCAACGACCAGGTGTGGTTGCCGCCGTCGTGAAACGGCAGGCCACTCGGCCCATCCGGGCCGTTTTTCACGCCGACTGCCGATTCTTCCGAGCGGGGGGCGCCAGGGGGGCGTGAAATGAGTCGCCCGGCCCTCCCGCGATTCTCCCACTCGGCGTGGGGAGCGGAGAATCGCGCCCTAGGTTCCTGATTCTTAATAAAGGAAACTACGATGGTATGATGTGCAATTGGGAAGCATTACTTAAAGGGATGCCCGTGAACAGGCAATGGCAAACATTCAAAGAGCGCATGGGCGAACTACAACAATTGTTTATTCCTGTCTGGAGCAAAAGTAAAACGGGAAAGGTGGTCAAACCATGACTTATGAAGGATATTAGAGATAGAATTTGAACCAAGGGATAAGCATACAAATTGGCCAAGAAAAACAACCGGTCTGAGGATTGAGAGCAGTTTAAAATTCAGCTAAGGAGGACCAAGGGATTGATTACAAAGGGGAAAATAGATGACGAGAGTAAACTTGCAGAGAACATAAAAGCTGACTATAAGTTTCTTTAGCTACGTGAAGAGAATAAGATTGGTGAAGAAAAACGTAGATCTATTACAGTGAGAAACAGGGGAATGTATAATGGGAGACAGTGGCTGAACAACTAAATACATACATTGGTTCTGTCTTCACAAATGAGGACAAAAATCAGATACCAGAAATGTTGGGGAATGCAGGGTTTAGTGAGAGGTAGGAACTGAAGGAGAGAAATGGTGTTTGGGAAATTGATGGAAATGAAGTCCGATAAATCCCCAGGGCCTGATAATCTGCATCCTAGAGAATTTAAGGAAGTGGCTCTAGAAATAGTGGATGCATTGGTAATCATCTTTCAGGATTCTATAGACTCTGGAACAGTTACTGTAGTTTGGAGGGTAGCTAATGTAACGCCACTATTTAATAATATTATTATTATATTGGAGGATTGCTAATGCAACTCCACTATTTAAAAAGGGATTTAGAGAGAAAACAGGGAATTATAGACCAGTAAGACTGACGTCGGTAGTAGGGAAAATTCTTGAATCCATTATCAAAGATTTTATAGCGGAGCACTTGGAAAATAAAGGCAGGATCAGACAGAGTCAGCATGGATTTATGAAGGTGCAGCCATGCTTGATAAATCTACTGGAATTCTTTGAGAATGTAACCAGTAAAGTTGAAGAGGGGGAGCCAGTGGATCTGGTATATTTGGACTTTCAGAAGGTTTTTGACAAAGTCCCACTTAAGGGATTAGTGTGTAAAATTAACGTGCATCGGATTCGGGTAGTGCATTGAGATGGATAGGCAAATGAATTGCAGATGCAGTATAATTTGGAAAAATGCGAGGTTATCCACTGTGGTCGTAAAAACAAGAAGGCAGACTATTATCTGAATGGCCATAAATTGAGAGAGGGGAATGTGCAACGAGAGCTGGGTGTCCTCGTGTAATCACTGACGGTAAGCATGCAGGTACAGTAAAGAAGGCAAATGGTATGTTGGCCTTCATAACAAGTGGATTTTCAAGTACAGGAGCAGGGATGTGTTGTTGCAATTATATAGAGCCTTTGTGAGGACACACCTGGAATACTGTGTGCAGTTTTGGTCTCCTTATCTGAGGAAGGATGTTCTTGCTCTGGAGGGAGTGCAGTGTAGGTTTACCAGACTGATTCCTGGGATGGCTGGACTGGCGTATGAGGAGAGATTAAATCGGTTGGACTGTATTCGCTGGAGTTCAGAAGAATGAGGTGGGGAACCTCCTGGAAACCTGTAAAATTCTAACAGCACTAGACAGGGTAGATGCAGGAAGGATGTTCGGGTGTATCCAGAACCAGGGTCACAGTCTGAGGATATGCGGTAGACCATTTAAGACCGAGATGAGAAGAAACTTCTCTACCCAGATAGTGGTCAGCCTGTAGAATTCACTACCACAGGAAGTAGATGAGGCCAAAGCATTGCATGTTTACAAGAAGCAGTTAGATGTAGCACTTAAGGCGAAGGATTAAGCTGTTGAGTTGGATGATCACAAGAATGGCAGAGCAGGCTTAAAGGGCCGAATGGCCTCCTCCTCCTGTTTTCTATATTTTGTTCTGATTTCAGATTTCCAGAATCCACAGTATTTTGTTTTTTTGTATTGCTCTTTAGTTTACTCAAAACTGAGTTCTGTGAAAAGCCATCATTTGTAGAATGTGTCATGCATCAATCTTAATTGAGTAAAGTACTGAAAACTTAATTCAGGCCGGTTATTAATTGGTCCAGAAACTGTTTGAAACCCACATACCTTCTCTCTGTCTGCCTCTCGCTCCTCCTTCCGCTGCCTGCCCCGCCCTGCCGCTGCCTGACACCCCCCCCCCCCCCCCCACCCCTCGCAGTCTCCCGCACTCTTTCTCCACCGATCCCCATTGGCCTCTTTCCCGTACTCCTGCTGCCTTGGCCTTCTGTATCTTTGTAACTTCTTCAACCCGACGAGCCTTTTTTGATCTCTGCCCTCCTCCGATTCTGGCTTCTTACATATCCTTGATTTTAATTGCTCCTCCATTGGTAGCTGTGCTTCCAGCTTCCTTGGCCCAAGGCTCCAGAATTTTCTCCCTAATCTTTTCTGCCTGTCTACCTTTCACTGGTAACTGGCACCTGTAGAGCAATAACAAGGATCCAAGGACCTTGAAGGAAGAGAAAATGTTTTGGTCACCTCAGCTCGACCTCTCGAGCACTGCTGCAGCACCAACTTAAATTAAAAGCATTGCAGTGTTGTAGTTGAGCTATAAGCATAGGCAGTTCCTAAAGAAATATGACATAAAACACCTAGTTACTGATACAACATTCCCAAGGACTTAAATTTCCTCATTGATCCTTTTTCTCTTTATATGTAGAAATCTCAGGGCCGTCGAGCCAGAAACCCAAAGAAAAGAAAGCAACTATTGGCAAGATGTTGAATGGTTATTCCAGCTCTACCAGTACAGGTTGGTTTCTGTTGCAATGTTTGTTTTGGTTCTGACTGTCATTCTAGAGATAGGATCTCAAGTTCCATGACATGAACTGCATTGTAAAGAGTTTATTTGAAATCTATATTTCTTCGGCTTTCAGGCAAATTGTGTTTACTCTGGGTCTCTTAAGTGATTCAAAAGTTTTCATCCACCACTACTCATTCCAAAGTTCTAACTACTCTCTGTGCAATGAAGGATTGCATTGTGAAGTTGCTAGTTTGCACCTGTGTCGCCTTGTCCTAATTGCATGAATTCAGAAAAATGTCACTTATGTCCCACTTATTTGGTTTGTCCCCACTTGGAATGTAAAAAAAACTTTCGGGTGAACTGGCTTATTATGTGCACTAACTTTATAAATGTGATCTGTTACAAGGTAGTACTCCTTGTTTGCTAGTTATCTTTTTGGCTTACGGATGCCCTTTCCTCCAAGGGTTGACCTCTGATGGAAGTGGACAATTGTACAAATGATACTCTTGCTTTGGGGGAAATTACATCTCTGCCACAGACTTAAAGAACTGTCAGCGGCAAATATGAACAGTCCATGCTGATGATTTGCAGATCAGATCATACAAACATATGAAAATAATGGGCAGGTCATAGGGTTTTACAGCGCAGTCCACCCAGCTTTCCCCACGTGGTGATCACATCTTATCTCAAACTGGAATCTGACCTCTACGTAGGCTGTCCACAATTCTATAGACTTAACAGAGACATCAGTGAAGATGTGAACAAACCGTTAAAGTTGTAAACATAACTTTGCAGTAGTTGTGCTGTGTTTCCTATAATATTTCCAAGGACTGAAGCATGAATAATTATCAGCTTTGGTAGAGTTTCCCAAACCTTTTGAGCCGCACAACCCCCTGTGACGTGGGCAGCATGGTAGCATGGTGGTTAGCACAATTGCTTCACAGCTCCAGGGGCCCAGGTTCGATTCCCATCTTGGGTCACTGTGCGGAGTTTGCACATCCTCCCTGTGTGTGCGTGGATTTTCTCTGGGTGCTCCGGTTTCCTCCCACAGTCCAAAGATGTGCAGGTTAGGTGGATTGGCCATGCTACATTGCCCTTAGTGTCCAAAATTGCCCTTAGAGTTGGGTGGGGTTACTGGGTTATGGGGATAGGGTGGACGAGTGGGCTTGGGTGGGGTGCTCTTTTCAAGAGCTGGTGCAAACCCGATGGGCAAAATGGCCTCCTTCTCCACTATAAATTCTATGACCTTCTGTTAAGGGGCTGGTTTAGCTCACTGGGCTAAATCGCTGGCTTTTAAAGCAGACCAAGCAGGCCAGCAGCACGGTTCGATTCCCGTACCAGCCTCCCTGGACAGGCGCCGGAATGTGGCGACTAGGGGCTTTTCGCAGTAACTTCATTGAAGCCTACTCGTGACAATAAGCAATTTTTTTTTTTAATTTCTTTTTTTCTTTTTTTTTTCTTTTGTGGGAGAGGCTTTTTCAGACCCCCAAAACGTATCATGGAGTTCAACCCTTTAATGTATTGTTGCTTTTGAAGCACACAGCTTGGTCTCCAGGTGTGTTATTACAATTATGGACACGTGGGTTTTAAACACAAAACAATGTTTATTCCATGAATTCAACTTAACCTTTTTAAATAAACATTGGATCCCTTAACACCCCTTACTTCAAAGATAACCCCGAAAATAATACAACACTAAATAATCCCTCAAAATGTTCCTTCAAACCTCCAAAAGACTTAACACCTTTAAACAGAAACACATCAGGTTAAAGACATTACTATTATGAGTTTAAATCACCCAAATGATTTAGAGATAGTCTTTCCTGGCAGAGATCACCGCAGATCCAGCTCACTGCAAACACAGACGCACCCAAGCTCTTTTTCTTCATGCAGCTCTCAGCAAACCAGCCAGGCACTTTTCAGCTGCATTCTCAAACTGAAACTAAAAGCAGAAGTGAGCTGCACTCAGCTACCCCCACCCTCTGATATCACTTCAGTAATATGAGCTGTGCTATTTCTTAAAGGTACATTGCTTAAACATCCACTACATGGCCCCCTTCACACTCCCCTCTGGCTAAACCACCCTTCAATGGCTTCTTAACATTAACCCCTAAAACTAGTAGCCACTTTAGGAGTGGGTAATCTGGTAATAATTAAAAAGTTCTCTTATTTAAAAACAGTACTTGCGTTTTACCTTTTGCCATTTAAAAAAAATATTTTTTTTCTTCAAGCGTTTTCCATATTTAAGGCAAGGAATCATGTTGGAAAGCTGATTCTTGTATCAGACACATGCACCTCTCTCTCCCACATACCGACTCACCTTGCTTCCACAGACACCCTCAACCTTACTCACACACACACACACATGCTCATCCTCACACACACACACACCCTAACTTACACACACGCATACCCTCGCGCCCTCACGCCCTCGCGCCCTCACTCCCTCGCGCCCTCCCCCACTCGCGCCCTCCCCCTCTCGCGCATTTTCACTCACGCTGAAATCCTCATCTTCATGCACACTCATGCTCATCCTCTCACATGCACGCCCTAATCAACTCGCACGCACACGCTAATCGACTCGCACGCACACGCTCGTCCACACACATGCACATTCTCATCCTCGCACATGTTCCTCCTCTCCCACACTTCCAGTCGGCCGCCTCTCCTCCCCAGTTTAATCGAGGTTTTGCCTTGCGGTTTCACCAGAATGACTGCAATATATTATATTTGATTCCTCTTTAAATAGAAAGAGATTACTGGTATAATTTAGATTCCACGCTCAACAAATCATGGATTGAAGTCCTGGAAACACAATGTAAAGTGTTACTGTTCAGTGATGCGATGAAAGGTCTCTGCACAGCTGTGCTTACAAATGCTCATCTGGGCAGCACGGTGGCACAGTGGTTAGCACTGCTGCGTCACGGCGCCGAGGTCCCAGGTTCGATTCCGGCTCTGGGTCACTGTCCGTGTGGAGTTTGCACATTCTCCCCGTGTTTGCGTGGGTTTCGCCCCCACAACCCAAAAGATGTGCAGGGTAGGTGAATTGGCCAACCTAAATTGCCCCTTAATTGGAAAAAATGAATTGGGTACTCTAAATTTAAATTTTAAAAAAATACAAATGCTCATCTGTTACTGTGTGTTTGGGAGGTGTTCACAGGCTCAGAACCTTCCCAGACGCACCAAGGCTGCTAGACTGCTATGGCCAAGATTTGGGGATGCACATGATAATGAGCAATTTTTAAATTTATCTTCTAACATAATTCCCAAGAGGAGCCCTGAAGGAAATGAGAGTTGCTGACTCAGACTGACACATCCCCCGCTGTCTCTGAATTTAATGGCCAGGAAGCATGCTGTCTGCCGCTGCATGAATAATAAATGGCACTTACCAACATGTCCGTAATTGGTTAGTGTTCTCAATTAGTTTACACTGGGTAAAAGGAGTGCAATCAGTTTGAGGGGCAAATCAGCTTTGAGCTCCTTAAGAGTTTAATTTGTTCTCGGGTGGCTAAGTTAAGCAACCATCTATTATCTAACCAAATGTTATTGGTACAGTGTTCCCATAATATTGCCTCATTTCACTTTAATGGTTACAGTGTGCTGGGAACCCATTTAGGGGTAGTCAGCAACATTGTAAGGCTGTGAAACGCTGCTCTTTTTGCTCAGTTGCTGGTTCTGTTTTGCATTTGTCAAAATTAAGAGAAGTGCTCAATTTGATTTAGTTACTGGCTTATGCAGATTCCTCTGTGTAGTACTAAGCCTTGTAACCAGGAGGTCGCAGTTGAATCATTTGCCTTTCCTGAGTTTACTGATCTTAGCTGGTCGTGGTAATAGGGGCATTACGTTTGATATCCGTGACCCTGGTACAGGGAATTAAATATTAGTCTGAATACTGACTTTTAGTCATGATTCAGTACTTAAAAGGTACGCCCATGTGAAAGTGTGATGTAGACACACCAACAGTATCTGCTATGAATCCCTCCTGAGCTTGTGGATGCTCACTGTCTGTCCAGCCTTTTTTTAAATTGAAAAATAGACACTTGGGAGGATACAGGTGTTGACCAATTTCTGTGGACTCGTATTCAACAAAATATTCAGGAGACGTGGTCGGGAAATATTGATGGAAAACACACCAGTTAAATACTTTTAAAATCCTGAATCCTTGCTGACTCTTGAAGAAATTGTCACAAATGTTTCTCCACTATGTCACTCAAAGCAGTTACTGGTACTCAAAATTTCTTTTCAACAAGAGCGGGGGAGGGGGGGGGGGGGGGCGGTGGTGCAGGGTAATGCGATGGGAGCTGCGTTTTTGTGAGTTCTGGCTCTGCAATCTTTTATTTTATCTTGGTACACATTTCATATTTGTCTTTTTCTTGGGATATGTACATTATGTCCCAGGACGATCATGATTGGAGTTTTGGAAAGAAGAGCCAAGATAAATTGTAGAGAATCTTTGTTTGATCGTGGCGATGAGAGCTGGCTGGGTTGAGGCTCAGCTTGCATTGGTGTTGTTGCTGATGAGTGGGCTTTCGTCCCAGGGGTGCTGTGTACACCCGGATGATGGCCTCCATTGACAATATTGTTCTGGATGAACATTCCGGCTAGTGGTACAGGTTTTTGGTGCTCACTTTGAGGAACGGTGAGGTATCCTTGGCAGAATGTCGACAGCGCATGAGAGATTTCTTGCATTCAAAAGGGTGCGTTCACTGGTAAGAGGCCTCCTTCAAGACGTTGAGATCCTGCTGCATGCTGTGCCATTTATCCTGACAGGTTCAGGAGGTAAGGGCCGGACAACGAGTGCCCGTGAGCTCGGTCCCTGACAAGAAGTAGGAGGCGGGTTCCCAATTTAGTTTGAAGATTTGACTGTCATGCTTTAGTAATCTTGATTTGGAGGCTGGTTGCATCAGATTCGACGGAGAACACCGTATTCAGTCTTCGAGGCCTGGGATTGGTTGGACCCCCTGAGCACTGGCCCAATTATTATACTATTTTCGATGCTTGTCATGAGGATTTGGAGTCATTTCCCCCACCCTGGCCAGGGCCTAGACTAGTCGCTTGGGTGTTGGGATGGTGGCATGGTGGAAGCGAAGGTGCTTCGTTCTTTGGAATCCTTGAGAGATCGTGAGAAGTGTCTTCCCTATTGTGTCTTGGCTTTGGCCTTGTCAAGCAACATGGATGGTGTTGTTATCTTGCAATTCTCAATAATTCTGAAAGTTACTCCCGTGGAGTTATGTTGTTGATTATTTATTGTCTTTTCTCCTGCACGTGAGCACCAGGGCTAGTGATGTCTGTTATCCTATAATTCTTAGACAAATGCCCCAGGTTTTGGCCCTTTGCTGCCCAATAATTACAGTCACCAAGTTTATAAGTTTAAACACAGTTACTGTTTATTTGTAACAAGAACTATAATGAAATCTGCAGCAAATACAGCTGGTTAACTATTATCTAATTCCTAATGCCCCACTTGAACTTGCCACCACATCTAGGCAGGCATGCAAGACAGACAAACACAGAAGGGAAGAAAGGGGAAAAAAACACAAGTAAAAGAGAAAAAGAGTCTTTGTTTCAAATGGGTGTTTCTTGTACCCTTCTCCTCTACAGACCTTGCTTTCAGTTCGAGGGTAGACCTCTACAGTTTCAAAGATACAACACTTTCTGGAGAGAGGGAGAGAATAAGAGCAAGCGAATGAGAACGAGCGAATGTGAATGGCTCCTGATCTTTGCCTGCAACCTGTAATGGCTTTCCTGTAGATTCAGTCATTCAGGTTCTCTGCGACCTGAGGAATACAACACTCGCAGCCTTTCTGCGGAGGGAGAGAAAAACCAGGTCCTTGCCTTTCTGTGTCAATCTGAAACTTTCAGGTCTATGAGAACCATCCCACTGGGATAAGATCCAATTACCATAAATTACAAGACAAAGTACAGCCTTTTGTGCCAATTCATTGGCCTCCAGCCAATCAATCAAAACAAATCCCAGCTTATCCCTCTCTCTGATGTCGACAAGTCTGAAACTCGTGTGCAAACTAGCAGAATGTTCTCTCCTGTGACTTATTTCCGCATTGTGCTGCTTGACTTAAGATGCATGTCCATTAATGACCCTTGGATCAAAAAGTGTAACGGCAAAACCGAAAAAAGGAGAAATAAGAGAATAAACAGGAAGGAGACTTGCAACACCCTGTATTTTGTTTATAATGAAGATGAGTGGAGCCAAGGCAGGATTATGGGTGGATGGTTGGACTGGAGTTAGGTGATAGAGGTAGTTAAGTCATAACTGAGAATGAGGATAGCTCCCCAGTTAGAGCTAATAATATTGGCACAATTCTAGTGTAGCTCAGTAATAGATGATTGCTTAACTTAGCCAATAATGGGGCAAAATTAGTTTGACAATAATGTGGCACAATTCTGGTTGCCACACTACCAGAAGGATTTGGAGGCTTTGGAGAGGGTGCATAGGAAGTCTGGTCTGAGGCGTGTTAGTTATGCGGAGAGGCTGAATAGACTCGGACTGTTTTCATTAAAACAATGGAGGTTGAGGGGTGACCTGATAGAGGTCTACAAAATTATGATGGGCATGGAGACGGTGGATGGGCAGGCACTCTTTCCCAGGGTAGCGAGGTCAGACTATGAAGGAACGGCAATGTTTTACAAATCAGGATGGTGTGTGGATTGGAGGGGAACTTGCAGGTCATGGTGCTCCAATGTATCTTGTGCCCTTGTCCTTCTCTAAGGAAGAGGTTCCAGGTTTGGAGGATGCTGTTGAAGGAGCCTTGGTCAGTTGTTGCAGTGCATCTTGTAGATAATGCGCACTGCTGCCCCTGCATCGGTGGTTGGGGGGGGGGGGGGGGGGGGGGGAAGAGAGAAGAGAGAGAGTATGATGGGGGGAGAGAAGAGAGAGAGTATGATGGTGGTGGGTGAGCTGTCAATCAAGTTGGCTGCCTTGTCCTGGACGGTGCCCAGCTTCGTTTTGAGTGTTGTTGGAACTGCATTCACCCAGGTATGTGGAGAGTATTCTATAACACCCCTGAATTGTAACTATATTGCTATTCCTTCACTGGGTCAGAATCCTACAATTCCTTTCCTAACTGACCGTGGTCATTGCCTGGCACTCATGTGGTACAAATATTACCTGCCAATTATTAGCCTAAGCCTGAATATCGTGTTACTTTATGGGCACAGACAGCTTCAATATCTGAGGAGTTATGGATGAGTTGAAAATCGCACAATCATCAGCGAACATTCGTGAAATCACTAATGAACTCGTGAAATCAATTGTACTGGCGTTGACAAATAAATCATAGAATCCCTGCAGTGCAGAAGGAGGCCGTTTGGTCTATCGATCCTCCCTCCGAAAGAACACTCTACCTAGGCCCAATTTGGTTTAGCTCAGTGGGCTAGGCAGCTGATTTGTAATGCAGAACAAGGCCAGCAGCGTGGGTTTAATTCCCGTACCAGCTTACCCGAACAGGCGCCGGAATGAGGCGACAAGTTGTACTTGTGACAATAAAAAGTTATTATCATTATTATTATTCCCACCCTATCCCTGTAACACTTTGGACACGAAGGGGCAATTTAGCATGGCCAGTTCACCTAACCTTTGGACCCTGGGAGTAAACCGAAGCACCCGGCGTAAACCCATGCAAACACGGGAAGAACGTGCAAACTCCATAGACAGTCACCCAAGGCAGGAATGGAAATTTGTTATGTGCCTGGAATTAGAAAACTCCAAAGTATATCATGGAGTTCACCTGACCTACAACTGTTTATTGATTTTGGTTATGATGAGCATAAGAGCCTGCTTTTCAGGTGTTATTCAATAGAGGTATTTGGCGCTTTTAATAAAAAACACAAGCTTTATTCCTCAAATTTAGTTAACATTTTTATAAACACACACAGTAAGCATTTTTATCAACTACAAACATAAATGCCCCACACAGCTACAGTAATCTATGTATAACTCTTGTTAAATCCCCCTTTAACAAGATCCCAGAAACCAGAAACCCCTTTTCAAAGGTGTGGCCCAGCACACTGCACTCAAGACCTGGTATGGATGCTCTTGTTTCCTTACCAAAACAGCAGGTTGGAATTCCTTCCGGAAAACAGTTATCTCATAGAATTAGAATTTACAGTGCAGAAGGAGGCCATTCGGACCATCGAGTCTTCACCGGCTCTTGGAAAGAGCACCCTACCCAACCCCATACCTCCACCCTATCCCCACAACTCAGTAACCCCACCCATCACTAAGGGCAAATTTGGACACTAAGGGTAATTTAGCATGGCCAATCCACCTAACCTGCACATCTTTGGACTGTGGGAGGAAACCGGTGCACCCGGAGGAAACCCACGCACACACGGGGAGAACGTGCAGACTCCGCACAGACAGTGACCCAAGCCGGGAATCGAACCTGGGACCCTGGAGCTGTGAAGCAATTGTGCTAATCACTATGCTACCGTTATCAAGTAGTCTGGAACCAACTTTTTAAAAGCAGATAGAGACACTTCTTTTCAACCTGTGCAGTACAAAACCAGGTCAAGAACAAAGCGAAAGTAAAACTCACCAGCTCCACCCACACAATGACATCACTGAAGCCATGTAATAAGGCAAAAATATTTTTTAAAGGGACACTCACATGACAGTCACCCAAGGCAGGAATGGAACTAAGGTCCCTGGTGCTGTGAGGCAGCAGTGCTAACCACTGTGCCACCTTAAATATAATGGCAGCAAGGTTGAAGGTGGCAGTAAGCCTTCCAAGATTTTGCCCAGTTTATTTCAACCTCAGCAGGGAGCTGGGGAGGGGATAAAGCTCATGACTGGGTCTGAAAATCGTGGCTTTTGTTTTCTTCATGTTCATTAATCTATATTTCATGATGCCCTTGTCTGACAAAAATCTAGTATCTTACCGTGAACATTTCAATAAACCACTGATATCTGCCTTGTTCCGGAGGTTGTGGAGAAAGGGAGCCCCAGATTTCCACTACACTTTACATGATAAAGTATTTTCTGATTCACTCTAATTTTAAGTTAATGCTTAGTTTCTCTGTTCTCAGGTGGAATTTCTTCCTCCAAGGTCAAACTACAGCATGTGTGTAAGTGGGAGGCAAATTTTTTAAGGTTCCTGTGGTTCCAACCCCAGATCCTTTAGTACTGTATTACCTATGCCTCATTTGATGCATGGGGCTGCTGTCATATGTTTGTGTATAATGAGAGACCACATGCCATTTTGGATGGAATTTTAAAATCTGATTTTGGCTATAGAACATAGAACAGTACAGCACAGAACAGGCCCTTCGGCCCTCGATGTTGTGCCGAGCAATGATCACCCTACTTAAACCCACGTAACCCGTATACCCGGTAACCCAACAATCCCCCCATTAACCTTACACTACGGGCAATTTAGCATGGCCAATCCACCTACCCCGCACATCTTTGGACTGTGGGAGGAAACCGGAGCACTCGGAGGAAACCCACGCACAAACGGGGAGGACGTGCAGACTCCACACAGACAGTGACCCAGCCGGGAATCGAACCTGGGACCACTGGAGCTGTGAAGCATTGATGCTAACCACCATGCTACCGTGAGGCTATATTCCAGGGAATGACATAACCGATGCCAGCACGGTAGCATTGTGGATAGCACAATCGCTTCACAGCTCCAGGGTCCCAGGTTCGATTCCGGCTTGGGTCACTGTCTGTGCGGAGTATGCACATCCTCCCCGTGTGTGCGTGGGTTTCCTCCGGGTGCTCCGGTTTCCTCCCACAGTCCAAAGATGTGCAGGTTAGGTGGATTGGCCATGAAAAATTGCCCTTAGTGTCCAAAATTGCCCTTCGTGTTGGGTGGGGTTACTGGGTTATGGGGATAGGGTGGAGGTGTTGACCTTGGGTAGGGTGCTCTTTCCAGGAGCCGGTGCAGACTCGATGGGCCGAATGGCCTCCTTCTGCACTGTAAAATTCTATGAAATAAATGTTCAGAAGATAATTCTGTTTCTTGAGTTTGATGTAAATTCTGAGCCTTACTCTTGATAGATAGACGGTGATCATTTGGAATTCAACTTTGTCTGATGTGTGATACATGTTAAATTGGTGGGGAGGTTGTTCAAGCCGCTAACAACTGAAGATGCACAGCACAGCACATAATTTAGAAGAGCTTCCAATGGAGCATCAGTTCACAACTGCAATATTATCACCATTGCTTCCTAGCCTGTAATGTTTGGAAGGCTAGCACAACAGAAGTTACTGATTCAACATGCAAAGCAAATGTCTAATGGATTCTGTATTTGCTTGTTTTCTAGCAAAGTCTTCTTCCACGTCCACTCCATCTGGGAAAGCTTCGAAACTTGCTACTGGCATCACCAAACGATCTCATACCGAAACTGGAGAGAAATCTGAAGCTTACAAATCAATCTTTACATCCCATAGCTCAGCTAAGCGCGCAAGGGAGGAAAAGCCCAACTGGATTACTCACACTGCTTACTACTATTGAGATGGCCAGCTATGCTTAAAAAAATATTGGTTTTCCCTGCCAAGTTTCATTATCTTTAAAAGTCTTTCTTGAGCTATTCTATAAAGGAGAAGATAACTCTGCAAGTGAGCCCTTGTTTGTAGAGTTCTGTAAGTCTCCTCTGTGTGAGATATTAACAACTTGTCCTTTATAAGATGCTATTTCAATTATTGAAGCTATATAGAACCCATATGCTGAGAATGTACTCGATGGGTGCAAGTTCTGGCTAGCAATGAATTACCTATCACTCAACAACCTCAATTTAAGTGGCTAAGATCCAGGCCACTGGTTTGCTGCAATATTGTTTGCTGCAATATCTGATGACATGTCTATCTCTGCCTAATTAAAATTTTCACCAAACGTTCTTTGTGTGCATCAGTTTTTATAATCAACCACGAGCACTGGTCACTCTCAGCAAGAAATATCACTGATGAAAATATTATAAATTTGATTTAGTAATTGAAAAGAGAAAACACTTATAACCATACACTTCAATTGACATTGAGATGATTTCAGATATCCTAGATAAGTAGAGCTCCTCAGTGGCAGAAATAAAATTACTAGCTTTTCAGTAGTTCCTTACCAAGTGTCTCATGTCATCGCGTGTAATGGATTACTGTGACATATAGCAACTGTGGGCTAACAGTACAGCAAGACGTGACCCAAACTGCTACCAAATAAATGATCACAATTTTCTCTGGTGGAATTGGTCGAAAGAGGAACCTTGACTAAGACATTAGGAGCACTTGCGTACCGGCTCTTCAAAAATCAAGACAGGGTTCTTAATATCGACTGGAGCACGCAGGTGAAACCTCAACTTAAATATTCATCTGAAGAATATGTGAAAGTGCCAGTACATGGTATCAGAATGGGAGGATGTAGGTTTAATTTCCCATCCCTGGTCTGGAACAAAGTCTTGAAAGAAGCCAAATGTCATCCATGCAACGCAAAAGGAAAAGAGATCTGTGAGACTCTCCAAATGGCTGGTCTGGAGCAGCCAGTGAGGGGCCTATTGCCCTAACCTCCCATTTGCTGTGCTATAAATTGTTTGAGTGGTATGGCCATAAACATTTGGCTCCTATTTTTGTGTTTAACATAAGTATTAATCTTCTATTGCTTTCTTTTCTGATTCAAAACTAAATTGTCACGATGTTCATTTGTTTCTGAGCGCTATACATTATTTCCTGGTCAAGGAATAGAGCCGCTTACAAACACCCTGTCAGTGTTGGCTTTATAATTGGCCGATGCAAATACTGCCCCAAGTTTTTAAAAGCATTAATTGTCTTTTGCATGTAGACACCAGCTCTATTTTACAGTGTCCCCCAACAAGTAACCAAGATCAAAAACTCGGAAATGTGAATTTCTCTGAGACACACTTGGCATGTTGCTCTCTGAACCATAAAATTAGCACCAGGCTCCCATGTGATAAACTCTATAGTAACTAGGATTGGCTGGGTTGTGTTACAAAATTTCTGAGGTTGATGTTGGTGTGAATGGATGGGTTGTCCCAACTTTTAAAAACTTTATAAACTTAACTATAAAAAAGATCCTTGTTTGTAAGAGACAAAATGTGTCCGCAAAGTGTTTTTTAAAAATATAAACGTCCCATGAATACAGGTGTGTAAAAACTAAAATGAAAAGTCTCTGCACCAGAGATTGGGTGAAAGTGGGTTTTTATTGTTTGTTTCTTTTTATTTTACAAACAACACATTTACCAACAATCTGCTCACTGAGGGGTGGGACTTCTATCAACTTTGCCACTGATACCTATCAATAACAGTAAAACTACAATATTTGCATGAAGTTATAAATTTAATTATGACTAACTGGAGGAAATTTAAACTACATAGGAACATTCTGGTAAAAGTCTCAGTTTCCGGAGCCAGGAACTGGGAAGTTTTCATCTCTCACACTGCAGCACCAGAGAGTGCCATCTGGTGGAGAACTGGTAAAGTTATTACTGCTTAAAGTGCTGTAAATGCAGAAATCCACACTTAACCTTTAGCCCTATGATAGACAGCCCTTTCTCTCTGGTCTGAACTGGCCTTCTCATGTTGATCACATTCATCACTACTGTTAGAGCTTTTACAATTTATCCCTGCAATGCATTGCTGTGTACATCTTCTGTCAACTTCTCCATCGAAATCCAAACAGCAGCCAACTTGATCCTCTAATTCATATTGCCCAACATCTTAGCTGTTGTTTTAAAAAATAATCTGTTCTATACCAGCTACGACATGCACTTCCCCTCCCAACTACTTTCTACAAATACCGTTCTATCTGTGATACCCATTTACAGGCATAAAATCATATCAAGGATCAGGCTCTGGGCCCAGAATGTGTCTAAAAGTTATCTGACGCAGCTATGGATGGGGCTGTTTAATAGGTGATGAGTAGCTGCCACCTAAAAGAAGAGTCTGGCTCCTCAAATATATAAATGAAGGGTCTATGCCTTTAGAACCCCTCTGGGGAAATTGGAGTGAGATTAATGTAAAAAGTGAGCATCAGCAAAAGGTCAGTTCTGAAGAGGTTATTTTGAACTTGAAACATTAACCCTGTTTCTCCACAGATGCTTCCATACCTGCTGAGCCTTTCCTGCACTTTGTTATCATTTCAGATCTCGAGGATCTACACTATTTTTGCTTTTGTTCTAAAATGCTTCTGTGACTTGCTGCATTAAAACATTCTCTTCATTTTGACCCAGGATTTTTATTTGGTTACTGACTCCTGTTAATGGAAACAGTCTCTTCCATTGGTTCTATCAAGCCTTTTGAACAACTCTTCCCTGAATGTTCTGAAATGGCGACCCCTTATTTTGAGATTATGCACTGTAGTCTTAGACTCTCCCACAAGGGAAAACATCCTCTCAGCATCTACCCTGCCAAGTCCCCTGGGAATGCTATATGTCACAATACGTTCGCCTCTTATTCTTCTAAACTCCAATGAGTACAGGCCCAACCTACTCCACCTCACCTCATAAAATAAATTCCTCCATGACCGGGATTTTGCCCAGTCCTAAACTGGCCGTTTTGCACGCTTTTCCCGGGCCCCACGCATGCGCGCCACGACTGGGAGGACAATGAGGCCGAAGACCCTACTGCGCATGTGCGAACGTTGGCCGACCGCACTGTGCATGCGCGACGGCGCACAGAACGCACTGACGTCAGTGTCATGACGTGTCCGAATTGTGGCTCCGCCCATTTAAAGCGGCAATGTCCAGCCAAAGGAAGGCGTTGTCGATAGTGTGGAAAGCCTGGGCATTACGCGGCCTTATGCCGGTCCACTCCCCCGACCAACAGCCAGCGATCCCAGCTGCAGCGCAGACGTGTCTGCTGCGTACAACACGGCATGCAGGATTCGGACCCCGAATTCCAACGGACCCCGATGCTGACTGCCTCGATTCTCCATACCGGGTGGGCATAATCACCACGCGTGAGTTGGCCTCCACCGTGCCTGCAAACCGCCTTTCAATCCTCACTGTGGATCCTGACGACGAGTGGTGTGCTGTCGTCATGGTTAACCAGTCTCGCATCCGATTCAAATTGGACACTGGCGCATCTGCAAACCTCATATCACAGTCAGACCTCGACAGTATCCGAGACCAACCTAGCATTCTTCCACCAGCCTGCCAGCTCTTTGACTACAATGGCAATGCCATAGCTGCCAGTGGATCATGCCAGCTCGCTGTATCTCACAAGGCAATCAAAGCGACGTTACGATTCGAGATCGTCCGGCCTGACAAGGCATCCCTGCTCAGTGCTTGCGCAGGCAAACCCCTAAATCTGGTCCAGCGCGTCCATGCCATGTCCTCCACACCGGCGACTGCCTCACCCAACGTAAATCTCCAGGCTGAGATAGACGAAATTCTCACGCAATACCACAACGTGTTTGATGGAATGGGCACGCTGCCATATCGTTACAAGATATTGCTCAAACCGAATGCCATCCCAGTCATCCATGCACCACGCCGGGTGCCGGCTCCTCTCAAGGATCGTCTGAAAACGCAGCTACGAGAGCTCCGAGACCAGGGTATCATTTCAAAGGTCACGGAATCAACAGACTGGGTCAGCTCCATGGTCTGCGTCAAGAAGCCCTCTGGTGAACTCTGCATTTGCATTGATCCCAAAGACATGAATCGCAACATCATGCGCGAGCACTACCCAATCCCAAAGCATGAAGAGTTAACCTGTGAGGTGGCTCCTGCCAAATTCTTTACCAAGCCGGACACCTCCCGTGGGTTCTGGCAGATACAGCTGGACAAGTCCAATCGGAAGCTGTGCACGTTTAACACTCCGCTTGGCAGGTATTGTTACAACCGCATACCTTTTGGTATCATATCAGCTTCCGAAGTATTTCATCGCATTATGGAGCAAATTATGGAGGGCATCGAGGGGGTGCGAGTCTATGTGGACGCCGTGATCATCTGGTCCACGACGCCCGAGGATCACATCGCCGGCCTCAAACAGGTTTTCCAGCGGATTCATGAAAATGGCCTCCAGCTCAACATGGCCAAATGCTCATTTGGTAGGTCCGCTATCAAGTTTCTGGGTGACCACATTTCACAGCAGGGTGTGCAACCTGACGCTGACAAGGTGCTGGTAATCAATGCCATGAAGACCCCAGAGGACAAAAAGGCGGTCCTCCGTTTCCTCGGGATGTTGAACTTTCTCGGGAAATTCATTCCCAACATGGCATCCCACACCACAGCACTCCGGCATCTCGTAAAATGTCGACAGTGTTCCAGTGGCTTCCCACACATAAAGCAGAGTGGCTTGAGCTGAAGGTGAAGCTCACCACAGCCCCAGTACTGGCATTCTTTGACCCAACCAAGGATATCAAGATATATCCACAGACGCAAACCAGGGCGGCATTGGGGCGGTGCTCCTCCAGCGAGACGACTCCTCGTCCTGGGCTCCAGTGGCATACACATCCAGGGCCATGACGCCGACCGGACAACGGTATGCCCAGATCGAAAAGGAATGCTTGGGTCTCCTGACAGGAATAGTTAAGTTTCATGACTACGTATACGGCCTGCCAAAGTTCACGGTGGAAACAGACCACAGGCCTTTAGTCCACATAATCCACAAGGATTTAAATGACATGACACCTCGGCTGCAGCGAATTCTTCTTTGTCTCCGCCGATATGACTTTGAAGTCATCTACACACTGGGTAAGGAGCTGATCATCGCGGATGCCCTATCCCGATCCATCACCATGCTGTGTGAACAGGGCGACTTCATTCGCCACATTGAGGTACAGGTACAGTTATGTGCCAGCAACCTCCCAGCCACTGATGAACGAGTTATACAAATACGCGAAGAAACTGCCAATAATCCCCTACTGCAGCGCGTAATGAAAATGAAAATCGCTTATTGTCACGAGTA
Organism: Scyliorhinus canicula; assembly: GCF_902713615.1. Lineage (NCBI taxonomy): Eukaryota > Metazoa > Chordata > Chondrichthyes > Carcharhiniformes > Scyliorhinidae > Scyliorhinus > Scyliorhinus canicula. Next base: position 129,734,834 of record NC_052152.1, on the reverse strand, counting down.
GGCTTCAATGAAGTTACTGTGAAAAGCCCCCAGTCGCCTGTCCGGGGAGGCTGGTACGGGAATCGAACCGTGCTGCTGGCCTGCTTTGTCTGCTTTAAAAGCCAGTGATTTAGCTCAGTGAGCTAAACCAGCCCCTGATGAAGCACCTCGCCCATGGCTAACCCCAGTTCTTCAACGTTAAGGACGAGCTGACGGTTGTTGAGGGGATCCTTCTTAAACTAGATAGCATTGTCATTCCCCAAAGCATGCAAAACATGGTGCTCAGGCAGATCCATGAGAGTCACCTGAGGGTCGAGAAATGTCGATGCAGAGCTCGGCAGGCAGTTTACTGGCCTGGCATCAGCCAGGACATTGCCAACACAGTCCTCAACTGCACAACATGCCAGAAGTTTCAACCAGCTCAGCTCAAGGAAACGCTTCAACAGCACGAGAACGTGACCTCTCCATGGTCCAAGGTGGGGGATAGACCTCCTTCACGCCAATGGGCGTGATTACGTGCTCCTGGTCGACTACTTCTCCAGCTACCCGGAAGTGGTGAAACTGTCAGACCTCACGTCCAAGTCCGTCATCAAAGCCTGCAAAGAGATGTTTGCCAGGCACGGGATACCACTCACGGTAATGAGTGACAATGGTCCATGTTTCTACAGGCAAGAGTGGTCCGACTTTGCACGATCCTACCACTTTAGTCATAGCACATCCAGTCCCCATTACCCGCAATCAAACGGGAAGGCCGAGAAAGGGGTCCATATTGTCAAGCGGTTGTTGTGCAAGGCTGCAGACTCAGCCTCGGATTTCAACCTGGAGCTATTGGCATACAGGGCAACCCCTCTGTCGACTGGTTTGTCTCCGGCACAGCTGCTCATGAACCGCAACCTGAGGACGACTGTTCCAGCCATCCATGATCCAGACCTTGACTACCTCACGGTGCTGCAGAAGGTGCAGCGATCCAGGGACCAGCAAAAGATCATGTATGATGCTCATGCCACGGATCACACTGCGCTGGCTCCAGATGATGTTGTTCGCGTTCAGCTGCCTGAGGGAGGTTGGTCAGCCCCAGCTGTTGTCGTCAGACAGGCTGCTCCCAGGTCTTTCGTTGTCCAAATGGCTGATGGCTCCATTTTACGGCGCAACAGGAGGGCGCTGCGTAAAGTTTCCTGCCCATCACCCGACCCCACCTCTTCGCATGTCATCATGCCTCCTCCGGACATCTTGCACCATGAGGCCACCGATCTGGCAGCGATCCCACCTGTCCACAAGGCCACCGAGATGGCAGCCATCCCGCCTGTCCAGGTGCCGCCGTCCCCCCCTCCACCTCTGCGGCAATCAACGGGAATTCGGCGCCCACCACAAAGACTGAATCTATAGACTTAAATCTTGTAAATTTTGTTCAGTTTGCTCTGTATCTGCATGATGGACACCTTCCCATGTACATATGTTCATTCATTCCCCACTTGTACATAGTTATGCATGTATGTACAGCCACATTCCAAAATTTATTTTAAAAGGGGGAGATGTCATAATATCCACTCATGTATATCATGAGATGCAGACAGGCAGTGATGGGCACACAGGATAACCATTGAACACACACGACACAGAACAACCAATCACCAGACAGGACACCACCACTATAAAGCCCACAGGGCATTAAGGCTCTCTCTCTCTCACAGGACACAGCTAGGGAGATAATCACAGTACACAGGCCAATGAACATCATCACCACGTGATAGAGAGCTAGTCTGGTCAAGCCAGTAGGAGGTTATCAGTTAGGTTAATAGAGTGTCAAGCCACAGCAGATTATGTACAGCAATCAACAGGTTTAATTAAAACAGTGTTGGACCATCTCCTGTGTCTGAAGCCTGTTTATCGTTTTACTGCATCCAGTTGCAGTCGATGTTAGACCAGCACAGATAACACATCACCCCTGTAAATATTGACACAGCCAGAATTCCCTGTATATACTGACCCACTCCCAGGGACACCCTAGAAGCTTTGACCCACTTCCTGGAGTCCTCTGTAAACACTAACATACTCTGTGTAAACATTGACAAACCTCTAGGGATGCCATGTAAATGTTAACCTCATAGAGACCCTTGTAAATACAGACAGATTTCCAAGTACTAACTATAAACACTGACACAGTCCTCGGGAAGTCTGATAAACATGGAATCTTGTGTAAATACTATCACATTCTTAGGAACCTCCTGTAAATATTGACACACACAGGAACTTTCATAAATGCTGACAGATTCTTGGGGATCCCTGCAAATATGCGCACTTGCCTAGACACTCCTAGTAACTACTGATACTATCCTGGTGACCCCCTTTAAATTCTGACAAAGTCTTGGAAATCCCCTGCAAATACTGACATTCCCAGACACCCTGCAAATTCTGACACACTCCCATGGACTCCCTGTAAATACTGACACACTCCCCGGGGACCCCCTGTAAATACTGACACAGTCGCATGGACTCTCTGCAAATACTTGCCCTCACCAGTACCCAAAATGGAAAAATAGCGAGCGAGAGCAACTCGGGGGACTCCTGCATTACTTAACTGACTCTTTCAGACTGCCTGCCAGTCACCCATTCCCTCACTGCCTGCATGCTCCTAACCTGCAGTGTGACCACCTCTCTAAACATACTATCCACATAATTCGAAGGCCCACGAATGCAACACAGTGACTCGAACCGCACCCTGTTCAGAAACATGGAGGGTGCAAATCCTCCTGAGCCGTGTGTAAATGCTCCTGCCAGTGAGAAAACCAGAGTGATTCCCATTACCACTACAAGTGACCCTGATGTGCCATGACTTGGAACTTGGAATTTTAATTTTCAGAAACGGCCATTCTGTGTCATTCCATGTCACACTGGGGACTGCACTGCAACAGAGAGGGATGGGACCTAATCTCTCTTACAGGTCCAAAGGGCACTCTGATCTCAAATAGCTACTGTGGGGTTTGCCCTTGCACTTTTCAGGAAGCACCTGAACACAAAGAGACAGACTCGTTAAAAAAAAACTACAGTTAGAACACCTGCTAATGGATCCCTCCAGTGGTATGAAAACAACAATCTGATTTTACCTTTGAAACTGCCTCGACCTATCAATCAAGTAGCTTTCAGCAGGCAATGAGTGTGAAATTGAATCTAAACAATCCAGTTCAAAGCTTTCAGCCTTCTAGCCATACACAGACTTCTATACTTTAAAGGGCAATGAAATGGACTGTGTGAGAACCACTTCAAAAGTTTCCATCACTTTAAAAGGTTAACTTTTACTTCCATTTCACAGACCTTTAAACTTGGCACACTGACAGACGTTTTAAAAGGGTTAGGGTACAGATGCAAAACTTTCACTTTGTTAGATAGAATTTTAATTTTTACATACACCTGCTAACAGTGATTCATCATCACCAAAGACAGCTGTTCAGGAACTTCGACAATCTGTATGACTAACTGTTCCACAGGGTAGATGTGCCTTAGCCAGGCTACCCTACCCCAGACTGTTCCATCTCTGTGATGTCCTTCACCCTTTTCGATTGTAATGACACCATGAATTTATGTTGGGCTGATACAGAGTGCACTGAGGGATATTGATCTTCACTGTGTCTGTGTATCACAGTGCTCGTTCACATGTGTTGTACACACCAACATGAGCTGTGTACACGAGACGACTTAGTAGAGGTATAGGACTTAGCTCACTTGGCTAGACAGCTGGATTGTGATGCAGAGCAAGGCCAGCAAAAGAGGTTCAGTTCCCATACCGGCTGAGGTTATTCATAAAGATCTCGCCTTCTCAACCTTGCCCCTTGCCTGAGGTTTGGTGATCCAAAGAGGACCCAAAGTAGCCTATTGTCATCTGGGACTATGGCCACTTTGCCTTGCCTTTACTTTGATTAGGAAGGAAAAATGACAATTTTTCCTCAGGAAAGTCCATGATGGGCCATCTGTTCCAAGATCAGCTAACCTTCAGGCAACATTTGCAGTCTGGGCACGATCCTGACCAGGTAATGTTCTCACCTCAGAGAAACAGAGCCTACCTCTCAAATGGACCTTTCTGAAGGCCCACTTTCTATTTGTGCACAAGTCTTACAACCAGAGCCAGACCTGCCTCGGACCTTCACTCTTTCCGGGGGCGTTTCCACTGTCCCCACCCACTCCGTCTCTTAATCTCGCTCACCCCTCAGATCCAAAATCTGATTTTCAGTCAGATATTTTTGGAAGTTGAGTTCACAGAGCTGGGGATTCTTCCGGTAAGCAGACAAAAATCGAGAGCCAAATGTAAATTCAGGCCCCATCTCAAGGAAACCGTTGTAAACACTGACACAAACCCTGGGTCCCCTGTAAACACTGACGCACTAGAGTGGACGCTTTGTAAATACTGACACAATTCTGGGGACCCCCTGTAAATACTGACACACTACAGTGGACGCTTTGTAAATACTGACACGTTCCTGTGGACCCCTTGCAAATACTGACGCATTTCCATGGGCCGCAATAGTAACATAGGGAGCATGAAGGGAATTAACTATTTTTGAAGTGGAGTTTGATTGGCTGCGTTTGATTGGCAGTTCTATGAGCTCTTAAGAATATTAACATTACTGAGGAGGATTTTGAGTTTTGTGAGCATCTCAAAGATGCCCATGCTCATCATGAGCACAAATGGCAAATTCTCACGAAAATTAGAAAACCAGATTCTGATCAGCTTGATCTCATTTTCTGATTTTCCCCGCCCCTTGGTGGTGATGTAATAAGGTTCCTACCTCACTTAAATACATTAAAATAGTTTTAAATATATTTAAAGGGCTTTCCTGCCAAATGCTCCTCCCCAACATTAAGAATTCTTCCCCCTCCCCCCAGCCAATGTGATGTGACGTTCATGAGATTTGCAAATGCTTCTACAAAATGTGAAGCAGCCAAGAGGAACCTGCTGGAGGCGCAAAGGTAAGTATAGCCCCCAGGAAGGGAGGGATATGCCCGGGCAGTGCTAGGCTGGTACTGCCAGAGCGCCTCCATTCTTGAGGGGGGCAGGTTCCTCTTATGTGTTGGGGAGGCCCTGGTGCTTGGGAAGTTGGGCAAGCTGTCTTGTAACAAATTGGGGTCGTTATTTATGTTTAAACAAAAATCGGTCTTCTCTTTTTTCCGGAACATATAAAGTGCCTTTTCCTTTTCTATCTCTTTAATTTTTATATTACAATTATACTTGTTATATTGTTAGTTATTACAGTCGTAATTCAATATTTAATTAAATTGTTTTTTCACACCTTAATTATCATAGTTGCTTATTACTGTTACCTCCAGTGTACAGCTGTGGATCTAAGTGAGGCTCTCATTTCCTTGCAGCGTTTGGCGAGAATGTAGATGCAAAAGGGCACTGGGTGGGATATGGAGGGGGGGATATGGGTAAAGGGGTGAGGGGTGAGGACCAGGCCTAACACTCATTTACAGAACTGTCGACGTTCGAGCAAACTGAGGCCAGGCTTCTAACTTGTCCACCTCACCATCCACCTGCCTCCATTTTGCCTCCACCCTGCTATAGGGGATGGCGTCCCAGGCCTCAACTCTTCCCTGCCACTCTGTGGTGAAAATAGAGTGGGTGTACATGCTGGGCATGGATAGGATTGCAAAGTTGGTAAATGGGACAACTCGCAACCTACGCCTAGAGGAGGAAAATCTGGGTCCCAGTTTCCACTTGCCAGGGCTAAAGGAGTGGGTTTATACCCTGTAACTTCTACTCAGAGGTGGCAAAAACTTCACTTAGTCAAAGGCTATTCAGATACAGACAGGAGCTTACACGTCTTGTTTTTTCTGACGTTATGCTATTGTCAGAACAAGTTGAAAAGCCTGTTTCAAAAGGCACCGTGTGAAAGGATAGTGAAAACATGTTACAAAAGACAAGTTGATTACTCCTTAAAAAGCAAATGTTAACTATGAGCAGAAAGCAGTCAAGTGGGACCAACTGGTAGCTCCAGCAGGCAGAGGGATGGTGAGTTTTGTGTAAATATATCTGTGGTGAATGTGATTCACACTATATATAGTTGCCAATATTACTCCATGTATATATGTTCGTTATCTACCTGTTGTAAGATCAATGCTGTATATAGTTGCCAATATAACTCCATGTATATATATTCACTATCCACCATTGTAAGTGCAGTTGCACTATCTGACCACCAGGGGGAGTCACTCTGGGAGTACGCAAGAGTTTGTACTGGGCTCCTCCCTTGGCTCCGCCCAGGACTCCTCCCCCTGGGACCGATGTATAAAGATCAGTGCCTTAGAGCCAGCCTGCCAGTTCATCTGGAGTTCAACGACGAATAGGCTGGCTCTGTTGGAAGTCTATTAAAGCCTCTGTTCAGATCCAACTACACGTGTTCGCTGAATTGATGGTTCCATCAATATCATAGAACAGTGTTCTTCAAACTTTTTTTCCGGGGACCCATCTTTGCCAACCAGCCAACCTTCGGGACCCAACCCGGCCGACCTTCGCGACCCACGCCGGCCGACCTGCGCGCCCCCCATTTTCTCTTACCTTGTTTGCTGCTGACAAAAATGGAAGAAGTGGTTTTGGGTCCTTTGGCCCTCGTACATGCTCCTCCAATGGAACCTGTTGGATGAAGGTAAAGCTTTCCGGTGTCGGAAAGTATGGAGTCTCCATCTGTCCAAAGTTCTGAATTTTTTTCCTGTAAAATTTTACCAAATAAAACCACCCCGAACTTGTGTAAAAAAATAAAAATAAATTAGTAAAATAAATGAAAAAATGAATAAACCCCCCTCTGGAACTTATAAAAAAAATAAAATGAATTGAATAAATAAATAAAAACCACTACAGAACCTGTAAAACAAAAAGCTGCAACCGTTTAAAAAAAATAGCGGCTGCACTGCGCATGCGTGCGGATCATCGCGCGTGCATGCGCAATGCAGCCAAATTTTTTTTAACATGTTCCCGCCCGCTTGCAGCCGGCGTTATGAAAAGCCGGCTGCTGCACGAGGATTTGCGCGATCGGGAGTGCCGCAGACAATGGCTTCGCAACCCTCCCGACACCCGCCCGCGACCCACCCATAGGTCGCGTCCCTAACTTTGAAAGACACTGTCATAGAATCCCTACAGTGCAGAAGGAGGCCATTTGGCCTATCAAGTCTGCACCAACCCTCTGAAAGAGCACCCTACCTAGGCCCACTCCCCCGTAAATCCGTAATCCAACCTAACCTTTTGGACACTTAGGGGATGTTTAGCATGGCCAGTCCCCCTAACCTGTGCATCTTTTGATGGTGAGAGGAAACTGGAGCACGCGGAGGAAACCCACACAAACATGGGGAGAATGTGCAAACTCCACACAGATAGTCACCCAAAGCTGGAATTGAACCCAGGTCCCTGGCGCAGTGAGGCAGCAGTGCTAACCACTGTGCTTCCCCATGGATGTGGGTGTCGCTGACTGGGCCAACAATTGCCCTTGAACTGAATGGTTTGCTCGGCCATTTCAGAGTCAACCACATTGCTGTGGGTCTGGAGTCACATGTAGGCCAGACCAGGTAAGAATGGCAGAGTTTTTCCAGACAATCGATGTTAGCTTCATGGTCTCCTATAATGAGAGTAGATTTATATTCCAGAGTTTCACCAGTTACCATGTGTCCCAGAGCATTAACCTGATCCTCTGGGATTACGAGTCCAGTGACATGACCACAACACCACCATCTCCTCGCCCTGGGCTACTTCTGTGGCTCTGTCATTCTGAGACAGCTCAATCGATTATAAAACGCGTTTAGATTGTTTTCCTCTTCCGTGGTTCTGGTGAGAAGACTGGGAGACTGATGAGGGGATCTCTGTGATTACAATGTGGCACAATAATGCCTGTTGTTTTAACCTCGCATTTTCTCATTTAGTACTCGAGTTAGAACACACTGGTTGCAGTATAAATATCACAAATCTGTAGACAACAGAAAGTCAAATCTGTTTCCTGTCTCTGAAATTAAAACACCTCAAAGAAGCTCCAAGTGCAAAAAGAGCAGTAAACACAGCATGTAAGCCGAGAGATGTGATAGGATCAGCTCTGGACAGGGCACCCGGACTCTCAGGAAAGAATACTTCCATTTTGTTCATTAGGAACTTCCTGAAGGACACAATCTGCTTCAGTTAATTGTTTCCACACTCCTGAAGCTTGTAATTTGTTTGCACAAACCTCAGATCTGTGGCGAAGAATCTTAAAGGGCAGCACGCGGCACAGTGGTTAGCACTGGGACTACGGCGCTGAGGACCCGGTTTCGAATCCTGATCCTGGGTCACTGTCCGTGTGGAGTTTGCACATTCTCCCCATGTCTGTGTGGGTTTCACCCCCACAACCCAAAAGATGTGCTGGTTAAGTTGACTGGCCATGCTAAATTGCCCCTTAATTGGGAAAAAATATAATAATTGAGCACTCTAAATTTATTTTTAAAAAGACAAAAAAAAAGAATCTTAATGCTGAGAATGGAGCATTTTCTCATCATCGCCAGTATCAAACACATCACAGGCAGTACTGCATGGGGTTAGATACAGAGTAAAGCTCCACCTACACTGTCCCCATCACACACTTCCAGGGCAGGTACAACGCAGAGAAACTAAGTTTTGCAATAAATTCAATCTCATCCTTCCACCGGACCCCATCAGTTATTAGAAAATAAGAGAAAACATTAGGCTTGACAAGCATCATATCCAGACCGCAGAGCAGCGACAAGAGTAGTGAGCTGGTTAACTGTAAGGCAAACCTTACAGTCGAAGGTCAGAGGATGTAGCCAATCTATAGAACCACAGGCAGACACAAAGCGTTGGAGACAATATAGAAAAGAATCACAAACCTGATTCCTAGTCCGAGAATCCTAAGTAATGAGAAAGAGTAAAGAATCAAATCAGAACTAGCAAGATATGGACAATATAAACCGTGAATCTTGATTTAACTTAAACTTTGAGATGAGAGCATAGATTCAAACAAGTAAAGGGTAAAAGCATTCTTACTCAAAGAGAGAGAGAGAGAGAGAGAGAGATCGAAAAACCAACACACGGAAAAGTTGGCTAGATAACGCAGTGGCGATAGAGATTTTTGGAATTATTCTCGATACAGTTTGATGTGTCTGTGGGATCTTTAAGAATGTTCTAGATCAGGGGTGGGCAAACTACGGCCCGCGGGCTGCATGCGGCCCGCCAAAGGTCTTTATGCGGCCCACCAAGGTCAAGTCATTTTTTTTTTTTTTAAATGTTTTTTTTTAAAGTTTTTTTTTTATAAGGTTAATGGGGGGGGGAATTAAGTGTCGTGGAAATTATAATAAAGACAAATTCTTCGAGGTTCGATTTAAGGAAATTTGTTTACACAAATATTTGCGGAGAAAGAGTGGTCTGGCTGCACAGCCATTCCACAGCACTCTGAGATTCGACCGAAGAAAGCATATCTTTATAGTCTGAAATAACATCTTGAAGTAAACAGCCATGTTTATATTAAATAGACCTTGAAAAGTACATAAGATGAACATACGTATGTTCTTGCCCTTGGCTAAAAACAACTCGAGTACACATTTTGTTATCTTTCGGAGGACAATATGTTATCATAATAAGTCCGAGACCAAAATGCTAAGCAGTATTTTGTTACGTTATCTCACCTACTTATTTTCATTCAAAAGCAGTGTTGAACTATCGCAAGCATTTCCCAGCATGCTTCTCAGTGGACAACTAATACATTTCCCTTCCACAATGAGCATGCCTACACCTTAAATGGAAGGCATCTCTCTGAAGGTTGAGAAGATCTGCCAGTTTGCTCAATACGACTTTCTCTCTTGGTGGCATAGCCTGTTCAGGGTCCAGAGTTCCACACATGGTGGTTCTCTGGTGCCTCAGGCAACTGCCAATCTGCACACATCACCCAATCCAACTGTGGAAGGAATAACTTAATTGTTGGACTGGGCATCTTCATGCAGTGTGTACACTTCAGCAGGCTGGTCAGCTACTCTATATGATGGATCTGAATTTGCTTCATCCATGAATGGTCACTGTCACTATGGACAGAATTCATCGCCCGGGGCCGGCGTAAATCCCGCCCCTGCCGTGGCCCGAATTCTCTGGGAATCGGCGGGGGCGGGAATCGCGCTGCGCCGGTCGGCAGGCCGCCCGCACCGTTCGGCGGGCTCCCCGTGGCGATTCTCCGGCACGCGATGGGCCGAAGTCCTGCTGCTGACAGGCCAAACCCGCCAGCGGGAATCAGAGCACCTCTGGTGCCGGCGGCGCGAGCGGGCCACGGGGCGATCTGACCCCGGGTGCCCCCACGGTGGCCTGGCCCGCGATCGGGGCCCACCGATCGGGGGCATTCTTTTTCTTCCGCCGCCGCCATGGCCTCCACCATGGCGGAGGCGGAAGAGACCCCCTCCACCGCGCATGTACTGGGGTGACGTCAGTGGCCGCTGACGCTCTGGCGCATGCGCGGACTCACGCCGGCCGGCGAAGGCCTTTCGGCAGAGCCGTTCGTGCTGGCTGGCGGGGCCCCAAAGGCCGTTCATGTCGGTCGGCAGGGCGCCAACCACTCCGGCCCTAAAGGTGCGGAGAATTCCGCAACTTTAGGGAGGCCCGACGCAGGAGTGGTTCACGCCACTCCGGTACTCCTTGACCCTCCGCCCTGCCGGGTAGGGGAGAATACCGCCCCCTATTTTTGGGCGGAAGTTACAAAAGCTCTGCAGTGGCTGGCTGCGATGATTACAATGAAGCAAAGAAATTCATAGTACTACTACAGTGTAGAAGAAGGACATTTGGCCCATCGAGTTTGAACAAATCCTTCGAAAGAGCACTATACCCAGGTCCATTGGCCCACCCATCCAGTCCACCTTATTCCTGTAACCCCGTATAGTCCTGGACACTAGGGAGCAATTTACCATGGCCAATCCACCTAACCTACACATCCCTGGACATTAAGGGGCAATTTAGCATGGCCAATCCACCTAACCTACACATCCCTGGACATTAAGGGGCAATTTAGCATGGCCAATCCACCTAACCTACACATCCCTGGACATTAAGGGGCAATTTAGCATGGCCAATCCACCTAACCTACACATCCCTGGACATTAAGGGGCAATTTAGCATGGCCAATCCACCTAACGTACACATCCCTGGACATTAAGGGGCAATTTAGCATGGCCAATCCACCTAACCTACACATCCCTGGACATTAAGGGGCAATTTAGCATGGCCAATCCACCTAACCTACACATGTCTGGACACTAAGGGGCAATTTAGCATGACCAATCCACCTCACCTACACATCCCTGGACACGAAGGGGCAATTTATCATGGCCAATCCACCTAACCTGCACATCTTTGGACTGTGGGAGGAAACCAGAACATCTGGAGGAAACTGAACTCCACACAGACAGTGACCCAAGGCCAGAATTGAACCTGGGTCCCTGGTGCTGTGAGGCTGCAGTGCTAACCACTGTGCCAGCATGTAAGGAAAGGGTTAATCGGGCTGTTCTGAAGTTTGTTAATGCTACACTGCTATTGATGTCTCTTTATGCTGCAGAGACCTTTAGCCTTTCCCTGCTAAGCAGGGAGGTTTAAATCAATTTAATGTGGTTATTGAGCCAGGGCTGACCTTAAAGCCAGTTTGATTAATGAGCCTAATTAAAGAACACACAGTACGTACTGATTTATATATTTAATCAGTGGAAGGCAAGTGCAGGAAAAGCAGTTGAGCAGAAGAAAATATCTGAGAATGTGTCATCCTTTTAAATACTCTTTATATAAAGTTTTAATTTGACTGCTATAAACCCCGTATTACAGAATTGTGCAGAATATCCTGTGGAGTAAGAGAGATGTATCGCAGAGTGGAACTCCCACTAGTTTATCGTGGTTTTAACAGCACAATCTGGGTGCAATTGCCAAAGTAATGCAAAAGATCAGGGAATGTAAAACATCAAACATTAATCAAATTTCAGCAATCTTTAACGCTGGGTTAAAAAAATATTGCAGCAGAATCCAACTCTGCGGACAAAACGCAACAGACCCCCAGAACAGGAATAAAAAAAGTATTGCATTTCTATAGCATTGTTGATGAACAGGACGCCCCATAATACTGTACAGCCAATTAAGTGCTTTTTGAATGTAGTCATTGCTGTAGCATCAGGAGATAGGACAACCAGCTTCTACACTGCAAGCTCTCACAAACAGCAATAGATAATGACCAAAAAAATATATTTTTTTATAAAGTTGATTGAGGGAATAATATTGATCAAGCCATCAGGGAGATAACTCGACTGCTCTTCTTTTAGAGCTAGCGTTGTGGAATCTCCCATAACCACCAGTGAGGGCCAACAGGCCTTTGGATTGACAGCTCATCTGAAAGAAGGTGGTGGGGAATCTCCGTTTCTGAGACTAATTGTTGACACCGATGCAGAATTTGACAGTAAAACCGCGCCGAACCTGGACCGATTCAGCTATTATTAAGGGGCTAGCACCGGCGCCACGTGAAACACAATTGATTCCAATGAGAAATGGTGCCGGATTTACCGATTTTGCGATTGACACTCAGGAGGCTGACAAACTGCAGCCGCATACACACTTCACTCCCCACACACACCACCCCGGCCAACAAGATAGCAGAAAGATGCGCAGCCCACGTTTGGCGGACGCAGAGCTTGAGATCCTCCTGGGTGCCACGGAGGAGAGACAGATGAGCCTGTATTCCAGCCTGTGAAAGAGGCTGTCAGCAGCTGCCATTCACTGTGCCTGGGCGCAGGTGGCAGAGGCTGTGAGCGCTGTGGGCAACACGGTCTGCATCGGCCAGCAGTGCCGGAACAAACTGCACGTCCTCCTCAGGGCAGCCAGGGTGAGTAGACATCACTGTGCCTCTGGCCCCAACCCTGTCCCACACATTCCTAACCTGACACCCTCCTCCGCCACACCCAGAGGGCGGCCGAACCCCCAACCTGCACCACATGCCGGGACCCATAGTGGCCGCCATGGCCGGTTGCCCTTGCTACTGAGGCCACTAGCTACCCACCCCGCATGCGTCCCTGTCTAACACTGTCCCTGGCCTTGGACATGCTGATCCATAGCCAAAACCATCACCCTCAATGCCTCCACCGTGGACGGCACCTATGCGGTGTTGGCCTGAGAGGCACGCATAGTCGGCACCACTTCCTCCTGCTGCACGCATTTGGACTTCTCCAACTGCACCTGCAGGTGCTGGGTGCTCGCCAACAACCCCTCATGTAGTCCCTGGCTCTGTGACTGCATCTCCACAATTAATGGTGCTGTCCGTCAGAGAAGCCCGAAACCTGTCTGGATGCCAGCTAGTTCCTGGGGTCGGCCTGACTTCCACCCATCCACCCCTCGGGTGTACCTACCTCCACCAGAGTGTCCCAGGAGCCTCTTCACTAAAGTGCCCAACCGAGGTGAGTGTCTCTGGGATGATGGAGGGTATTGGAGGCAGGTGTGCTGGGACGTCAGTGTCATCCTCAAACCTGAGCTCCGCCTCTGTTTCGGGTCTACGGCTGCCGTCTGAGCTTCTCTCAGCATTGATGCTTGGCTCACGGGAGGGCTCCAGCTGTGGCACTGGCTGGGGGCGGGGGGATACAAGATGGGCCTGCACCATCTCCAGCAGGCACTGCAGGACATAAGACAAGCCGTATGATTAGGGTGGGTGGGGCGGGGGGGGGGGGGGGGGGGTGATGGGGGAGGTTGTGTTAGAGATGTGGTATGATATATCATCATTACAAGGGTTAATGTAATACCACGAATAGCAACTAGAGGGAGCTGCAAAGAGTACTATATGAAGCAGTGATGCCAGACCTTCGGAGAGGAATAAGCAGGAGACACCTAGAGCAAGGTCATAAGAGCAGTTAGTGTGAGAAGGTTAGATTAAAGTTATACCAGTGGGTCAGATTAGCAGTGGGGGAGTGTAGTTAAATGTTATTGATCAATTCCGTATTCTAATAAGGACTAAGTGTTGAAACCCAGTATAGTAGTGTAAATAAAAACATAGCTTTGTTTAAGTACAAGTTATACTGTGGTCTTTATGGAACACCACGCAATCCAACCTGAATAAGCAACAGAAAGAACACCACAGGGGCGGGGTCAGAGAACCGCAACTAAGCATGGCCTCACTATCCAATCTCCACCCCAGCGACCTCCCTTTCCTCCCTGCTGCCAACCACGCCCAGGGCCCTCTACTCTGTCATGTTCAGCGGCCGCAGGTCTGGCGGTCTCCTCCAGTCTTCTCCCGTTCCCGGCAGTTCTGGGCAGCCTTCGCCTGGGGGGGGGGGGCATAGGGGTGCATCTTGCTGCCATCTTGTTGGCTGAGATGGTGTGTGTGGGGAATGAAGTGTATATATGTGACTGCAGCTTGTCAGCCTCCTGAGTGTCCCGCACCGTTTCTCATTGGAATCGATAGTGATCCACGTGGCGATGGTGCTAGCCCCTTAATAGTTGTAGAATCATTCCAGGGTGCCAGTTTTGTTGTCATGGGACTCCACGAATTCTGCAGCGGTATCAACACTTAGAGTGGGATTCTCCGATTTTGAGACTGAGTGCCGACGTTGCCGTGGAAACAGCTGCACCGATTCAGCAAGTCTAAATGGGGATAGCACCATTGCCACATGGAAGACAGTCAATTTCATTCAAACCAGTGCCGGATTCACTCGGTCCGCGATTGGTGCTCATGAGGCTCCCACGCTGCAGCCACACTTCAACGATCCACCCCCACACACACCGTCCCAGCCAACAAGATGGCTGGAAGCAGAGTAGCGTTATGGTTCAGGAACGCTGAGCTGGATACCCTCATGGACGCCATGGAGGAGAGGCGGATGACTCTGTACCCTGGCACAGGAGGAAGGCCACCAGGCACCGCTGTTCGTCGTGCCTGGGCGCAGGTGGCAGAGGTGGTCAGAGCCGTGGGCAACGTCGCCCGGACTGGCATGCTGTGCAGGAAGAAACTCCATGACCTCCTCAGGGCGGCCAGGATGAGTCGGCTGCTCCGTGACTCTGGCACCAACCCTGTTTAGTTGTGGATCACCATGACACATGTGTGACCACCCTTACCCCCCCAACCCCACCCCCCACATCCCCTCCCCCCGTCTAATCATACATAGACATAGAACATACAGTGCAGAAGGAGGCCATTCGGCCCTTCGAGTCTGACCCACTTAAGCCCTCACTTCCACCCTATCCCCGTAACCCAATAACCCCACCTAACCTTTTTGGTCACTAAGGCCAATTCATCATGGTCAATCCACCTAACCTGCACATCTTTACACTGTGGGAGGAACTGGAGCACCCGGAGGAAACCCACGTACACACGGGGAGAACGTGCAGACTCCGCACACACAGTGACCCAGCCGGGAACCGAACCTGGGACCCTGCAACTGTGCTGCCCCCATGTCATCTTGGGTCTTCCAGCACCTGTCGGAGATGGGGCCGGTCCATCCGTAGACCCCTGTTCTCAGCCAGTGCCAGAGCCGGTGCCCCCCGGACAGCCGAGCACTGGTGGGCAGAGCAGCCCGAACATCAGCCCCGCGTCTGAGACTCAGGACACCCCGGAGCTCGGGTTGGAGGAGGAGACGGACTTTCCGTCACTGCTGCCTCCAACACCCACCACCATCCCAAAGACTCTCACCTCGGTTGGGCACATTAGTGAAGAGGCTCCTGGGACACTATCTGGTGCGCACCAGACATCACATCTGGTACAGCAGGTGGAGGGAGGAGCAGCCGAGGGGCCACATAGTCAGAGGGCAGGCCCCAGGAACCAGCTGCCACCTAGACGGGTCCTGGGCCCCTGGAACATCCAGTCCCAGCCACAGTGCAGATGCAGTCAGAGACCCAGGGACTAGAGGAGGGGGTGACAGCCGGCTTCCAGCACCTGCAGGTGCAAATGGAGGAGTCCATCCGCGTGCAGAAGCAGGGTGTGATGCCAGTCATGCGTGCCACCCAGACCGACACCGCACGGGTGGCATCCGAGGTGGAGGCATTGGGGGCGACGGTTTTGGCTGTGGATCAGCGGGTCCAAGGCCTGGGGCATTTGTGCAGGCGGTGGCCGAGGCCTAGGACAGGGCTGCCCTCTCACAGGCAGCCATGTGCCAGCGCCACCTGGACATTGCAGCAGCACTCCTCAGCATGGCCCAGTCACTGAAGGCCATGGCTGGGAACTTCGGCTGTATTGCCCAGGTGCTGGCCGGCATGGCGCAGACACTGGACGGGGTGGCACAGTCCCAGGGGGAGGTGGCCCAGTCCCAGAGGGAGGTGCCCAGACCCAGAGGGAGTTTGCCCAGTCACTGGCCGATGTGGCACAGACCGGGCCTCCCCCATCCCTGGTGCATCTAATGTAGCCATCTCAGATGGCCACCTGCAAAGGACTATGGGAAATGTGGCCAACTCACGACTCAGGCAGACTCAGAGTTTGTGTGTGTATTTTCAACCCAGATAGCTAGACGGGATCGAAACCCCCGCTCGTTTGCATTCTAATGGCCCATTTCCCCAGAACAAAGGGACTGCACTCAAGAAACCGATACAGCCACAGACTGATTGGCGCCACTCCCTTTACTCAGGGAGCCCAAACAGCCAAGGTCCGCTAAGGACACGTCCAGCCATCAAGGCACCTGCCCCTTTACTGGCCAAAATTGAAGGCAGTGAGCGAAGCTTGTTGAATTATTGGGTCCAAGTTAAGGACCGCCCCAAAGTGCGCAAAATCCCAGAGGGATAAGAAGAGACACAGCCATGTGCTCGGCCTCTCTAAAATACGGCCTATGCCAACCCAAGTGCAGCATAACGACCGGACAGACAAGTTCAAGACCAACAATCGCTACTAGACGGATGAGCCCAGCAGAACCCGAGCCACTTCTTCTATCCAGCCATGCAAGATCCGGACAAAGGCCTTGTCCATTTTCACAGAGCCGGTTGCCCTGACGTTAAGTATAGGCTATTGTAGTTGTTAGGTGTAGTTTAGCTTGTAGTGTTTTGTGTTGCATGTCGAAGTAATCCTTGTGTGTAAATAAACTGTCTTTGAACTTGAACTGACTAACTGGTTGTGTGGCCCTTTGATCGATATCCGGTAAATCCTTGCGGTGGTATCATTTGATACCTCGTGACACTAAAGAGCATTATTATTAATTGGCAACATTATTCCGGTGCTGATTGGCAACACTGGTGGGCAGCCGGTAGAACAGGTTGGCACCACGCAACCTGAGACATCCGAGCAGCGACCGGGCCCATCCAGGCCGGGTTGCCCCAGGAGACCTGTGCCAATGAGGACCCTTATTGCCGGGCAGGAGTCACAGCAGGCCGCCTCTACTCCTGCTGTACCATCTGGGGAACCACATCAGCGCAGTGTTAGGGCCCGTAAGGCCAGAAAGTTAGACACCAGTTAAGGGCACGGTGCAGGGCACAGTTCAGTCATAGCGGTTAGGGCACAGGCTGTATATACCTCTTCATATTAAACACCCGTTAACACCGTTAAATCCTGCCTCAGTGCTCAGTCTGATGGCTGTGGGTGTGGGTTCATCCGGAAGGACTGGGGGCGGGGGAGCATGCAGGCCCTATGGGAGGACCATCCCCAGCACCCACAGCCTAGGGATTCGACAGGGCTGTGTGATGGCCTGGCCAGCTTGCATGCAGGAATCTGCCAAGTGGAAGGTGCTACTGTGGGCATGAGTTAGACGGTGTCATACGGGCAGCACGGTGGCACAGTGGTTAGCATTGCTGCCTACGGCGCTGAGGACCCGGGTTCGAATCCTGGCCCTGGGTCACTGTCCGTGTGGAGTTTGCACATTCTCCCCGTGTCTGCGTGGGTTTCACCCCCACAACCCAAAGATGTGCAGGTTAGGTGAATTGGCCACGCTAAATTGCCCCTTAATTGGAAAAAATTATTGGGTACTCTAAATTTAAAAAAAAAGACGTCATACAATGTGGAGCACCGGAGCTCATCGCACAGCAGGCTGTCATCATCCTCCATCCCATGGACCAGACCTGCTGTCACTGCCAAGCCAGGACCCCCAGCCCACAGCGCCGCAGGATTATGTAACGGAGGAGTGTGCAAGCGTGCGGTTTGGCGGGTGTGTGTGTCTGGGATGTGGTGTCCATGTGGTGGTCAGCACCCACCCCCTGTCTCCACCCCCTTCCTCCTAGTCGGTGAACCGGAGGCGATCACAGCGTCCCTTGCATGCTGGCCCTGGTGCACACGTCATGCGGCCTCCCTTGCTGGCCCCAGCCCCATGTTTAGCTCATCGTCCCCTTCCCCAGCATCCTCCACGTCGGACGAGGCATGACCTTCCTCCTCATCCAGTACATCACCCCTCTGCGCAATGTCGTGGAGGATGCAGCAGGCCACCATGATGTGGGCGACCCTCTCAGCATCATACTGGAGAGTCCCTCCAGAGCGGTCCAGGCACATGAACTTCAGGATGCCAAAGCACCGCTCGGTGCCACGCCTGGTCACTGTATGGACATCGTTGTAGCGGGTCTCCGTGTTGTTCTCTGGCCTCCGTATAGGTGTCATCAGCCACGGCTGCAGTGTGTAACTCTGTCACCCAGGAACCAACCCCTCAGCTGGGGGGGTGGGGGTGGGGGGGGGGGGGGGGGGGGGGGGGGGGGGGGAAGCTCCTTGAACATGTCAGGAATCACCGAGTGTGCCAAGATGAAGGAGTTGTGCACACTGCCCAGGTAACTGTGCAGACATGCACAATGCGCATGTTGATGGTTACAGACCAGCTGGATGTTCATCGAGTGGTATCCCCTTTGGTTAGTGTAGATCGGCCTGTTATCCGCAGGTGCCCGTAGGGTGACATGCATCACGTCTATCACCCCCTAGACCTAGTGCATCCTGACGATGGCAGTGAACCCCGTTGCCGGGCATCCTGGTGGGTTCCGTCCACATGGAACTGGATGTATTGATCCGCCTGAGCATATAGGGCCTCCGTGACGTCGCAGCTGCACCTGTGCACCGAGGTCTGTGAGATCCCGGACAGGTCCCCACTCGGCGATTGGAACAACCCCCTCACATAGATGCTCAGGGCGACCGTCACCTTGATGGTCACTGGGAGTAGGTGTCCTCCCCCATACCCCTGCGGTGCCAGGTGTGACATCATATGGCAGATATGTCGCACTGTCTCTCTGCTCCGATGGGATTCTCGGTCTGTCACCTCCTCCTCCTCGGCCTGTTGGGCGGCCGGCCTTCCAGCCTGTGCAGCCGCCACCTGCCCCTCTACAGCCTGTTCCTCTGCAGCCTGTTCCTCTGCAGCCTGCTACTCTGCAGCCTGTTCCTCTGCAGCCTGCTACTCTGCAGCCTGTTCCTCTGCAGCCTGCTACTCTGCAGCTTGGTCCTCTGCAGCCTGTTCCTCTGCAGCCTGCTACTCTGCAGCCTGTTCCTCTGCAGCCTGCTACTCTGCAGCTTGGTCCTCTGCAGCCTGTTCCTCTGCAGCTTGGTCCTCTGCAGCCTGTTCCTCTGCAGCCTGTTCCTCTGCAGCCTGTCTCTGCAGCTTGGTCCTCTGCTGCTCGCTCTGTTGCTGCCGCCTTCTCCGCTGCTGCAGCTTCCCCCTCCTCTCCGAGCGGCCTCCGCTCACGTGGCCGCAGGGCATCTCGCAGAGCTGCGACCATCGCCACGGCGACCAGCATTGCTGGTAGAACGCCAAATGCCATTGTCTGCAAGGTGTGGAAGGCCCACATGTTAGTCTGGCACATACACCCGTGCCCAGCCAGGTTCCATGGTCTACACGGTGGCCCCGGTTGGCACTGTGGGCCCCGCCCAAGCATGTCCCTCCCCCACCCCTGCCCCGTTAGTATCTGACACAGTCGGCGCACCTGGTCCTGGTGCCCATCCCTGCTGCCATGGGTACCATTGGCTGGCACTGCCCTCACTGGGGGCTGCCGTGGGTGTTGCCCGGGGTGGTCCCCCAGGGGGTGGCGGCCGGTTGGGTGGGTGCACTGTGCCAGAGGGTGGGGTGCGGGGGTGGACGCACCCATACAGCCGGTGTCACTGTGAACCAGGGGCCGAGGTGGATGGTCAGTGGGTGCCCAACAAGATGGTCGCTGTAATGGCGGTCGGTGCCCCGGCACTGCCCCAGTCCTGCGGGGGGCACCCCAGCTGCTCGGCCTGTCCCCCCTCGCCCCCTCCCCTCCCCTGGCCCTGGCAGGGGCCCACCCGCCGCAGACAGCACGGCCAGTGTCTGGGCCGGCAGCCCGCAGTCACCCCACGCCATTTCCAATCTCCTCTCCCTTGCTCAGCAGCCCCGACGCCAGGTTCATAACTTTTGAGACCACAAGTGAACTACGCCATTGGGAACTTGGCCAATCAGCGGGGTGAATCTCGGGGGCCCTGGAGAATAGGGTGCCAGGCCCGCTATTGATATGCCTACTTCTACCCCGCACGGTGAGCAACGCATTTATGGGGTGCCGGACCATCACGATTTGGTGTCAAACCGGCGCCTACCACGATTTTGGCGTCGGATGCTATTCTGCGTCCAATCGTGTTTCGCGATTTCGCCATCGGCAAATGGAGAATCCAGCCCCCAGTCTCTGAAACGGAGAATCCTGTAGCCACCGAAGTTGGCCATTCCCCTAAATACAAAATGGAGGAACACAAAGCATATAGGATAAAATGGACAATGTTTGCAGCCCCAGCAGGCTGCGCCAAGCAGGTGTGGATTCTGTCTGCTAAGAAAGCAGACAGCACCGAAACGAACATTCCGCATATTAATGAGGCAATCACCGGGATAATTAGCATGTTAATGGAACGATTCCAGATACAATGGACACAAATGGGGAAGCAACTGCAACATTGTAAAGGATACCAGACACCCAGGCACCAACAGGGTTCGAAAACAAAGAGCCTGAGAGCCCGCCCAGTAGCTAAGGAACAGCCTCAGTATTGGGGGGATTCAAACATATCGATTGGGAAGAGACCCAATCGATTCCAAGCAGGTAAGGGAGTCCGCCCAAAGGGGCAAGGATCCCTGGGACCTATAAAAGATAGGTCCCACACATGGTTCAGTCTTCTTGTCCAGCCCTCCTCTCTCTTTGACCAGCACTTTCCTCCGTGGACCAGCACCTCGACCAGCTTTTGCCAAGAAGACCCTGAAGGAGAGAGAGAGAGGTTCAAACAGCAGCCGCCAGCAAGTAAGTGCCTCACAACGATCGCTACCAGAGATAGACACTCCTGACCTCTTTTAACTTATACCAACCTGAAGTCTGCAGACCAGAGCAGAGCAAGAGGCCTTGTTCCCTGACCCGGCAGTTCCTTCGAGGTAAGTATTAGTTTATTTAGCGGTAGGAATAAGTTTAATCCTTTTAGCGTGTGCATGGGTAGTTATTATAATTGTATTATAATAAACTCAGTTGTTTGAACTTACTAATTGGTGTATGGTTTTATTGCTTTGAACTTCACCTTGAACTTGTGGCGGTATCTTAACGATACCTGGCGACTCCAGAGCTAAGTAAAGAAACAGAGCCAAATTGAGTGTTAAGCACACTCACCCAGAACGACCAACAATCCCACCCCAGATTTTTGCCCACTCACCTAACCTATCTACATACTTTTGTAGCTGCCTTATGTTCTCCTCACAGTTTACTTTCCTAACTAGCTTTGTGCCATCTGCAAATTTAGCAACTATACCTTCAGTCCCTTCACCCAAGTAATTTATATAAATTGTAAACAGTTGAGGCCTCAGCACTGATCCATGTGGAACACTATTCGTCACATCCTGCCAACCAGTAAATGACCCATTAATGCCAACTCTCTGTTTCCGGTTAGCTAGATAATCTTCTGTCCATGCCAATGTGTTACCCACAAAATTTTATTTCCAAATAATCTTTGATGTGGCACCCTATCAAATGCCTTTTGGAAATGTAAGTACAGTACATCCACCAGTTCTCCTTTATCCACATGTTACTTCTTCAAAGAACTCTTGGTTAACATGATTTCCCTTTCACAAAATCATGTTGACTGCCTGATGATCTTAAATTTATCGAAGTGCCCTGCTATAAAATTTTTATTAATAGTTTCTAACATTTCCCTGTGACAGATATGAAGCTAATTGGCCTGTAGTTTTCTGCTTTCTGTCTCCCTCACGTTTTGAATGAAGGGGTTACATTTGCTCTTTTCTGATCTAATAGAATCTTGTGCATTTTGGAAAAGTAAAACCAATACGTCAACTATCGCACTAGCCACTTTACGACCCTAGGATGAAATTCATCAGGACCTGAGGACTTGTCAACCCATAGCTCTAACGATTTACTGAGTACCACTTCCTGGTGATTTTAACTTTCTCGAGTCTCTCCCTCCTTCCAATTCCTGACTTTCTGGGATGTTACTTGTATCCTCTATAGTGAATACTTTCTATAAGATCAACACTCACTTTGCTTTCTCTTTTCCTTGCACATTCACCGTGTTGGAGTCGTATCTCATTGATCTTAATCTGAACTGCTGGATTTTGGGCGACAACTTTGCAGTTTCTTCCATGTTCTGAAGTGTGACTAGTGATTTATGGTGTAGTTAAGTTTTGAATCATAGAATAGAATCATGGGCGGGATTCTCCCACCCCACGCCAGGTCGGAGAATCACCGGAGGTCAGCGTGAAACCCGCCCCCGCCATCCTCCGAATTCTCCGACCCCCCTTCTGATGGTTGACGCCGGCCAGCGTGGAGATAGGTCTCGGCGTGGCTGCAGGAGAAGTGATGGCGCGGCCGCAGTCTGTGGGGGGGGGGGGGGGGGGGGGGTGTGGAGGGGTGGTGTGTGTGCGGGGAGGGGTATGTGTGTGTGGGCTGGAGTTTGTGTGGAGGGGAGTTTGTGTGGAGGGGAGGGTGTACGTGTGGAGGTGGGGTGTGTGTGTGAAGGGAGGTGTGGAGGAGGTGTGTGTGTGGAGGGAGGGGTGTGTGTGTGAAGGGAAGTGTGTGTGTGGAGGGGGATGTGTGTGTGGAGGGAAGGGTGTGTGTGTGGAGGGGTTGTGTATGTGGAGAGGGGGGGTGTGTGTGGAGTGGGGTGTGTGTGTGTGGAGGGGGGAGTGTGTCTGGAGGGGGTGTGTGTGAGGAGGGGGTGTGAGGAGGGGGGCTGTGTGTGTGGAGGGGGGATGTGTAGGGGAGAGAGGAGGGCGAGTGCCGGGGAGCGGGGTGGGCGAGTGCCGGGGAGGGGCGAGTGCCAGGGAGGGGGAGAGGGTGAGTGCCGGGGAGGGGGGGGCGAGTGCCAGGGAGGGGCGAGTGCCAGGGAGGGGGGGAGGGTGAGTGCCGGGGAGGGGGGGGGGGCGAGTGCCGGGGGGGGGGGGGGGGCGAGTGTCGGGGAGGGGAGAGAGGAGGGCGAGTGCCGGGGAGCGGGGTGGGCGAGTGCGGGGGAGGAGAGGGCGAGTGCCGGGGGGGGGGGGGTGAGGCAGAGTGCGGAGGGGGGTGCGAGCGCCGGGGAGGCGGGGCGGCGAGTGCGGGGAGGGGGGGGCGAGTGCCGGGGAGGGGGGGGCGGAGTGCCGGGGAGGGGGGGGGAGCGAGTGCGGGGAGGGGGGGGAGGAGCGAGTGCCGGGGAGGGGAAGGGCGAGTGCCGGGGGGTGGGGGGGCAAGTGCCGGGGAGGGGGGGGGGGCGAGTGCCAGTGGGGGGGGGTGTGGGCGAGTGCCGGGGAGGGGGCGTGGGCGAGTGCCGGGGGGCTGGGAAGGGCGAGTGCTGGGGAGGGGGGGGGGGGGCGAGTGCCGGGGAGGGGGGTGGGCGAGCGCCGGGGAGGGGCGAGTGCCAGGGAGGGGGGGGGAGGGTGAGTGCCGGGGAGGGGGGAGAGGGCGAGTGCCGGGAGGGGGGGCAAGTGCCGGGGAGGGGAGGGGGGGGGAGTGCCGGGGAGGGGGGGGGGGGAGTGCCGGGGAGGGGGGGGGGGGGCGCGAGTGACAGGGAGGAAAGGGCAAGTGCCAGGAAGGGGGTGGGCGAGTGCCGGGGAGGAGAGGGCAAGTGCGGGGGAGGAGAGGGCGAGTGCCGGAGGGGGGGGAAAGCAGAGTGCGGGGAGGGGGGTGGCGAGTGCTGGGGAGGGGGCGAGTGCGGGGAGGGGGGGGGGCGAGTGCCGGGGAGGCGGGGGGCGAGTGCCCGGGGAGGCGGGGGCGAGTGCCGGGGAGGGGGGGGGGCGAGTGCCAGGGAGGGGATGGGTGAGTGCCGGGGAGGGTGGGGCGAGTGCCGGGGAGGCGGGGGCGAGTACCGTGGAGGGGGGGGGGGCGAGTGCCGGGGAAGGGATGGGCGAGTGCCGTGGAGGGGGGGGCGAGTGCCGGGTAGCGGGGGGGCGAGTGCCGGGGAGGCGGGGGCGAGTGCTGGGGAGGGGGGGGCGAGTGCCAGGGAGGGGGACGAGTGCCGGGGAGGGGGGGGCGAGTGCTGGGGAGGGGGGGGCGAGTGCCAGGGAGGGGGGCGAGTGCCGGGGAGGCAGGGGCGAGTGCCGGGGAGGGGAGGGCGAGTGCCGGGGAGGCGGGGGGCGAGTGCCGAGAGGGCTGGGAAGGGCGAGTGCCGGGGAGGGGGGTGAGCGAGGGCTGGGGAGGATCGTGGGCGAGTGCCGGGGAGGGGGTGGACGAGTGCTGGGGAGGATCGTGGGCGAGTGCTGGGGAGGGGGTGGGCGAGTGCTGGGGAGGGGGTGGGCGAGTGCTGGGGAGGGGGTGGGGGAGTGACGGGGAGGGGGATGGGCGAGTGTTGGGGAGGGGGGTGGGTGAGTGCTGGGGAGGGGGATGGGCGAGTGCTGGAGATGGGGTGGGCGAGTGCCGTGGATGGGGTGGGCGAGTGCCGGGGAGGGGATGGGTCAGTGCTGGGGAGGGGGTGGGCGAGTGCCGGGGAGGGGGGTGGGCGAGTGCCGGGGAGGGGGTGGGCGAGTGCCGTGGAGGGGGATGGGCGAGTGCTGGGGAGGGGGATGGGCGAGTGCCGTGGAGGGGGTGGGCGAGTGCCGGGAGGGGGATGGGCGAGTGCCGGGGAGGGGGATGGGCGAGTGCCGGGGAGGGGGGTGGGCGAGTGCCGGGGAGGGGGGTGGGCGAGTGCTGGGGAGGATCGTGGGCGAGTGCTGGGGAGGGGGTGGGCGAGGGTTGGGGAGGGGGTGGGCGAGTGCCGGGGAGGGGGGTGGGCGAGGGCTGGGGAGGATCGTGGGCGAGTGCTGGGGAGGGGGTGGGTGAGTGCTGGGGAGGGGGATGGGCGAGTGCTGGGGAGGATCGTGGGCGAGTGCTGGGGAGGGGGTGGGCGAGGGCTGGGGAGGGGGTGGGCGAGTGCCGGGGAGGGGGATGGGCGAGTGCTGGGGAGGGGGTGGGCGAGTGCTGGGGAGGGGGTGGGCGAGTGCAGGGGAGGGGGGTGGGCGAGTGCCGGGGAGGGGATGGGTGAGTGCTGGGGAGGGGGTGGGCGAGTGACGGGGAGGGGGTGGGCGAGTGCAGGGGAGGGGGGTGGGCAGGTGCTGGGGAGGGGGTGGGCGAGTGACGGGGAGGGGGTGGGCGAGTGCCGTGGATGGGGTGGGCGAGTGCCGGGGAGGGGGATGGGTGAGTGCTGGGGAGGGGGATGGGCGAGTGCTGGGGATGGGGGTGGGCGAGTGACGGGGAGGGCGGTGGGCGAGTGCAGGGGAGGGGGGTGGGCGATTGCCGGGGAGGGGGTGGGCGAGTGCCGGGGAGGGGGTGGGTGAGTGCTGGGGAGGGGGTGGGCGAGTGCTGGGGAGGGGGTGGGCGAGTGCCGGGGAGGGGGGTGGGCGAGTGCCGGGGAGGGGATGGGTGAGTGCTGGGGAGGGGGTGGGCGAGTGACGGGGAGGGGATGGGTGAGTACTGGGGAGGGGGTGGGCGAGTGCCGGGGAGGGGGTGGGCGAGTGCCGGGGAGGGGGTGGGCGAGTGCTGGGGAGGGGGTGGGCGAGTGCTGGGGAGGGGGTGGGCGAGTGACGGGGAGGGGGTGGGCGAGTGCCGGGGAGGGGTGGGCGAGTGCCGGGGAGGGGGGTGGGCGAGTGCAGGGGAGGGGGGTGGGCGAGTGCCGGGGAGGGGATGGGTGAGTACTGGGGATGGGGTGGGCGAGTGCCGGGGAGGGGGTGGGCGAGTGCCGGGGAGGGGGTGGGCGAGTGCTGGGGAGGGGGTGGGCGAGTGCTGGGGAGGGGGTGGGCGAGTGACGGGGAGGGGGTGGGCGAGTGCCGGGGAGGGGGTGGGCGATGTGCAGGGGAGGGGGGTGGGCGAGTGCTGGGGAGGGGGGTGGGCGAGTGCAGGGGAGGGGTGGTGGGCGAGTGCCGGGGAGGGGATGGGTGAGTGCCGGGGAGGGGTGGGCGAGGACGGGGAGGGGGTGGGCGAGTGCCGGGGAGGGGATGGGGGAGTACCGGGGAGGGGGTGGGCGAGTGCCGGGGAGGGGGTGGGCGAGTGCTGGGAAGGGGGTATGGGCGAGTGCTGGGGAGGGGGATGGGCGAGTGCCGGGGAGGGGGATGGGCGAGTGCTGGGGAGGGGGATGGGCGAGTGCCGTGGAGGGGGTGGGCGAGTGCTGGGGAGGGGGATGGGCGAGTGCCGGGGAGGGGGGTGGGCGAGTGCCGGGGAGGGGGGTGGGCGAGTGCCGGGAGGGGGTGGGCGAGTGCAGGGGAGGGGGGTAGGCGAGTGCAGGGGAGTGGGTGGCCGAGTGCCGGGGAGGGGGGTGGGCGAGTGCAGGGGAGGGGGTGGGCGAGTGCAGGGGAGGGGGGTGGGCGAGTGCCGGGGAGGGGGTGGGCGAATGCTGGGGAGGGGGTGGGAGAATGCTGGGGAGGGGGGTGGGCGAGTGCTGGGGAGGGGAAGAGGTTGGTGTGGTTGTCCACCTGGCCAGGTGCCAGCCTCCAACAGTCGCGACCATGCAGCCCATGGCACCAGGCTGTGGCAGGGGGGATGGGGGGGGTACGGACAAAGATGACATGTCGTCCTCCCCCAACCAGGAGGAGGAGGAGCGTGCCAGGGAGGTGGTGGAGGCTGTCGCAGAGGAGCGTACCGCAGAGGGGCAGGTGGCAGTCGCCCAGGCTGGAGGGCCGCCTACCTGACAGGACGAGGAGGAAGAGGAGGAGGTGGTTGCGCCACGGCGACGGAGACGCCCGAGGAGGCCCCGTATGTACCACCCCCGCTCGTTGTACCAGAACCTCACGGACCAGGCATGCAGGAGGAGACTCCGGATGAGCCAGGAAACCGTCGCCCATATCTGCCACCTGATGGCACACCTGGCACCGCATGGGACTGGGGGAGGACACCCTCTCCCCGTGTCCATCAAGGTTACGGTGGCCCTGAACGTTTATGCCATGGGTCATTCCAGGCTCCGAGTGGGGACCTGTCCAGCATCTCACAGGCATCGGTGCACCGGTGTATCCGGGCAGTGACAGACGTCCTATGTGCCATTGCGGACGGCTACATCCAGTTCCCTATGGACCGGGCCAGACAGGATTCCCGGGCAGCGGGCTTTGCAGCGGCGGCCGGTATTCCCATGATCCAGGACCTGCGGCCCAACGATCGCCGGTGGAAGTGTGTCTATTACAGGCCATGGAGGATGATGACGACCCGCTCTGCGATGAGCTCTGGGCTCTACATCATTGGACAATGTCTGACCCATGGCCACGGTATCACCCTGCATGCGGCCGTGACACTGCAGCGCACGGTCTCGTCTTCTGCCCGGGGGGATGACGAGGGCGACCCGGGGGGAGGGGGGACACACTCACCTGAGGCCGAAGTAATATCACCCCTCACACACACCCTGGCGCTCACCACACCACACCCCCACACGCTTCGGACAGAGCACAAAGGCAGCTTCTGTAGGTGTGAAAGTGATTTTAATTACAAACTGTCCATACACGTGCCCCAGCCTCAATAACTCATCTGTGCCCTGCACCCATGCCAACTTACTCAGTGTCTAATTGTTTGGCCTTACGGGCCCTTTGACTACGTCTAGGTGGTTCCCCAGACGGTACATCAGAACTGGAGGTGGACTCCTCTGATTCCTGCCCTGTGACCCGGGATCCCTTTGGCAGCCGTTTCCTGGGGCAGCCCGGCCTAGGTGGGCCAGGCTGCAGCTCAGGCGACTGGGATGGCGAGCTGCCAGTCTGTCCTGCCCTCTGCCCACCAGATGCACCTGGGATGGAAGGTGGCTGAGTCCGAGGTGTCGCGGTGTTCTGGGACCTGGGTGGCACGCAAGACCAGCACCACTCCCAGCTCCTGGACGCGGGTGCACTACTCCACCTGCAAGCCGCTGCAAGTCGGCCGTCACTCCCTTCGATCGTCCCTGGGTCCGTGACTACATCGGTAACTCCAGGAATCCGGGACCCGTCTGGACAGCAGATGGTTGCTCGCGCTGGGATGCCCTCCGACCTCCCGGCCCATCGGCTGCTCCTACCTCCACCTGCTGTACCGGTACTGCTGTGTTGTGCGCACCAGTGAGTGCACCAGAAGCCTCATCGCTAAAGTGCCGAATCGAGGTGAGTCTCTCTGCGATGGTGGAGGGTGTTGGAGAGAGCAGTGGCGTAGTGTCATGCTCCTCATCTGACCCAAAGTCCATGGTCCCCTGGGGTGGTGGTTCCTGTCCACCCGTCCGCTGTGTGTCAGTGTCCTGTGTGTGTCAGTATCGTGTGCGTCAGTGTCCTGGGCAGGTATGTCCTGGGTAGCGGTATCCTGGGGAGGTGTGTCCTGGGTAGGGGTGTCCTGGGTAGGGGTGTCCTGGGTAGGGGTGTCCTGGGTAGGGGTGTCCTGGGTAGGGGTGTCCTGGGTAGGGGTGTCCTGGGTAGCGGTATCCTGGGGAGGTGTGTCCTGGGTAGGGGTGTCCTGGGTAGGGGTGTCCCGGGTATGGCTGTCCTGGGTAGGGGTGTCCTGGGTAGGGGTGTTCTGGGTAGGGGTGTCCTGGGTAGGGGTGTCCTGGGTAGGGGTGTTCTGGGTAGGGGTGTTCTGGGTAGGGGTGTCCTGGGTAGGGGTGTCCTGGGTAGGGGTGTCCTGGGTAGGGGTGTCCTGGGTAGGGGTGTCCTGGGTAGGGGTGTCCTGGGTAGGGCTGTCCTGGGTAGGGGTGTCCTGGGTAGTGGTGTCCTGGGTAGGAATGTCCTGGGTAGGGCTGTCCTGGGTAGTGGTTTCCTGGGTAGGGGTGTCCTGTGTAGGGCTGTCCTGGGTAGGGGTGTTCTGGGTAGGGGTGTCCTGGGTAGGGGTGTCCCGGGTATGGCTGTCCTGGGTAGGGGTGTCCTGGGTAGGGGTGTGCTGGGTAGGGGTGTTCTGGGTAGGGGTGTCCTGGGTAGGGGTTGTCCTGGGTAGGGGTGTCCTGGGTAGGGGTGTTCTGGGTAGGGGTGTGTCTGGGTAGGGGTGTCCTGGGTAGGGGTGTCCTGGGTAGGGGTGTCCTGGGTAGGGGTGTCCTGGGTAGGGGTGTCCTGAGTAGGGGTGTCCTGGGTAGGCTTCCTGGGTAGGGGTGTCCTGGGTAGTGGTGTCCTGGGTAGGAATGTCCTGGGTAGGGCTGTCCTGGGTAGTGGTGTCCTGGGTAGGGGTGTCCTGTGTAGGGCTGTCCTGGGTAGGGGTGTTCTGGGTAGGGGTGTCCTGGGTAGGACTGTCCTGGGTAGGGGTGTTCTGGGTAGGGGTGTTCTGGGTAGGGGTGTTCTGGGTAGGGGTGTTCTGGGTAGGGGTGACCTGGCTCGGCTGCGACGGGGGCCTGTGGCTGCCCCCCTCGTCGCTGGGTGTTGCCCGCCTGCGTCACTGCACTCGCACGAGACGGGGGCGTCATCTCCCTGGTGCTCCAGGTCTGTCCCTGTCTCGTGGCCGCCCTGGGACATCCTGGGGGCATCCTATGCCGGAGGGGCCGGATCTCTCCCTGTCCTGTGGTAGCTCTGGATCATCCTGGAGGCGGTCGGCATCCATGGGGACGGGTGCCTCGACGTTTGGTCCTGCAATACACAATACAGCAGCATGGTTAGACACGCAGGCGGTGATCGGGGGATATGGGGGATATGGTGAAGGGGGGTATGGGGGATATGGGGGAAGGGGGATATGGGGAAGGGGGATATGGAGGAAGGGGGTTATGGGGGAAGGGGGATATGGGGAAGGGGGAAGGGCGATATGGGGGAAGGAGGATATGGGGATATGGGGAAATGGGGAAGGGGTATATGGGGGAAGGAGGATATGGAGGATATGGGGGAAGGAGGATATGGGGAAGGGGATATGGGGATATGGGGAAGGAGGATATGGGAAGGGGATATGGGGAAGGGGGATATGGGGGAAGGATGATATGTGGGAAGGGGATATGGGGGATATGGGGAAGGGGATATGGGAGATATGGGGAAGGGGGATATGGGGGATAAGGGGGATATGGGGGAAGGAGGAAAGGGGGACAGGCCATGGGGGGTCTCACTTGGTGATCCGCCCCCGACCTCTGCATCCGCAATGTCCCGGTCCTCGGCTCCGCCTGCGAGTTCCAGGGCCCTCGCCTCATGAACGGTGAGTGGTCTCTCATCAGCTGGCCACCCTCTGGTCCTCTCACGCTCCCTGTTGTGTGTGCGCTTCTCCTGTGGGGGGGGGGCGGGTGGATGGCAGGGATAAAGGGCAACAGTGTTAAGCAGAGATATACATGTGGACCAGCGGCTGTGTGTATGTTGGCAGAGGTTCACAACCCATCCTGCCACTGCAGGCTGCATGGGTGGGTGCAGCCATGTCAGTTGCACCTCGGGCTGTGCCGCACATCAGAGGTGGGGGGGTTACTTACCCTGGCTGCCCTGACAAGGTCATTGACCTTCTTGTGGCACTGGGCGCCTGTCCTTGCTGTTACAGCCACAGCGCTGACGGCCTCTGCCACCTCCCTCCACAGGCGGCGGCTGAGGCGTGGGGGAGCCCTGCGGCCGTGCCCAGGGTACAGGGCCTCCCTCCTCTGCTCCACTGCGTCCAGGAGTGCCTCGATGTCCCGTTCCAGGAACCTCGGAGCTGCGCGGCAGGCGGCCATCTTGACGGATCTCCGGGGGTGGGAGGGGGGGGGCGTCTTTTGTGCTGTGACACCGCACGGCGTTAATTCCGTGACTGGTGACACCGTCACAAATGTGTCACGCCACTGCTAGCCCATTCCGGGCCGGAGAATTCGCGCCGTTTCGGGAGGCCCGATCCGCGCTGTTTTTGGCGCCAGGTTCCGGCTATCACGCCGATTATCGGAGAATCCCGTCCATAGACTTTACAGTGCAGAAGGAAGCCATTTGGCCCATCAAGTCCACATCGGCCCTTGGATAGACTACCCTATCCCTGTAACCCAGTAACCCCACCTAACCTTATTGGACACTAAGGCAATTTAGCATGGCCAATCCACCTAACCTGCACATCTTTGGACTGTGGGAGGAAACCTGAGCACCCGGCGGAAAGTCACGCAGACACGGGGACAAAGTGCAAACTCCACACAGACAGTGACCCAAGGCTGGAATTGAACCCGGGACCCGAGAGCTGTAAGGCAGCAGTGCTAACTCCATAGCATAGTCTGAAATTTTTTCTTACACCCATATTATTGCCAAAGCTTCTTTTTCTAACGTTGGTATAATTGTTACTTTTCTGTCAGTGACCCAGAGGCATAGTAGACTCGTTTATACTTCCTGTCCTTTTGCATCCGAAATCTTACTGCCCCCGGAGGGGAAGCCTGGGCTGTAATGTGCCAAGGTTTCAGTAGAGATTGAAGGTTGTTTCATCCTTTCAAAAGCATTGTGCTGGTCCATGTTTCAGTTACCTCGTCTCAATAACTCTCTCAAGTCCTCGCTAATCTCTGCTAGATTTGGTAGGAATCTCCCTTCTTGGTTCACCATCGCAAGGAAACTTTGAAGCTTTGTTATGTTCCTGGGTTGTGGTGTATTATCTGTGATTTCATTGGCTTGTACTATGTGCCTGGGAAACTTGATCATGGACAAACTCACATTCTGTAAGGGTCTCAGGACTGCTCTGACCCTGCCATCATACTCCCCTCTCATGGATCCATGTTTGAGTATATCATCTATATAGCCTTCCATGGCTACTGAGCTGTGAGACCTTGTTCTCTGGTAAATTTCTGGAGCAGACATGATTCGAAAGAGCGATCTATTGAATCTATAATGACCAAGGGGTCTTATGAATGTAACTGGATTCTTTGTCCAGAAGCAACTGCTGAAATCCACCGTTCACATCCAATTTGGTAAATAATTTGGTGACTCTCCTCCATTTGCTGGATGGCAGATCCCACTGATGTATTTAGTGGAGTTAATCCATGTATATTGTTACAGAGCTGTTTGACTTTGGGACCATAACCATTCCTATGTTGGCATGGTGACCAGTGAGATGACCGCTTGCTGCTATAGCATCTTTTCAATTTCACCTGTGACTTGGTCTAAGAGTGGGTGAGGGACTTTCCTCGGTGTAAAGAGGCAAGTTGGTTTATCATCGACTCTTAGGGTGATGTGGTACTGGCTCTTTAATTTTCCCAGCCCTACAAACAATTTTAGAAATTTGTTTTAGGTGTATTGCGGTAATTCTCATCATCACCTTCATCCACCTCACAAATTAATT
Source organism: Scyliorhinus canicula (assembly GCF_902713615.1). NCBI lineage: Eukaryota > Metazoa > Chordata > Chondrichthyes > Carcharhiniformes > Scyliorhinidae > Scyliorhinus > Scyliorhinus canicula. The sequence continues at coordinate 129,702,415 of NC_052152.1, read as the reverse complement.
TCAGTTTTCTGCATGCCATTCTACTTAATAGAGAGCACTTTTGATTTTGAATAACAGAGAAGTTCATAGTCATAGAGGTGTGTAGCATGGAAACAGGCCCTTTGGCCCAACATGCCCATGCCACCCAGCTTTTACCACTAAGCTAGTCCCAATTGCCCGCATTTGGCCCATATCCCTCTATACCCATCGTTCCCATATAACTATCAAAATGCTTTTTAAAAGACCAAATTGTACCCGCCTCTACTACTGCCTCTGGCAGCTCATTCCAGACACTCACCACCCTCTGTGTGAAAAAATTGCCCCTCTGGACCCTTTTGTATCTCTCCCCCTCACCTTAAACCTATGCCCTCCAGTTTTAGACTCCCCTACCTTTGGGAAAAGGTGTTGACTATCTACCTTATCTATGCCCCTCATTATTTTATAGACCCCTATAAGATCACCCCTAAGCCTCCTATGCTCCAGGAAAAAATGTCCCAGTCTATCCAGTCTCTCCTTATAACTCAAACCATCAAGTCCCGGTAGCATCCTAGATAATCTTTTCTGCACTCTTTCTAGTTTAATAATATCCTTCCTATAATAGGATGTCGAAAACTGTACATTGTATTCCAAGTGTGGTCTTACCAAAGTCTTGTACAACTTCAACAAGACATCCCAACTCCTCAATTCAATGTTCTGATCAATGAAACCAAGCATGCCGCATGCCTTCTTCACCACCCTGTCCTCCTGTGACTCCACTTTCAAGGAGCTATGAACTTGTACACCTAGATCTCTTTGTTCTATAGCTCTCCCAGCATCCTACCATTAACGGAGTAGGTCCTGCCCAGGTTGTATCACCTCACATTTATCTGCATTTTTGATGATTTCTCGCTCTTAAGCAAGGGTTGGCAGTGGTGGTGTAGGAGGTCATGTCACTGGCAAGTATTCCAGCTAAAGCTCTGGGGACATAGGTTACCTGGTTTGGCCTACATGTCACTCCAGATCCACAGCAATGTGACTCATGCCGAAATGGCTGATAAACCACTCGGTTGTATCAAAACCACAACCAAGTCTAAAATACAGTAAGAAGTCTTCCAACACCAGGTTAAAGTCCAACAGGTTTGATTCAAACACGAGCTTTCGGAGTGCAGCTCCTTCCTCAGGTGAATGGCGAGGTATGTTCCTGAACAGGAATCAAACCTGTTGGACTTTAACCTGGTGTTGTAAGACTTCTTACTGTGCTCACCCCAGTCCAACGCCGGCATCTCCACAACAAGTCTAAAATAGGGATTAATTCAGATAGACTGCCTGGCATCAACCCAAGCACTGGATATGACATATGCAAACCCAGCCCTGTGGACCTTGGGGCTTGTTGGGAGAGCTGTCCCACAGACTAGTCAAGCAGCAGCCTGACATTGACATACCCACTGAATCGTACTTCACAGACAGAGTCCCACTGCTATCATATGAACATATGAAATAGGGGCAGAAGTAGGCCATTCACCCCTTTGAGCTTGTTATGCCATTCTAAAAGATCCTGGCTTGTTTGTGTTTCGAATTCCACATTCCCATCTACCTTCGAGAACCTTTGATTCTCTTGCCTAATAAAAGCCCACCTACCTCTGTGTTAAAATATTCAGTGACCCACCACCTTCTGAGGTGGAGTTTCAAAATCACACAACCCTCCCTGCCCTCTCGTGCTCTCTTGCTATACCCAATGACACGTATTTCCCAAATTACTACTTTGCTCTCATCTCTCCTGTTTGCTATACCATGGCCAGGATTAGCGGGCACAAACCCTGTAATGGCCGCTAAATCTCGCGGGAGGCCAGAAACAGGTTTGTGCCAGCAAGAGATTTCAGAACGCGATCTTCTCGAGGCCTCCCCGAGAACACAATCATGTTCATGCCCAGGAAGGGCGCAGGCCTGATTAGCATGAATCTGAATCCATTATAATATACTTTGCATGGTTAATGTTGCAACTTCAGCCCTCAGTGAATCTTCCCTCCCGCCAGGCATGCGCATGGGTGGCAAAGACCTCAGAATGATGCAGTCTGAGTAAGAAGGGTGCGTATTAGTTTTGCCAGCCCTGAAGCAGAAAGCAAGATTCCTGAGACTCATGCTCATCAAACTCATTGGCCATCAAGAGATGACCCTTTACTATGTCAGCTGCCCACAGTCTTAACATCAAGGAATGGGATGAATACTCAGGGTTCAAGGTTAAACGTTGGGTGCGAGATCGAGATGTATTGGGCTGTTTATGTGTCGGACCCCAACGCCCGCCAGTGAAGATTCATTAGCCCCCAAGTGGGCCATCACATTCCAGTTGACCATGCCCATTAGAGATGTGCACGCATATAAACTTCCTGTCAGAACCTCCAGTGATATAGAGAAGAAAGAAGGGGAGAACCAGACATGAGCACAAGGGCAAGTCCAACAGGGTGGGGACATTGACCGGGGCCAGTCTTGCAATAGAGATGGGAGGGTACCTGAGCTGAGAATGAGTAGTAGCTGCCAGATTAGCTTTGAGACTGATTGCTTCCAGATGCAGGAGGCTAATAGGTCAGGGGTGGTACTGATGTTATCTGGCTGCCACACTAACTTGACCATCTCTCTCTCTCATCCCCTGCAGGTACTGAGCGATATCGGCATAGAGGCAGGGCAGCTAGTTCTTCTTCTTCTCATTGCACTGGATGAACACAGACTCCAGCAGCAATGGGCAAAAGCACCCAGAGCAGACCCCATGGCAAGAGACTGGGAGCTGTAGGGCAGGCTCAGCAGCTGGAGACCATACTAGCTGTGGCATGAAGGCACAGAAGGAGATCAAGGTACATCTGGGAAGTGACAGATGCTCTGTATGCCCGGCTATCCAACTATATAACCTTTGTCTGAGGATGAGGCGGGCCAGGAGGGAATGGAGGATGAGTCTAAGGAGAAACCGGAGGATGGAGAACAGGCAGCGACAAGGGTCCATCATGTCAGGAGGACCAGGGAGACCCTCATCATCTCCAGGTTCTCATAGGACGAGGCTGCATCCGTCAGCTCAACTTGTCCATCTGCATCTGGGACATGTCCTTCTTAGACTTGGACATGATGTCAACGCTCTCAGCCATGGTCATCTCAGACTGAGCCATGCCTTGGGCACCTCCACTCAAGATGTGGATGTCATGCTCCAAGTTTTCCACTGCGATTGCCACCCTAGCAGTGTTGGCCTGGGTGCCACACATTGCCACCACCATCTCCTGCGCCCAAAGCCTTTGGGACTCCTCAAATCAGCTTTCCAGCCACAGTTCATAGAATAGAATCCCTACAATGCAGAAGGAGACCATTTGGCCCATTGAGTCTGCACCAACCCACTGAAAGAGCACACCCCCCTAGTCCAATTGCCACCCTATCCCTGTAACCTCACCTAAGCTTTGGACATTTAGCGGTAATTTACCATGGCCAATCCATTTAACCTGCACATCTTTGGACTGTGAGAGGAAACCGGAGCACCCGGAGGAAATACACACAGACACGGGGAGAATGTGAAAACTTCACATAGTCACCCAAGGCCAGAATTGGACCCGGAACCCTGAGGCTGTGAGGCAGAAGTGCTAACCGCTGTGCCACCCCCATCTGAATGTCATGGTCCTGGTTTATTATCTGCAATAACTCTCATAACCATGTCCAGAGGCTCGGCAACTGACTAGAACCCCATTGAGTTTTGGGATCCGGCAGATCTCGGACTGCTGTCTCCCTTGAATGTTCCTGCCTACACCTGATGTGCATCAGCAACTGTGAGGTATTCACCAGGTTGTGCCCCAGAAGCCGGTCCAATAATGTTGCCACCGGGGTGTGTGTCTCTGCACTGGCGGAAGTGAAGTTGATAGCTGTGACGCCTCGATGGTGGTCTCCTCAGAACCCTGCTCTGAGATGGTCTCTTGGGTGGCAGGGATGTTGTTATGTGAGAGTACCTTTAAGAAATGGGTGTTTATAAATGGGTGTGTATATAAATATCTGTAGTGAGCGTACCTTTAAGAAATGGGTGTTTACTACTGCAGTGATGTCAGAGAGTGAGTGGAGCTGGGCTGTCAGCTTTTTACTTTTGTTTTAGGCTGTTTGCTGCAGGGTGTGTTTTAGTTTTGTTATCAGTGTTGGAGCTGAAGCCAGACCAAGAAGGTGTACTGCTGTTCTCTCTGCCATCAAAAGACTATCTCTTGATCATTTAGTGAATTCAGAATTATAAATGTTCTCAGTAGTGACTTTAACCTTCTGTTAAAGGTTTTGTTAAGTTGTATGGATGTTAAAAGGAAAGCTTAAAGGATTACTTAGTGTTGTAGTCTTTGGGGTTGTATTTGAATTGATCGTTGCTAAGATGTTCACTGTTTGTTTTAAAAAGGTTAACTTGAGTTCATAGAATAAACATTGTTTTGCTCTAAATAATACTTTTCCATTTCTGCTGTACGACACCTGTAAAGTGGGCCGTGTGCTCCCCATACCACAATCTATTACAAGTTGTGGGTCAGGTGAACTCCATGATACACTTTGAGGTTCTCTAAACAACTCAGGATGGCTTGGTCCCATCAGATAGAGATCCTACGAGACAATGGACATGTGATCAGTGAGAGGGTAGGATCATTTTGTCTGACATGAACGACTCACTTGAGACAGGTCACCTGGATCCCCATCTCTGTGGTGCAGCCCAACCTGGCTGTCGGTCACTGCTCTCTCCTCGGATAACCCCGCCATTTCCATGGCCCGTTCCTCATTGGGTGTGGTACCGTGGATCTCTGCTACTCCGCACCCCATCTTAGCCTTTTTCCGTTTATTATGGTCTATCATCTCCTGCAGGGACAAAGAGAGGCATTGTGAATCTCACGCTTGATGGGTCAGGGGGGAGTGGGTCGATAGCAAGTGGCATGTGTGGGCAACGCACCTGGACATCATAGGGTTATGGTGGTGGGTGTCAGTGGCTTCTGAAAAACAAGCACACAAATTGGTGGGAAGGATGCGAGGTGTCAGTCAGTGATTTGGGGGGGGGGGGCGGTCGGGGGGAAAGGGGTGCATTGAGGAATTAAGGGATGGCAGGCAGAACTGATGCTAGGAGAGAGGTGGAGGGTAACTTATCCTTGTAGGTCGGTGGAGGTTGTTGGTCATGTTGCCCGCACTGACAGCCACTGCCTCCCAGACAGCATTGCTGACCCTGCTGCAGGTCCCTCGGAGTAACACGGTGCCCCGCCTCTCCTTCACAGCGTCGAGCAGCCTGGCCAGCTCGGCATCCCCAAAGTGTGTGTGTGTGTTGACTGGGAGTGAGCGGTGAGGGAGCGTTTAAAATCATCTCCCTCTTGTTAGCAGAGAGAAGCTGAGGCGTGAGTCCGGCAAATCCGACGGCGAGAGAGCTAGGAATGGCGAGATTCACGTGGGGCTCATTTTTCACACTCGGTGTGGTTGAATGCAGGCTCTGACCTTGCCAACGCAGCCATTGTGAATCACCCCTGGTGGGATTCTCCGTCGGCCAATGCCAGAATCGGGAAACATGAATGGGCGGAGAATCGGTTCTGGCGCCGAAATCACAGCGAGCGCTGATTTCACACCAAATCGCGATTCTCTGTCGCCTCAACCGTGGCGTCAATGCGCGTCAGAACGCATGCACAGTAAACACTGTTGGCATATCATTAGTGAGCATGACCAGGTATTCTCCGGGGCCTCCACGATTCTCCACCTCCTGTGAGCTGAATTCCCGATGGCGCGGTTCACTTGTCCTTTTAAAAATCGTGATACCGGCGTTGTGGCTGATGAGAGAGAGGAGGGAGGACACAGGGATACGCGACTGTGGGCTGCCGGGCTGGACATTGGCTGGACAGGCTGGGGTGGGGGGGTGCCCTGCTAAGGCCATGGGTGAGATGGTGACGGGAAAACGGGCCCCTTGGCCAGGGGTGACCCCCACGGGACTGGGGTGGTGCCCAGGCGCGGACCGTCATTGCCGCGGCCGGTAAAGCAGCCAGCTGCGCATCCCACTGACCACCCACCTTGGCCTTGATTCCGCAGAGTGACATCGGCAGGGGCCAACTGCGCTAAGATCTGTCAGGATGTAATGTTTACTCCTATGTTTCTAATCATAACAGAACAAATGCACGTGTCTGTCAGGAGATGGGGAAGGTGCTGGCAGCCCCCTGACCCTACATTCAGAAGCTAGCTGAGATTGGGTCCCAGTTTGAAGGATGATATTGCAGATCCAAGTTTAAAAAAAAAAAAATTTTTATTAAGATTTTCACAAAATATAAACAACAAAACAATATTAACAAAACAACCATGGTAAAAACCCAAGAACAACACCCACCCAACTACAAAAGCAACTACAAAAAAAAGCAAACAACAAAAAGGAAAGAGATAACACCCGCCACATCCAACAAGCCCATGTACACAATTCTCCCTCCCACCGAACCAGACCCCCCCCCCCCGTCCCCCCAACCCCCGGGTTGCTGCTGCTGCCGGCCTATTTCTCGACCGTTCCGCCAGGAAGTCCAGGAAAGGCTGCCACCGCCTAAAGAAGCCTTGTACTGATCCCCTCAGGGCAAATTTCACCTTCTCCAATTTATTGAAACCCGCCATATCATTGATCCAGGCCTCCACGCTTGGGGGCCTCGCATCCTTCCATTGGAGCAAGATCCTCTGCTGGGCTACTAGGGACGCAAAGGCCAGGACACCGGCCTCTTTCGCCTCCTGCACTCCCGGCTCCACTGCAACCCCAAAAATTGCGAGTCCCCAGCCTGGCTTGACCCTGGATCCCACCACCCTTGACACCGTCCTTGCTACCCCCTTCCAAAACTCCCCTAGCGCTGGGCATGCCCAAAACATATGGGCATGGTTCGCTGGGCTCCCCGAGCACCTAGCACACCTGTCCTCGCCCCCAAAAAACCTACTCATCCTCGTCCCGGTCATGTGGGCCCTGTGCAGAACCTTGAACTGTATGAGGCTAAGCCTCGCACAGGAAGAGGAGGAATTCACTCTCTCCAGGGCATCCGCCCACGTCCCCTCCTCAATCTCCTCCCCCAGCTCCTCCTCCAATTTACCCTTCAGTTCCTCCACCGAGGCCTCGTCTACCTCCTGCATTACCCGGTATATGTCCGAAATCCAGATCCAAGTGCTTGAAAGAGGGATTCCGCAGGTAGCTATCGGTCTAATCATTTGACTTTAGCAATTGGCACGATGCTGAAGGAGATCAATTGAGATGACAGACAAAATCAAAGAGAGTGAAAGCCATATACCAAAGACCTCCAGCAGGGCCGGCCCAAGGTACCGGCAACTCGGGCAGTCGCCCGGGGCGCCATGTGATAGGGGGCGCCAGAGACTCGGGTCCCGCGCATGCGCAGTTGGGCCCCCAGGGCGGCCCCCTCCGCCCCCCCTCCCGCCCCCCCCCCCTCCGGCCGCCCCCCCCCCCCCCCCACCGGCCGCCCCTCCGTCCGCCCCCTCGGCCCCGCCCCCCTCGGCCCCGCCCCCCACCTTGCCCCCCCCCCTCGGCTCCCCCCCTCGGCCCCGCCCCCCCCTCGGCCCCGCACCCCCGCCTTGGCCCCCCCCTCACCCCGCCCCCCTCGGCTCCCCCCCCCCCCCTCGGCCCCCCCCCCCCCCCCCGAAGGGCGCTGAAGTTCAGCTTGCCCGGGGCGCCAGCAACCCTAGGGCCGGCGCTGACCTCCAGCATAGTCTGTGGAAACGAAGGGCTTGCCTCAGTGGTAACTGCTTGTTGTAGACTGAGGTTCAGCTAAACACCGACAGCCAAATCTGGCTGCCAGTGCATTTGGCTCTGGTTGTGGATTGGTGCCAATGTTGATCCGCAGGGGGAAGCGTTCAGATCTTACTTTTTAATGCTCTTTAGGTGAAGATGTTGGGAGAATGATTTGCAAGATCTGTGTGAGAGAGATGACTGCAGTCTCAACTACCCGACTGCCGACTGGCAAATTATGTTTAGCTTAGAGAAGTATCATGTTTTGCACATGGGCAGATGAAATACCGAATACTCCTACACCCTACAGGGTCCAGACTTAACGGCAGGGTCAGTGCACCAATCTCAGAGGGAATTCAAGAGCAATCCCATGAGGCTACAGCTAAAGCAAACAATGTTCCAAGTTGTATTCACAGAACAAAACTGTAACATATGGTAGCAGTCCTTGAACCAGACTTGTCATTAAAAACATGCAATAATAAACTCACTGCACAAATAAAATAAGATGCTTCTCAAATTGAAAGTACAACAAACATTCGGCCAAATTGAACACTACTTAAATAAACATTTACTGATGTTTTAGAGACAAATGATAGCTTTGACTTCAACTCTGACTTGTTCCAGACCTCAGTCGGAATATTGTGTCCAATTTTGACCTCCTTACATGGTGGGTGATATTGAGATTTTGGAAAGTATGTAGAGGAGAGACACCAAACTAATCCCCAGTTTAAAATATCTAATTTACCAAGATGGATGAAAGAGCTGGAACTCTATTGGGAGTATGCTTCGTCCAGCAACGCCCGAATCGCGAATCGCCATCGGCCGGAGAATCGGGCGTCAGCTGAAAATCGAGGTGGGCGCCTAGTTCCCAATGGAACGCCATGCTCCGGCTCCTCGATGGCAGCGTGGATGCATTATTCCATGCCCCCAACAAGCAAATATGGCTGCCAGTGGACTTGGCTCTGGTCGTGGATTGGTGGCAATACTGACCCTCAGGGGTAAGAGTTCTATTACCAATACTATTAAGGTGAAGGTGTTGGGAGAATGATTTGCAAGATCTGTGTGGTCCAGTCATTGCTGGCACCCCTCAGTGCAGCATCCAAGGTGCTGCCCCACTGCACGGGGACCGGGGGTGTGTGCAGAGCGCAGCCCGAACAGCAGACGCATGCACCCTGGCCCCTGGCACCCTCCCTGCCACACTGCCCACTCCAGGGTTGGTACCCCACCAATGGCACCATCAGCTAGCCCATCCTGCAGGAACATCAGCTGACACCCAGTCCTGTGGCCCACTGTGCCCCTGCTCCCATCCACCCTGCCTCGGACAGATAGGCATGACCCATGTATTGCAGAGAGGACCCACTGCACACTACAGCTATGATCCCAACAGGTTCCCAACCGCCTCGCCCAGCCCCATCCACGGTCTCTGCCTGAAGGCATGCCACCAGGCATGGCGCCAGTCAGTGTCCCCGATAACCAGGTGGCATCCTGCTAGTGAGGTAGCACACGGCCCACCAAAGGAAGGCACCCAAGTTGGACCCCACAGAAGGGCGTGGAACTGGGGCCGCAGGGCGTACTGCTGGCAGGGATGGGTGGCGATGCAGGAGGCCACCCCGATGACAGGGCCATGGCACGGTGTGGAGGGATGACTGCCGGTGGGAACGGCAAGGGGAGGATGGAGGTAGGATCAGGAGAGCGGAGGGGGACATACAGGGGGCAGGGGCTACAGTGCAGGTCTGGACCCCCATTTAGCCCGGTGGACCTGGTTGGGCATGGGGGTACCCATCATGCTAACATGCCTGCCCCTTTACCCTCTGCAGAAAATGTTCAGTGTATAGTCAGGAGTGGTTGGCCTGGCCGCCACAGCCATGTCACAGCCATGTCACAGCCATGTCACAGCCATGATCACAGTCTGCAGCACCGCAGCAATGTCCAGGTGGCTCAGATGCAGTGCAGATTCACCCTTGCACAGAGGTCTGGGTGATCCAATACAGGTCCTCACTCGGCACCAGGAGGGACCCGTGATGGCCACTGGGAGTGGGAGTCCTCCCCCACACACTTGCGGTTCCAGATGTGCCATAATACTTTAGAGATGTCTCACAGTCTGTCTGCTCAGCCACGGTTTACACGAGGCCTGATACAACGCCTCCTCCCCACCTCCTTCTCGGCCTGCTGGGCGGCCAGCTCTCCATCGTCACCGGCTGGCTCCTGCTCCTCTGGGGCAAGCTCCTGTTCCTGAGAATCCTCCCTGAGCAGCTCCTGTTTGTGCAGCCTCAGGGACATGACTGCCCTGTCTGTGCCTCAACCACCACCTGCACATTGTGCCCAAGGCCTTGGACATCCTGACCCATGGCCGATATCTTCGCAGCCAAAGCCTCCACCGTGGACATCACCTGTACGGTCTGGGTGACCTGCATGGTCGGCACCTCCAACTGTGCCTGCAGGTGCTGGGTGGTTGCTGACACCCCCTCATATAGTCTCCAGCTCAGCGCCATCATCTCCAACATCCATGGGACCGCCCATTCCAGAAGCCTGAAACCCGTCTGGACAACAGCTAGTCTCTGGGGTCAGGCCGCCTTGCGACCATCCGACCTCTCGGGGTTCTTACCTCAACCTGATGTAACGTAGCCTGTGCGTGGTGCGCACCAGATAGTGCCCCAGGAGCCTCTTCACTAAAGTGTCCAACCGAGGTACTCTAAATTTATTTTTAAAAATGTCTGACCTGAGGGGTTGCCCATCCTAACCCATCACTGCCTACCGGTTCACCTAGTGGGGCTGCATGTAGGTGGATGAGGGAGGGGGGGGGAGAGAAGGGGAGGTCTGTGTGGGTTGGGGGGGGGGTCGTGACTCACCCTGGCTTGCCTGGGGGGTTGCCCATCCTCACCCAGCACTGCCTACCGGTCTGCCTGGTGGGGCCGCATGGGGGGGTGGGGGTTAGAGGTGTGGCGTGGGGGTGTGTCGGATAGTGGTGGTGCCAGGGGTATGGAGGTGGCGACTCACCCAAGCCGCCCTGAGAAGGTCATGCAGCTTTACCCGGTCCTGTTGCCCGGTCCTTGCGGTGGGGCCCACGTCGCTGACCACTTCTGCCACCTGCGTCCAGCCTGGTTGACAACAATGGGTGGCAGCTTCCTTCCCATCCTGGGGAACAGGGTGACCCACCTCTCCTCCATGGCATCCAGCAGTATCTCAAGCTCTGCATCTGTGAACTTTGAGGCCGCTCTTCATGGAACTATCTTATTGGCTGGAATGACAGTGTGTGAGGTGTGGGGTGTGTATACCCAGCTTCAGCTTGTCAGGATCTCCAATGCCAATCCCGACCACAGCAAATCTGATGTCGGCATCAGTGGGAATTGTACTAGTTCCACATGGCACAATGGCTCCTGGACCGCCACCACCACCGGGACCATGGAACACCACCCATCCAATCCCAGCGTCAGCATTTAGTCTCTCAAACGGAGCATCTAGCCCTATCTTTTGGAGAAGTTTATACTTGGGAGGGCAGCGGGGGGGGGGGGGGGGGGGGGGGGGGGGGGGGGTCTGATTGAGGTTTAGAAGATGATTGCGTTTGAGTTGACAGTTTATTATAATTAAAATAGTTTGGTAAAGTCAGGAATCCCTATATTCCGTTTAATAAGACCCCATCTATGTTAGGTGTCAGGACGGGTTCTATTGCAAGAGAGTAGAGAAATTCTGCAGCAGGCTGCCAGGTCATGTAATCGATGCTGAAATAGAGCCAGGACGAGAGGGGTCAGAGAGGACTTCCTCCCCCAATTAGACTGGGTTTTCTATCTGTTTCTTCACCTCCCCCAGGAGGTCACACAGCCCTGGGTGGCATGTGCCCGAAATGTCTGGACATGCGACACATGGTTGTATCGGTCAAGTTGAAGGGACCAGTCTTTTCTTGGACTCAATTGTAAGTGGTAACCTATCATATTATCCCTAGGTTATAGTGGTTAGTCATGATGTGGAGATGCCAGCGTTGGACTGGGGTGAGCACAGTAAGAAGTCTGACAACACCAGGTTAAAGTCCAACAGGTTTGTTTTTAATCACTAGCTTTCGGAGCACTGCTCCTTCCTCAGGTGAAGAGTTCACCTGAGGAAGGAGCTGTGCTCCGAAAGCTAGTGATTCAAAACAAACCTGTTGGACTTTAACCTGGTGTTGTAAGACTTCTTGTAGTGGTTTGTGGCTAAGGAGCCATCAATCAACACATAACAAAGAATCCTCCACAACATGGAATCCCTACGGTGCATCAAGTCTGCACCAACCCTCTGAAAGAGCGCCCATCCTAGACCCACTCCCCCCCCACCCCCCGCTCCCTATCCCCGTAACCCCACCTAACCCACACATCTTTGGACACTAAGGGGCAATTTTCTTTTAGCATGGTCAACCCATCTAACGTGCAGATCTTTGGACCGTGGGAGGCAATTGAGGCACCCAGAGGAAACCTATGCAAACACTGGGAGAAAGTGCAAACTCAGTCACCCAAGGTCGGAATTGAACCCGGGTTCCTGGCACTGTGAGGCAACAGTGCTAATCACCATGCCACCGTGCTGCCTCAGTTGAACAACACAAATGGTTATTTGTCCTGTTAGTAAACATTAATCTATTGCCTGCATCATACTCAAAATACCAATGTTGCAGACTCAATATGCAGACTGGTCATCTATTTCACTTTGAGCTGATGCATGTGACTTGGAGGGTAAATAATGAACCTGTTTTTAATGAGCTGCATACCCTCTTCACACATTCAGCACAGATCTCCAGCTCAGTACTGAGACTAAAGCTATTCAATTAAAACTTATGTACTGAAGTAGCAAATGAATTTGTCAAATTATCCAGACCTTCCAACCTCAATAGCGGTGAACATGTAGACGTTCTCTGCTACTGAGGGCTGTGCGGCCAACACAAACCCTGGAGAGCTGGTTTGAACCCTGAACTTGTGGGTCATCAGGAATGGTTCCATGGGAGCCCATGTTGACCATCCCATCGTGACCTGTCAGTGCAGAAACTTGGGCTAATTCCCCAATACGTACCCAGATGTTTGCACTAGTTTAAGGCTAATCCTAACTGAGTTCGAGCCTGTTCAAGGAGTATAACACTTTAAATCACTTCAGCAACTGAAGCCACTAACCCTCCACTGCCCCCACTGCAACTCCCACCCTATCCCCCGGAACATCCCTGGTTTTGTTCACCCCCGTCCCATATTTCTGGCTCTTGTCTGACATTGGAGGGACTGGCGAGGCATCCACCTCCACCTCACCACTGACTGATGGTTCCAAGGTCAGTGCAATGAGCATTACCATAATGTCCATCATTAGAACAGAGGAATAGCCGGCCGGTTAGCTCAGTTGGTTAGAGCGTGGTGCTAATAACGCCAAGGTCGCGGGTTCGATCCCCGTACGGGCCAAGTGTCTATTAGAACAGAGGAATTGTGGGACCAAGGAAGACCGAACACTACCTATAGTTTACTTGCTAGTCACATGGAACAAATGATGGTAAAACTGTGCCTAATCTCATCAGTAGAGTCATTCTTTGCTCTCATCAGGTGAGACTATGTCAATGAGAAAGTTGGCCATGGAGACCATCATTGCTGAGTGTGATCCTGTCCACATCAGTTGAGAACACAAAACTCACTGGGTGACTCTTGGGAATTCAAATGGAAGCTGGTTGTTTCCTTCCCTAGCCAAAGGACAACTCCAGCTTCATCTAGCACCATCCCCGCTAAGCACAGCCAACTCCACACAGAAGAGGCACGGAACATTAGATTACCCTCAACAGATGAGGACAGAATTGTGTTCAGCAGTGATGGCTTTCATGATTAACTTTTCCTTTGATGTATTCTCCCCAGAAGAGAGTTGTTAACATTGATAGGGATTAGTCATTCATTCCATTATCATTGTCCCATGTGAAGAACATGGTATTTCCAGCCTCCCCATCCCCCACCCTCCCCCCCACGATCCACAATGATCTGGTTTGTAAATGCAATCAAAATGAGACTGGTAAATGGGCACTGACTCATTATACAAACACATTCTGTACTCTACACTCACAGGTCTTACACTGGCAAACATAACAACCATTCTGTGTCAGCATGGTCACTGAGTGAGCAGGTAATCTCTTGTTAGTGAGGGAAGGATGTTGACAAAGGGGAGGTCCCTCTCCATATCTGAATGTTGCCATGGGGACTGGCAGGATGAATTTGAAGGTGCAGGTAGTGGACTATCAATCTAGACATTATCAACTCAAAATTGATTTCCAATTTGGATTTACAAAGATTTGTGAATGAATGCAGTTTGATTGCTGTAAACTGGTTCAGACATGTTTTTCAGGGACGGAAACCTGCTACCTTTTGTTTTTATTCATGGGATGTGGGACTCACTGGCTAGGCCAGCATTTATTGCCATCCATGATTGCATTTGTAAGGCTCCTTCCTGCTTACTCCCTGTTTATTCCCCTATTTCCCCTTTCTTTTATTTTGCCGTTGCATTTTTGATCCATGGATGATTAATGGACATGTGTCTTTAAGGCAAGCAGCCTGTAAGAAGCCTGTATCTTGAATTCAATCAGGAAGAATCTGGAAAGCTAATCTGGTTTAAACTGGAGATTGCCCACCGGCCGGCATCAGTAAAACAGAGATGGGTTGGGACTCGGTATGATTGATTGGCTGGTGACCAATGGATTGGCCCAAAAGGCCGTGTTCTGCTGGGTAACAGGTGGTGATTGTATATTATTTCACTGGAATGCTTTTGGTGGTCCCAAAGTTCCAGTTTGGTTTCAGTTTTGATTCTGGCAGCAAGAAGAAGACAAGACTCTGCCATCGCTCCAGAAAGATCCAGCTATCTCCAGCAAGCCTCTGGGTGCTGTTCTATGAGACTACAGAGACCTGAAGACAAACCACAAACTGGAAGCAAAGTTTGTTGTGAATCAATCTACCAGATCATGTGCTGCGGAAAAAGAAAGGGATTTACTTTTTCTCCAGGGAGCATTCGGCCCATCAAGTCTGCACAGACCTTTGGAAAGAATACCCTACCTAGGCCCATGACCCAACCACAACCCTGTATCCCAGTAACCCCACCTAACCTTTTGGACACCAAGGGACAATTTAGCATAGCCAATCCACCTAACCTGCATATCTTTGGACTATGGGAGCAAACCGGAGCACCCGGAGGAAACCAATGCAAACATTGGAGAACGTACAAATTCCACACAGACAGCCACCCGAGGCCAGAATTGAACCCGGGTCCTGGCGCTGCGAGGCAGGAGTGCGAACCACAATCAGGTTCTTCACACTGAGAATTCCCCCTCTGAGGGCTGTGCAATTCAAGCCTGCATCCAGCAGATGGCCTATCGGCATCACTGAGTTACAACTACAGTTCTCAGCATAGGGGTTTTCAATGGGGTTTTAAACAGCCTCTCTCCTTTCTCTGAACCCTCAGGGAGAATCCAACAGAGAGAGGATTTAGAGCACTGGCTTCACAGTTCTTAATCAGAATAGAAATGTCTACTTGCCCATATCTCCTCTCATAGGTCACTGTCTCAGGCTAGCTGGAGGCATTTAAGTCGCCAAGGCTTTCAAGCAGAGTTTTTGCACTCTCACCGACATGGCTGGAGATTTCTGAAAAAGCTCCACCAATCGCAAGCAAGAACAGGGGATGTCCCAGAACTTCAGACGTACTGATTGGCTGCTTGCAAAGTCCATCAAAATGACATCACGAGCTGTACCACAGAGCATCAAGGTGTGATCTGGGCCAGTACATTAGACTAGGGGTGTTTCAGTTTGACCAAATTGAGAAAGTCTGCAGGTTAAAATGGAAACTACAAGGTTGCAGATTCAGTGATTAAGAGGAGAAAGATGAGACAGACAAGGATTTAACAAGTTCCTCACACTGCTAAAATAAAAAACACCACTTGAAGCAAAGACTCTTATCCTTTGACTTTGACCCTTATTATTTTTCACCCCTTCCTGCCCGCCCCCCTGTGTTTGTCTGTCTTGTGTGTGTGTGTGTGTGTGTGTATAGAGGGTGGGGCAGTTAAAGTGGGGATTAGGAATTAGATAATAGTTAACCAGTTGTATTTGCTGCATATTTCATTATTGTTCTTGTCATAACTAAACAGTAATTGTATTTACATTTACAAACCAAGTGACTGTAATTATTGGGCAGCCAATGGCCAAAGACTTTGGGTATTTCTCTGAGAATTATTGGTTAATGCACTTGTGCTGTGACTGTGGGGCATGTGGGGCTGGAATTGACAATGCAGTAGCCCAGGGTCAGGAACAGCTACCTTCATGAAACTGCTACAGTTCATGTGGTGTAGGTAACCCCCCGCAGTGCTGTTAGGGAGGGATTTCCAGAATTCTGACCCAGTGACAATGAAGGAATGGCGATGAGTCAGGATGATGAGTGACGTGGAGGGGAATCTGCTGGTGGTGGTGTTCCCATGAATCTGCTGCCCATGTCCAACAGGTTGTGGATTGGGAAGGTGCCAGCGAAGGAGCGAATGAGTCACTACGATGCATCCTGTTGACGGTACACACTGCTGCCACTGTGCGTCAGTGGTGGAGGAAGTGAATATTTAAGATGATGGATTAGGTATCAGTCAAGCAGGCTCCTTTGTTCTGGATGGTGTTGAGCTTCTTGAGTTCCTGAGTGTTGTTGGAACTGCACTCATTCATGAAAGTGGAGAGTATTCCACCACACTCCTGACATGTGTTTTGTAGATGGCGAAGGCTACATGTAACCCGGTGTAAGGCTATATACAATTCCAGTCTCTCAAAAAATGATTAATTCATAATGCTCTCTGGACAACTGGTGATGGACAATGTAAATGTTACCTTCCCTATGTCATCCACAACCATGAACAAATGTAAACCCAGATGGAGGCTTGGCACAACAGCTACAAGTACCTGGGACAGTGCAGCCACCCCTCAGCACGGTCAACAATCCTGCGATGAGCTCTAATCCACAATGTTTTGACGCAGGTATTGGAGCGCCAGTAACTTAACTCTGAGCGTGTGAGGACAATTGATGTAATAGGCATGGGGAGAGGTGTGCCAGCACTCTGTAAGACTCAGAACCTTGTGTCTGATCATCCCGCTGCAGGATCAGAAGGGGAAAATTCTTCTCAACAGAGGTGGTACCTGACCAATTATTGGGAAGCTGCATACATTTTTTTTTTGTTTAGTCTTTTACTAGCAACAGGGGTTGGGGTCTTAATGAAAATGGGAGCCAGTTCTCCACAGGGCAGCTTTTATAGGTTATCAGCTCCTGTGTTTATGCAGCCCTGATGACTCCTTGACATCTGATTTAAATTGCCTGCTTACATTGGTGTGAGCAATCTCATTCAGATGAAAAGCAAAGGGAGATGTGGCCGCACCTTTATTGTGCTGCTTTTAATACTCATGTTCCACTAATACATACCGTTTGCACATCTCAGCTCAATAGTTATTTCAGGCTTGAACGTCAGAACCAGAAACAGATGTCAAGAGTCATGACCTTGAAGGATTCACAGGTCAGCTCAACGTGGAGTTCTTTTTTCTGTCCGATTTCTCCCTCCCTCTCGCTGTCACTTTCATCTACATCAGAACCCTGTCTAACAGCAGCAAAAATCCACCCCCCAAAAAAATTACCAGAGGGCATCAATGAAAATAAAAAGACTCCAGTCTTTGCAAGATACCACATAAACCTGGCGAGCTCATAAGCTGAAATCACACCTTTGAGAGTTCAACCTCTGACTCGCTGATTTGCCCCACTGCAAAAATTAATACCGTGTTAGTTTGCATAAAATGTAATATTTCTGTGAGATCTAACATCAAGGATTATAATTCAATTCCCAAAAGAATAAAAGGTCAAACATGAATATCAGCTATCATTGAAAGATTAATATTCAGTATATAGAATAGTGCGTAAAGAGGTCTGAAGTCCATCCTAGTGCTGGTTGGTAGGGGATTTAAACATGCTACTGTTCTGAGTTCAATACAATAGGTGTTTACAAATCTAAACACCATAAACATCGAGAGGGAATAATTCCACTATTAGCGTAGTCAGGAAAATGGTTTCAAATCATGATGAAACATTAGCTCATTATGTTAAAGTTCATAAATCCACTAAAATCATCTGCATATTCACAAGCACAAAATCTTCCAGGAAACACAATTGGGTGATGTAATCGAAGGTGATTGTTTATTGACCTTGCACACAAAAACTATTCACTGTTATATTTCAGGCCAGTAACACTGATGTGTAGCACGATGGCACAGTGGTTAGTACAACTGCCTCACAGCATCAATGACCCAGGTTCGCTTTCGGCATGGCTGTATGGAGTTTGCACATTATTCCCGTGTTTGCGTGGGTTCCCTCCGAGTGCTCCCGTTTCCTCCCACAGTCCGAAGATGTGCAGGTTTGGTGGATTGGCTATGATAAATTGCTCCTTAGTGTCCAGGGATGTGCAGGTTAGGTTATGGGGATAGATCAGGGTGGCTGGGGGAGTGGACCTGGGTAGGCTGCTATTTTGGACGGTCAGTGCAGACTTGATGGGCTGAGTGGCCTCCTTCTGTGCTGTTGGGATTCTCTGATTCTATGAGGTATTTCCGATCGATATATCCCTCAGTATTCAGCCAGCCCAGTTAATAGTGGCACAACTGAAGTGTTCTGCTGACGGACATTACAGTCCCCCACCCAGAGCACATTCTGTGCTCTTGCCACCCTCGATGCTTCCTTCACGTGGTTTTGAACATGGAGGAGTACTGATTCATCAGCTGAGTGCGTCTCAGTACGTGTTAATCAGCAGAAGATTCCCTCGTCCATGTTTGACCTGGTGCCATGAGACTTCATAGGGTTTGGAGTCAATATTGAGGACTCCCAGGGCAACTCCCTCCTGACTGTATATGATGTGCCAGCACAGCTAGAGGCCCTGTCCTGTTAGAGATCCAGACAAGTCCAGCTGGGGAAATGGAGTTCAAAGCCAGGAGTTTGGAATTTTTTCTTCCTCTAATGCAGGGAAAGAAGCTAGCTGTTTGGTGAGTATCTGGAAAGTTGTTAAGCTCGATTCAATTGCTAAGGTTTGAAATAATATGTAAATTTGTGGCAAAGTTAATAAGGCAACATAAATAAATGAATACTACAATTGAGAAATTAATTAAAACACATTAAGGCTGGCTGGACAGGTGGTGTGTCAAGGCTGTAGCACGTGGGAGCTCCTGGATAACACCCCTGGAGATTCGGCTTAGTCATTAAGCTGGAGGCTGAACTGCGGCCACTGTGACACATCAGAGCGGGGGGAACGTTTTCTGGATGCTGTGTACCAGGAGGCAGTCACACCTTTTGGGATAGGCTCTTTAGATTTGTTCAGTGGTCAGGGACAGGATAATAATAATAACCTTTATTAGTGTCACAAGTAGGTTTACATTAACACTGCAATGAAGTTACTGTGAAAATCCACAAGTCGCCACACTCCAGCGCCCGTTCGGGTACACAGATGGAGAATTCAGAATGTCCAATTCACCTAACAAGCACGTCTTGTGGGAGGAAACCGGAGCACCCAGTGGAAACCCACACAGACATGGGGGGAACATGCAGACTCCACACAGACAGTGACCCAAGCTGGGAATCGAACCGGGGTCCCTGTCGCTGTGAAACAACAGTGCTAACCACTGTGCTACCATGCTACTCATGGAAGATGTGACTGTGAGTAAGGCAGGCAAGGAGAACCAGAGGGCAGGAGTGCAGCATCCTCAGCCTCCAGAATAATCCAACAGGTTTGAGGTTCTCTCAGCTTGTTTTGTCGTTTCCTGTGGTCTTGGGTAGAGCAGGCTCCATACAAAGCTGTGATACAACCAGAAAGAATGCTTTCTATGGTGCATCTGGAGAAGTTGGTGAGGGTCGTAGCTGACAGTATGCCAAATTTCCTCAGACTTCTGAGAAAGTAGAGTCGTTGGTGGGCTTTCTTAACTATAGTGTCGGCATGGGGGACCAAGGCAGGTTGTTGGGGATCTGTACACCTAAAAACTTAAATCTCTCGACCCTTTCTACTTCGTTCCCATTGATGTAGGGGCATGTTCTCCACTACGCTTCCTGAAGTCGATGATAATCTCCTTTGTTTTGTTGACATTGAGGGAGAGATTATTGTTGTCGCACCAGTTCACCAGATTCTCTATCTCATTCCTATAGTCTGTCTCGTCATTGTTTAAAATCCGACCCACTACAGTGGTGTCATCAGCAAATTTGAAAATCGAGTTGGAGGGGAATTTGGCCACAAAGTCATAGGTGTATAAGGAGTATAGTAGGGGGCTGAGGACACAGCCTTGTTGAGGATGATCGTGGAGGAGGTGTTGTTGCCTGTCTTTACTGATTGTGGTCTGTGGGTCGAAAAGTTCAGGATCAGTCGCAGAGGGAGGAGCTGAGGCCAAGGCCACAGAGTTAGGAGATGGGTTTCGTAGGAATGATGGTGTTGAAGGCTGAGCTGTAGTCAATAAATAGGAGTCTGACATAGGTGTCTTTGTTATCGAGGTGTTCCAGGTTATGTCACAGTTATCAGTGTGTTGTTCCAAACAGTGACTGTCACAGAGGATTTCACTGTGTTAGTCCAGACAGTGACTGTGACAGACTGTTTCACCCTGGTGAAAATCCATATTTGATACTGTCTCACTGATGCTCACCTCATCTTACTGTCCAACATGACACCATGTTTGTAAATAGCCTGGTTCAGTGCCAGATACTTTCAATGGAGAGTTGTTGGTTCGGGAATGGAGTTTGTGGTGGTACTTTAAAAAAAATTTTGAGTACCCAATTATTCTTTTTTTTCCAATTAAGGGGAAATTTAGCGTGGCCAATCCACTTAACCTACACATCTTTGGTTTGTGGGAGTGAAACCCATGCAGACGTGGGGAGAATGTGTAAACTCCACAGAGATAGTGACCCAGGGCCGGGATTCGAATCCGGGTTCCCAGTGCCGCAGTCCCAGTGCTAACCACTGCGCCGCATGCTGCCCCGGGTTTGTGGTGGTACTGAAGGCAAAAGCAGAAACTGCCTCAGTTAAATGTCTCACCCCAGAGATGGAATGTGTCAGTCTGCTTCTGTCTCTGGACTGAGATTTGAACTCTCGATCTTCTGACTGGAGGTGAGGGAGCTACGGAAGCGCAGCTGATTGAATGTTTCAAAATTGAAACAAAAGGTAAGATTGTGCACTTTAATTGAGGAATAAGGTTCCACGGTTGTTCAGATTAGAATGATCCATACCATTTCAGTTGCAGTGTTTCAGTTCTGCCAGCAGATGGGAGTGTTGCTCCAGTATTGGGCTGTGCCTGGTTCCAGAATCCAGAGCTGTAAATTCTGATGTAAAAATGGAGGCCTTGTTACCTCAGTCAACAGCTCTAATCGTTTTTCTATTTCTCCTCCTTGGGCCTCCACAGCCTCATTGATTCTATTCCTTTGGATCCCTCATCCTTTCACCCCAAATTCACCACAACTGCTGCTATTAACTCGATGGGAGTGATCAGTGTTCCTGCCACATGTCACACCAAAGGAATCACCCAGACTTTTTTGGCTAAAAAATTAATTCAGTCCTGTTTTCATGCCTTGGCATTGATTGATAATCATCCTGTTTGTTTCTGTTCGGACAGATAGTTTGCAAACGTTGTAATGACTCCCAAGTTGCATGATTACTGTGTGCAACCCAGCACAACCTGTGTCTATGACCAGCTCGATGTGCAAAGGGGCCTTCACAATGTTTGAGGCCGGGTGACTCTAGCTCTTAAAGGCAGGCTGCCCCTCTGAAAGGGAAGCTGCACTGAATCGAAGAAGGATGCTGCTGACTGTCAGTGCCGCAATCAGAGAGAAGGGAATTGAAGCATCAGGTCAGAGAGAGGTTAGTGGTTAACAGGCATGGTTCTGGAGGCCTTACTCATGGAGGTGAGCAGGAGGACAGCGCCCTGTTTCCACGGGGAACTGGGCAAAGGGAATGAGCGCAGGATTCTGGCCTGAGGAACCTGGCAGCAATGCTGTACAAAGTTTAACAACCATATTGTTCTGCTACCGTGGGCAGCACGGTAGCACATTGGATAGCACTGTGGCTTCACAGCACCAGGGTCCCAGATTCGATTCCCAGTTTGGGTCACTGTCTATGGGGAGTCTGCACCTTCTCCCCGTGTCTGCGTGGGTTTCCTCCGGGTGCTCCGGTTTCCTCCCACAGTCCAAAGACGTGTAGGTTAGGTGGATTGGCCATGATAAATTGCCCTTTGTGACCAAAAAGGTTAGGTGGGGTTATTGGGTTACGGGGTTAGGGGGGAAGTGAGGGCTTCAGTGGGTTGGTGCAGACTCGATGGGCCGAATCGCCTCCTTCTGCACTGTATGTTCTATGGTCTCTGTTCATATGAGTGGTCAAGGTCAGTGCGCGCATCTTCACATGATATCTCCGATCCGACGCACCCCATGCTGCACCCCACATGGCCATCACTCACCCAGCAGCACCGCTTGGATCTCAGCCCTCAGTCCTAACGTTAAAATACATCACCTCACCCTCACGCAACTTCCAATGGTGCGAGCCTTTCACCAAACTCCTGTTGCCTCTGCATACCTCCAGCTATTCAGCTGTGGCAGGCACGTAACCCACACACAGTGCGGAACAGCCACTGATATTCTGTCCTACTGCTTGTGGGAAAAGGTGGCACGAAATAAAGGAACAGAGCTTTCAGGATGAAATAACTCACAGAGTATCAGATCTGCTCTGCTGGAGCCCATTCGTTGAAACAATGTCTAAATTTCTACAGACAAGATTTTAAAATTCAGTAGTTAATTCATTATCTGAAACAATGAGTATCTTTTCACAGTCATGGCATTTTGAATAATTCCACTCTTTAGCTATGAACTCAATCAGTACCTGAAGACATCAATGAATCAATAAGTCAATAATCTATCAAACAACCAACTACGGGGGCAGCACGGTAGCATGGTGGTTAGCATAAATGCTTCACAGCTCCAGGGTCCCAGGTTCGATTCCTGGCTGGGTCACTGTGCGGAGTCTGCACGTCCTCCCCGTGTGTGCGTGGGTTTCCTCCGGGTGCTCCGGTTTCCTCCCACAGTCCAAAGATGTGCGGGGTTAGGTGGATTGGCCATGCTAAATTGCCCTTAGTGTCCTAAAAAGTAAGGTTAATGGGGGGGGGTTGTTGGGTTACGGGTATAGGGTGGATACGTGGGTTTGAGTAGGGTGATCACTGCTCGGCACAACATCGAGGGCCGAAGGGCCTGTTCTGAGCTGCACTGTTCTATCTATGTACACATTCATTGAGTGATAGCCCTTGCAGTTTGAATAGCCTCCCCATTGACGTATGCAGCCCAGAGAACCAAGTGTGTGTAGCCAATGGTACCGGCACCATTGGAAACCCCACTTTCTCAGCAGATCCATATTCTCTCTCACCCTGCTGAGGGAGAAAATGATTAGCTCACCTTTCCTGGCCTAAATGTCTTCCTTTTAACATCATCAGCCAGCCCACCCCCGCTGGGCCGAGTTCCCAACGGCACAGACCATGTGTGGTCCCAGCAATCGGGAACCTGGCGTGCCGGCTGCGGACAGTGTCCATCGCCGCCCCACTCTCCCGGGATCCGTGCCGCAGGCCGGGGGGGGGGGGGGGGGGGGGGTGGGGGCTGCAGCTAGGGCTCGCAGGAGTTGTGGGGGGTGACCAGGGGGTGGGCGGGTTAGAGTTCCAGCACGGCTGACGCCATGTTTTCTGTTGTGATCGATGCAGCTTGTCACCCCTGCGCATGAGCAGTCCGGGGTCGAGTGATTCTCCGGCTGTTTCCCACGCGATCCGTGGGTGTTCCACGCGGCGCCGGTGCTAGCCCCCCACCGGTACCGAAATTGGTGAGAGGTTGGCGCTGTCAGTAAAGTCCCTTATTAACTGGAACTATTCTAGTAAATCTCTCCCTCTCTCTGCACTGACCCACACTCCTTTCCCACATGGTTGTTAATAAGGAAAGTGCTCTCGAACCCCCCTCCCCCCACCCGCTACTCCCCAGTGGGTGGATCCATCTTTGCAGATCCAACCCCCTGTCTCCATTCTCCTTAGCCTCACTGCAGCCTGGGCTCCATTTCTTGCTCAGGGTGCAGATCAACCACGGCCCCCAGCTGCTTCACAGCTGCCTTACCCTGAATGTGTGCAGCAGCTCTCCAGAACATTCCAAAAACAAACCACAGAAATTCCACAAACACTGTCCCAGCAGAAGAAAGCTGCAATTTTGTTGGTCGGTCTTTAAAATAACACCCATGGCCAGACCACATGCTGCTGAAATTATGTTCAGCTGGGTGATCAGCACACCGCATATGTTCAATGTTCATGTTCAATGTACATGTTCAGTGTACATGTTCAGTGTACATGTTCAGTGTACATGTTTATTGTATATGTTTAGTGTACATATTTATTGTATATGTTTAGTGTACATATTTGGTGTACATGATTGGTATATATGTTCAGTGTACATGCTCAGTGTACCTGTTTATTACACAAGTTCAGTGTACAGTTTTAGTGTACATGCTCAGGGTACATGTTCAGCATACATCTTGAGTGATCATGTTCAATGTACATGTTTAGCGTACATGCTCAGTATGCATGTTCAGCTGGGAGTGATGAGTACAATGTTGATGTTCAGCATACATGTTCAGTGTATATATTCAGCGTACATGTTCAGTATATTGTTTGGTGTACATTTTAAGTGCACATTTTCAATATATCTGTTCAGTGTGCTTGTTCAATGTGTATGTTCAGCTGGGAGTGATTAGTACAATGTTCATGTTCAGTAGACATGTTCAGTATACATATTCACTGTACCTGTTTGGTGTACATGTTTATGATCATGTTTTAAAAGCTGTTTCCAGACTGCTTGATAACTTGAAAAGAAATAACGGGTCAGAGAATCGCCGGGGGCCGGTGTGAATCCTGCCCCTGCCGTCTCCGGCACCAGAGATTCGGCGGGGGCGGGAATCACACCGCGCCTATCGGCGGGCTCTCCCCGGTGATTCTCCGGCCTGCGATGGGCCGAAGTCCCGCCGCTGTCATGCCGGTCCCGCCGGCGTGAATCAAACCACCTCCCAGGCGGCGCGGGCGGGATCAGTGGGCGATCTGGCCCCGGGGGGTGCCCCCACGGTGGCCTGGACTGCGATCGGGGCCCACTGATTGGCGGGCGGGCCTGTGCCGTGGGGGCACTCTTTTCCTTCTGCCTTCACCATAGTCTTCACGATGGCAGAGGCGGAAGTGACCCCCTCCACTGCGCATGTGCGGGGATGACGTCAGCAGCCGCTGACGCTCTGGTGCATGCGCGGACCTCCGCCGGCCGGCGAAGTCCCTTTGGCCCTGGCTGTCATGGCACCAAAGGCTGTTCCTGCCGACCGGCGAAGCACCAACCACTCCGGCGTGGGCCTAGCCCCTCAAGGTTAGGGCTTGGCCCCTAAAGGTGTAGAGACTTGCGCACTTTTGGGGAGGCCCGACGCCGGAGTGGTTCATAAGAACATAAGAACTAGGAGCAGGAGTAGGCCATCTGGCCCCTCGAGCCTGCTCCGCCATTCAATTAGATCATGGCTGATCTTTGTGGACTCAGCTCCACTTTCCGGCCTGAACACCATAACCCTTAATCCCTTTATTCTTCAAAAAACTATCTATTTTTACCTTAAAAACAGTTAATGAAGGAGCCTCAACTGCTTCACTGGGCAAGGAATTCCATAGATTCACAACCCTTTGGGTGAAGAAGTTCTCCTAAACTTAGTCCTAAATCTACTTCCCCTTATTTTGAGGCTATGCCCCCTAGTTCTGCTTTCACCCGCCAGTGGAAACAGCCTGCCCGCATCTATCCTATCTATTCCCTTCATAATTTTATATGTTTCTATAAGATCCCCCCTCATCCTTCTAAATTCCAATGAGTACAGTCCCAGTCTACTCAACCTCTCCTCGTAATCCAACCTCTTCAGCTCTGGTATTAACCTAGTGAATCTCCTCTGCACACACTCCAGTGCCAGTACGTCCTTTCTCAGGTAAGGAGACCAAAACTGAACACAATCTCCAGGTGTGGCCTCACTAACACCTTATACAATTGCAGCATAACCTCCCTAGTCTTAAACTCCATCCCTCTAACAATGAAGGACAAAATTCCATTTGCCTTCTTAATCACCTGTTGCACCTGTAAACCAACTTTCTGTGACTCATGCACTAGCACACCCAGGTCTCTCTGCACAGCAGCATGCTTTAATATTTTATCGTTTAAATAATAATCCCGTTTGCTGTTATTCCTACCAAAATGGATAACCTCACATTTGTCAACATTGTATTCCATTTGCCAGACCCTAGCCCATTCGCTTAACCTATCCAAATCCCTCTGCAGACTTCCAGTATCCTCTGCACTTTTCGCTTTACCACTCATTTTAGTGTCATCTGCAAACTTGGACACATTGCCCTTGGTCCCCAACTCCAAATCATCTATGTAAATTGTGAACAATTGTGGGCCCAACACGGATCCCTGAGGGACACCACTAGCTACTGATTGCCAACCAGAGAAACACCCATTAATCCCCACTCTTTGCTTTCTATTAATTAACCAATCCTCTATCCGTGCTACTACTTTACCCTTAATGCCATGCATCTTTATCTTACGCAGCAACCTTTTGTGTGGCACCTTGTCAAAGGCTTTCTGGAAATCCAGATATACCACATCCATTGGCTCCCCGTTATCTACTGCACTGGTAATGTCCTCAATACCGCCACTCCATACCGCCGGGACCCCCACCCCCCACCCCGCTGGGTGGGGGAGAATCCCGGCCCAGGCCTTGAGTGCTGTGTGCTGGGCCACACCTTTGAAAAGGGGTTTCTGGTTTATGAGATCTTGATATTAAATTGGAACAGTTAAAGGGGGGAAATTTATTAAGGACGATACATAGATTACTTTGGCTGTGTGGGGTATTTATGTTGGTAGTTGATAAAAATGCTTACTCTGTGTTTATAAAAATGTTAACTAAATTCATAGAATAAAGTTTGTTTTTGATTAAAAGCACTTAAGGCCTCTGTTGAATAACATCTGAAAGGCAGGCCCTTGTGCTCATTGTAACCAAAATCAATAAATGTTCTGTGTACATTGTTATGACACCTTGGACTAGTTCACAGTCAATTTCAGCTGCACGTGTCCCAGAGTCACAACACAAGTGAATTAAAAATCCCTGGAGTCTTTGGCCCCTGGCTGTCCAATAATTACAGTCACCAGGTTTGTAAGGTTAAAAACAATTACTGTAGATTTATAACAAGAACTAAAATGAAACATTCAGTAAATGTAACTGGTTTACTGTCATTTAACTCCTGACTCCCACTTTAACTGACCCCACCCTCTACCCGCACACACAAAACAAACAAACACAGAAGGGGGAAAGGGATGAAAAATAATAAGGATGAAAGTGAAAGATAAAAGTCTCTGCTTCTGATGGTGTTTTTTTTTAACAGCTTCAATCCTGGCCTTCAGTTCAAGCTTTTACTGTGGATTCATTCAGGTATCTGTGGTTTCAGAAATAAGCACTCACAGTCTCTCTAGAGAAAAAGTAGATCCTTGTCTTTGCCTACATCCTGTGATCACTTTCCTGTAGATTGATTCCATCAGGTTTTCTGTGGTTTCAAGAAGCAGTACTCACCACTTTTAGCAGCTGTCTGGTGTTATTGGCAGGGTTTAAAAACTCCAAAGTATATCATGCAGTTCACCTGACCTACAACTGTTTATTGATTTTGGTTACGATGAGCACAGGGGCCTGTCTGTCACATGTTATTCAACAGAGGCCTTAAGTGCTTTTAATCAAAAACAAGCTTTATTCTATGAATTTAGTTAACATTTTTATAAACACAGAGTAAGCATTTTTTATCAACTACCAACATAAATACCCCACACAGCTACAGTAATCTATGTATCACCCTTAATAAATTCCCCCCTTTAACTGTTCCAATTTAATAACAAGATCCCATAAACCAGAAACCCCTTTTCAAAGGTGTAGCCCAGCACTCAAGACCTGGTATGGATGCTCTTGTTTCCTTTCCAAAACAGCAGGTTGGAATTCCTTCCAGAAAGCAATTATTTATTTTCAAGTTATCAAGCAGTCTGGAAATAGCTTTGAAAATGAAGCCAGACAGACAGGCCCAGATACGTCTCTTTCTGAGTACAGCAGCCAAATGTGGAAATGAAAGCAAAAACTCAGAGCCACAAACAAGCCCCAAACCAAAGCGAAAGTAAAACCAATTCCCAGAACCACAGCCCAGCTCCATGTACGAGGCAAGTATTTTACACAGAGGGTAGTGGGTGCCTGGAACTCGCTGTCGGAGGAGGTAGTGGAAGCAGGGACGATAGTGACATTTAAGGGGCATCTTGACAAATACATGAATAGGATGGGAATAGAGGGATACGGACCCCGGAAGTGTAGAAGATTTTAGTTTAGATGGGCCGCATGGTCGGCACGGGCTTGGAGGGCCGAAGGGCCTGTTCCTGTGCTGTACTTTTCTTTGTTCTTTGTTCTTTTGAAGCCATGTGATAAGACACTCCCATGACACTGGAGAGAGTTATATTAGGTTCTTGCCCTTGCACTGCCAGAATCAAAGCAAAACAAAACTAAAACCTTGGGACTCTGAAAAGCATTCCAGTGCAATAGGATCCTATCACCACCTGTAACCAGGAAGAGCACAGCATTTTGGGCCAATTCATTGGCCACTGGACAAATCAATCAAAACAAGTCCCAACCTGTTTCCCTTACTGGTGTCAAAAAGCCTGCAAGTCCAATTTAAACTAGCACATGCTTCTGGATGCTGCTATTTGAATTAAAGGCCCAGGCCACTTTCCTTAAAGACGCATGTCCATTAATCATCTATGGAACAAAAATGTAATGGAAAAATATATGAAAAGGGAACTAAGGGAATAAACAGGGAATAATCAAGAAGAAGCCTTACAACATGTTCAGTGGCCAACATCAGTATACATGTTACGTGGCTCTGTTCAGTATGCATATTCAGTGTAAATGTTCAATGTATACAGTTAGTGTTCATGTAAGCACAATTACGTATTATTAATAACAAAGACTGTACTGAAATGTTCAGCAAATACAACTAGTTAATTATTAGGTCATTCTTAATTCCCCCACTTTAACTTGGTCCCACCCTCTAAACACACACATGCACATACAAGACAAACAAACATGGAGAGGAAGAAAGGGGTACAAACTGTAAGTAAAATGAAAAAGAGTCTTAGTTTCAGATGGTGGTTTCTAGCACAACATCCTTCACAGTGAGCTGGCAGGTTAAAGTCTCTGTTTGCAGTCTGCAATGGTCTTCCATGTGGACTTATTCATTTAGGTTCTCTACAGTTTCAGAAATAAAGCAGTTGAACGTTGTTATAACCCTCATGAGACCTATGGGGAGGGACCAATTAGCATCCCCATAAGCCTCATGGAAAACAACCTCCCCCACTGAGAGACGGGGGCCCATCAGCAAGGTAATTGAATACAGGCATCAAATCCAGTCCAGAAAGGAGACTAGGCAGTGAAGTCCCTGCTGGGACCTAGATTGTGAATGGTAAATAATTTACTTCAATAAATCTTTTTCATTATCCTCTCGTACCTGACTCCTCCATGACCACAAAATACAGCTTTCCTAGAGAAAACACAGATGATAGAGATTGAGCAGGCCCTTGTCTCGGTATGTCCAGGACTTGACTGCTCCCTGAGGTCTCTGAGATTCATCCCATTGAGGTAGGATCGAATCACCACCTGTTACTGAGCAGAATACAACCTTTTGGCCAATTCATTGATGACCAGCCAATCAATTGAACCACATTCCACCCCACCTCTCACTCTGGTCCTGAAAAGTATGAGCTCTCATCTTCAAACC
Organism: Scyliorhinus canicula; assembly: GCF_902713615.1. Classification (NCBI taxonomy): domain Eukaryota; kingdom Metazoa; phylum Chordata; class Chondrichthyes; order Carcharhiniformes; family Scyliorhinidae; genus Scyliorhinus; species Scyliorhinus canicula. The sequence continues at coordinate 129,672,853 of NC_052152.1, read as the reverse complement.
AGCTAACCAGCTTTAGATCTTCAAATCTACATTGCTAACTAGTCACAGTTAACCCGTGACACAGCACCTGCAATCACGTCATGCTTTCCGGGAATGTGTTCAATTTTAACATTGAACTGTTGTAATGATAAACTCCCATGAAATAATCTTGCATTCTAAGTTTTAAACCTCTCTATAGCCGGAAGTGGATTATGCCTTGTATAAAATGAGCTTTGTTTATTGTTGTGTCAAACATATTCTTCAAAGTGCTGAAGGACCAGTAGTACTGTCCCCACTCCTGGGTCAGTGGCATTTGTGATCACTTTAAATGGTCTGAAAAGTCTGGGGTGGCCAGCTGTCCACTAACATAGCCTTAAATCTCTGAAACTCTACAGAGTGGACTACAGCGATTTTGCTTGTTTCTGCAACATGTCCAACATGCACTGTGTTTCAGTCACTAACTGAGCCAGTCTCTGTGGTTTTAGTCAAGACGGACATGGCTTTCTTGGTTCAGAGTTTCTTATGTCTACACAATGATTAGTTAACAGAGTTCACGCTGGTGTTTCCCTCCAATTCTGCCTATAGAACATAGAACATTACAGCGCAGTACAGGCCCTTTGGCCCTCGATGTTGCGCTGACCTGTGAAACCTTTCTAAAACCCATCTACACTATTCCCTTATCGTCCATATGCCTATCCAATGACCATTTGAATGCGTTTAGTGTTGGCGAGTCCACTACTGTTGCAGGCAGGGCATTCCACGCCCTTACTGCTCTCTGAGTAAAGAACCTGCCTCTGACATCTGTCCATTATCTATCTCCCCTCAATTTAAAGCTATGTCCCCTCGTGCTAGACATCACCATCCGAGGAAAAAGGCACACAATGTCCACCCCATCTAATCCTCTGATCATCTTGTATGCCTCAATTAAGTCACCTCTTAACCTTCTTCTCTCTAACGAAAACAGCCTCAAGTCCCTCAGCCTTTCCTTGTAAGATCTTCCCTCCATATCAGGCAACATCCTTGTAAATCTCCTCTGTACCCTTTCCAATGCTTCCACATCCTTCCTATAATGCGGCAACCAGAACTGCACGCAATACTCCAAATGCGGCCGCACTAGAGTTTTGTACAACTGCAACATGACCTCATGGCTCCGAAACTCAATCCCTCTACTAATAAAAGCTAACACACCGTACGCCTTCTTGACAACCCTAACTCTTTCAGTATCTTTATTATCCCTGTTCTTCTGTGGTTATGTGTGCATCTTTGGTTTTAGAAACCCCTCTCATAACTTCAAACAGTGCCTTTTTTCATTTTCTCCTTCAAAATCAAAAGCAATGGGCGAGATTCTCCATTTGGGAGACTATGCTCTCCCACCGGAGGAGAATCGCTCCCCCTGGGAGCGCAAATTGGGAAGCGATTCAGTATCCTTTGCTATGCAAATGCATGCATGGTGAGGAATATGAGGGGTTCCCAAGGGATTTCGAGTGGGCAGCCCGATAGAGAAGTCCTGCAATTGGCCACACCCCACAGACACGCCCCCACCCACAGCCCCTCCCCTCCAGAAAAGAGACCACTGTCTGGAAGCTAGACAGCAGTTCAGACAGGAGCAGTGAAAAAGAATACATCTGTAACACTTACCTGGGCGCTCCACATGTCCATTACTGCAAGTAGAACAGCCCTGACCTGTGTTTAAACCTTTCAGATCCATTAGCTCAAAGTGCTGGAACCCCAATGTTTACAAATATCAACCACACTCAAAGAGAGGTAAGTGCATTCCAATTATTCAAGTGTCTGATTGCAATGCAATTACCGCTCTTTGATGTAGTTGATGTTTGTAAACATGGGGTTTCAGCACTCATCCATGAAGGAAGATCAATGAATCAAGGCTGCAGCTGGTTTGTGGGAGCTGTTAATCACAGCCCACTACTAGAAATGATTGAATGGCTTGCAGCTAATGGACCTGAGGGGTTTCGAACACAGGTCACAGCTGTTCTCCTTCCAGGAATGGACAGCAGGAGCTTCCAGGTAAGTATTACAGCTGTATTTTTTTCACTGCCCCAGTCTGAACTGCTCTACAGCTTCCAGACAGAGGTCTTGTTTCAAGAGGGGAGGGTGATCTGTGGGGGCGGGATCCCTTTTGGGGGGGCGGCCTTGTTAAGGGGTCTCTGTGGGACCCCTCTAGATAGTGGGGTCTCTGTGAGGACCCCTCTAGATAGGGGGTCTCTATGGGGACCCTTCTGGTTTGGGGGTCTCTGTGAGGGCTTACTTCAGTTAAAGGGACCATGGGAGGGTCTCACAATGAAGGGGTCTCTTGGTGAGTTCTCCCATTTTGAGGGTCGCTGGGGGTGGGGGTTCTGGTAGAGGAAGGGTGGACAGTTAGTGCATTGTTGGGGGGGGGGGGAGGATGGCCGTTGGATGGACTTTAGGGACAACTCCCTTCAGACGTTACCCCCTTGGCCCACCGCAAGTTCCACCACATCAGACTCATGTGTGGTGAGACCTGCATTAATCCCCGTCACATTATTCCCGGCCCAGGGAACCGGAGAAACATGGAGAACCGTAGATTAGGGTGTCAGGCCCGTTAAATGGATGCAAATGGGTCATTAAGTCACATTTGCATTAAGTTAGACCCTCCTGCCAGCGCGCGGGCTGATGTCTCGATCCCGCCACCAATGGGGAGGTCAGAACATTGCATTCAGATCAGCGCCCGCCAGCGCTTGCCGCCGATCCTGATTTCTCAAATCTCCACCGCATTGGGGACCCCTGGGATGGTGGAGAATTCAGGTATAATGTGCTTCCCTTTGCCCGTTGTCTGACTGTCCAAATTAAAGAGGACACCTGAATGAGTTTCTTCTGCATTTCTATCTCTTTCTATCTCTCGTGTAAAGCAGCCAGTCTTTCCTGATTGTCCAATGAATGTTTCTCCAAATTTTGAGGACCTTCTGCAGCAAAATCACCAGCAGTATTGTCAATACCGAGGGAAATATTTGATTCATTTTCAATTAATCAACATTCTTCAACACCTCCAGCTTTGCAATCTCTCTTCCCCTTCACATGATTACTTTCAGCGATAAGTAAAGCTGAGGGTTCAATCTTCGCAGAGTTGGTTGGCTGTAAATGTTCTATGTTCTATGTTCTATGTTCTAAATGTATCTTTCTTTGTTTTACAGTTTTTAACTTCCTCATCGGAGTCTTCGTAATCCAGCCCTTATCACCGTTTAGGAATACGGACTTAAAAGAATTTGTGTTTACTAGAATTCAACTTTTCTTCTTTCCTTTCAGAATCAGAGGATGGCACATTATTGGCTCCATTAACTTTCTGGTTTTGTTAATCACTGCAGGGTTCTCCATCCTTCTTCCTTTAATTTCCAAAAGGAATTTATTGCTGATTAATTTGTCTCCTTTGCTATTTGCTTGAGCAGCTCAAACGGATCATTTAGTACATGGAAATAAAGGAAAATAAAAAGAAAATACGTAACATGGTAAAACAAGGTACACAATGTAAATACATAGACATGGCATCAGGTGAAACATACAGGACTGTAGTATTAATCAGGTCAGTCCCGCCGGCTCCGTTGTAACCTGCTCTGAGCCGGCGTTGAAGGGTCGGATGGTGGCCTGTGGGAGAGGAGGCGGAGTCTGACCCGACCCCCCGGGGGGGGGGGGGGGCCCTTCCGATCTGGCCTGGCCCGCGATGAGGGCCCACTGATCGGTGGGCCGGCCTCTCTGGCCGGGGGCCTCCTTTCCTACGCGCCGGCCTCTGTAGCCCTGCGCCATGTTGCGTCGGGGCCAGCACGTTGAAGGAGGCCACTGCGTATGCACGCCTTGGCGCTGCACCACTGCCATGCATGGATCCCGTGGCTCACGTGGCTCGTGCCATGATCGGCAGCTGGAGCGGCGTCAACCGCTCCAGTGCTGGCCCCCTGCAGGGGCCAGAATTAGTCCTTGGCTCGGCCCGTTCATGCCGTCGTAAAACACGACGGCGTTTACGACGGCGTGGACACTCTCCCACGGGATTACAGAATGGTGTTCATCAATAAACAGTTGTAAATCAGATGAACTCTATGATATACTTTGGAGTTTTCTAAACCCTGGCCCACAATACTTTCTGTGTGTCGCTTAAAGTAGTTATGGGTTTAGTTACATCAGTTGATGTAAATGGGGTGATTGTTCCCTTAGATAAAAATGCTGCATATGTCTCCTCTACCTCATTCCTCACACCTGCTCCCACAGCAGTGTTTAGCTCAGGTTTCCTAAGTCCAGTCAAAGCTACAGTTAGCCCTGTAGTATTCACCACTTTTGTTCCCTTTTCAGAATCCTCCAAGTCCCATGGGCCTTCTTCCAACATGCTGAATGCATGTGTCCCACATTATTACAATGGTAACACCTGGGCTTCATTCCTGATCATTCCCAGCTATCCATTCCTTACCTTGGCTACCTGCCTTCCTCTCACTCTCCCCTTTCTATCCTTTTCAAAGTTATGGAGGTAATGGAACAAGAGTTTAAATTTACGGATTGGCTCATAATCGCAAGCTTCCTGTCTACCAGTCTTCACCCTCTGGTCTTCGACATGGATTCTTACTGTAGAAGGGAATTCTATAATTCCTCTAAGAGAATGACCTGTCTCAGAGTTTCATAGGTCGTTGCAACTCCCAGTGCTTGTGCCCAGCTATCAAAATTGTTCTGCTTGACTCTTTCGAATTTGGCATACGTCCCAGCAGCCTCCTTAAATTCTGAAACTTTTGCCTATATGCTTCTTGAAACAATTCATATATCCCCTCTGACAGGGAGGCACAAACTTTCTATACCTGGCCCATCAATTTACTTTGCATGCGCAATGTCCACTTTTCTTTAGCCAATTCGATTTGGGTTGCTATTTTCTCAAAAGTCCTTAAAGAGGTTTCTACCTACTTCGAATTTTGGGTGGACTTGTATCAATTTAAACATCTCGCCACTGGGTTCCGTTCTCCGCTTAAGCACCCCCAGCTAATATCTGGAATCTCCCCTCCAATTTCCAATGCCTTAAGTTGGAACTCTCTCTTTTTGCTTTTTGCTTTCTCTCTTTTTGCTTTTTCCTCTCTCTTTAATTGCAATCTCCTCATTTCAATTTCCATCTCCACTTCTTTTTCTGTCCTTTTTAATTTCCTCTCATTCTCTCCAGCTCATCTTCCCCACCAGAAAATGTTCTTGATGCTACACAACTTAATGGGCTCCCCTGTGTTCCGAGCAGCTCTTTCAAATGTAAGTGTTGAGCAATTGCTTCAGTTATCTCCGCCTTTTTATTTATATCTGGTACCTCTATTTCTAATTCCCCAGCCAATTTGACTAGCTTGTCTTTTCAAAGCTCTTTTATAGAAACCAAAGATAAGTCGTCCACATGAAGAAAAATCTTTGCAGCTTCCAGGACCATCCAGTTATATTGCTACCAACCTGTCTCTTTTTAATTTATACTGTTACCCAAACATCGCCGTTCACCGTTCTGAACTTCCCGGACCCGAACCCTCAAATTATGTAATTACACTCTTGGCTTGTGCGCGGTCAATTCCAGTCCCTCTTGACTCCGAGTTGCAACGCAAATTAATTCATCAATAATTCTTTGAAAGATACCCAAAGTCTTTGGGCCTTGACTGCCCAATAATTACAGTCACCAGGTTTGTAAATGTAAACACGATTACTGTTTCTAATTTTAAACAATATATGCTTTTATTCAGGACGTTTTCCATTTTATAAACAAAACACAACATTCTTTAAACATTATATACTCCTCATGATAAACAACCAACCCACCATCCACCCTATATACCCTGTTTTATATTTACAAACCAAAACAAATCCCCCCCCCCCCCTCCGCTGATGATTACCAACTCTTCAAGAAGGAAATAAACAGCCTTCACCTCGAGTAAAACTCCTCCACCAACCCCCGATAGCAAACTTAATCTTCCCCAAAAGCAGAACTTCCGTCAGGTCACCCGGCAATGCCGTTGTCTTTGGTGGCTCCAGAGTCTTGCAAAACCTCCTCCAGGTTATCAGGGAGGCAAAGCACATCGCCCTTTCTCCCCCCCCCCCCCCCCCCACCCCGGGACTCCTGGTTGATCTGATGCCCCAAGTATTGCCACCCAAGGGCTCGGTACACATTATTGTAGCTGTTACTGAAACATGGCTAAGGGAGGGACAGGACTGGCAGCTCAATGTTCCAGGGTACAGATGCTACAGGAAAGATAGAACAGGAGGTAAGAGAGGAAGGGGTGTTGCGCTTTTGATTTGGGACAGCATCACGTTGGTACAGACCGAGGATATATCCGAGGGTTCGCCAACTGAGTCTATATGGGTAGAACTGAAAAATAGGAAGGGAGAGATCACTTTGTAAGGATTGTTCTACAGGCCCCCAATAGTCAGCGGGACATTGAGGAGCAAATTTGTAAGGAGATTACAGATAGCGGCACGAAAAATAAGATGGTAATAGTTGGGGACTTTAACTTTCCCAACATTAACTGCGATGGCCAGAACACCAGGGGTTTGGATGGAGAGAAATTTGTTGAGTGTATTCAGGAGGAATTTCTCCTGGATGGCCCGACTTGAGAGGATGCAAAACATAACCTCTTCTTGGGGAATAAGGAAGGGCAGGTGACAGAAGTTAGTGAGGGATCACTTTGGGACCAGTGACCATAATTCCATTAGTTTTAAGATAGCTATAAGAACAAAGAACAAAGAAAATAACAGCACAGGAACAGGCCCTTCGGCCCTCCCAGCCTGCGCCGATCCAGATCCTTTATCTAAACCTGTTGCCTATTTTCCAAGGTCTACTTCTCTCTGTTCCCCACCCGTTCATATATCTGTCTAGATGCATCTTAAATGATGCTATCGTACCCGCCTCTACCACCTCCGGTGGCAAAGCATTCCAGGCACCCACCACCCTCTGCGTAAAAAACTTTCCACGCACATCTCCCTTAAACTTTTCCCCTCTCACCTTGAAATCGTGACCCCTTGTAATTGACACCCCCACTCTTGGAAAAAGCTTGTTGTTATCCACCCTGTCCATACCTCTCATAATTTTGTAGACCTCAATCAGGTCTCCCCTCAACCTTGGTCTTTCCTCTGAAAACAATCCTAATCTACTCAACCTTTCTTCATAGCTAGCACCCTCCATACCAGGCAACATCCTGGTGTACCTCCTCTGCACCCTCTCTAAAGCATCCACATCATTCTGGTAATGTGGCGACCAGAACTGCATGCAGTATTCCAAATGTGGCCTAACCAAAGTCTGATACAACTGTAACATGACCTGCCGACTCTTGTACTCAATACCCCGTCCGATGAAGGCAAGCATGCTGTATGCCTTCTTGACCACTCTATCGACCTGCGTTGCCAAGTTCAGGGTGCAATGGACCTGAATTCCCAGATCTCTCTGTACATCAATTTTCCCCAAGACCCTTCCATTGACCATATAGTCTGCTCTTGAGTTAGATCTTCCAAAATGCATCACCTTGCATTTGCCTGGATTGAACTCCATCTGCCATTTCTCTGCCCAACTCTCCAATCTATCTATATTTTGCTGTATTCTCTGACAGTGCGCCTCGCTATCTGCAACTCCACCAATCTTAGTATCATCTGCAAACTTGCTCACCAGACCACTTATACCTTCGTCCAGATCATTTATGTATATCATAAACAACAGTGGTCCGAGCATAAATTCCCCCTTTTGTCTTTGAGAGGGCCAATCCTTTCTCTAGTTACCCTCTTGCTCCTTATATATGAATAAAAGGCTTTGGGATTTTCCTTAACCCTGTTAGCCAAAGATATTTCATGACCCCTTTTAGCCCTCTTAATTGCGCTTTTGAGATTTGTCCTACATTCCTGATATTCCTCCAAAGCTTCATCAGTTTTGAGTCGCCTCGATCTTATGTATGCTTCCTTTTTCATCGTAGCTAGTCTCACAATTCCACCCGTCATCCATGGTTCCCTAATCTTGCCAATTCTATCTCTCATTTTCAGAGGAACATGTCTGTTCTGCACTCTAATCAACTTTTCCTTAAAAGACTCCCACATTTCAAATGTGGATTTACCCTGAAACAGCTGCTCCCAATCCACATTCCCGAGGTCCTGCCGAATTTTGTTAAAGTTGGCCTTTCCCCAATTTAGCACTCTTCCTTTAGGACCACTCTCGTCACTAAACTAAAAGGTCTGAAAATTGATAAATCTCCGGGCCCAGATGGGCTACATCCTAGAGTTCTAAAGGAGATAGCTGAAGAAATAGTGGAGGCGTTAGTTATGATCTTTCAAAAGTCACTGGAATCAGGGAAAGTCCCAGAGGATTGGAAAATCGCTGTTGTAACCCCCCTGTTCAAGAAGGGAACAAGAAAAAAGATGGAAAATTATAGGCCAATTAGCCTAACCTCGGTTGTTGGCAAAATTCTAGAATCCATCGTTAAGGATGAGATTTCTAAATTCTTGGAAGTGCAGGGTCGGATTAGGACAAGTCAGCATGGATTTAGTAAGGGGAGGTCATGCCTGACAAACCTGTTAGAGTTCTTTGAAGAGATAACAAATAGGTTAGACCAAGGAGAGCTAATGGATGTTATCTATCTTGACTTCCAAAAGGCCTTTGACAAGGTGCCTCACGGGAGACTGCTGAGTAAAATAATGGCCCATGGTATTCGAGGCAAGGATTGACGATTGGCTGTCAGACAGAAGGCAGAGAGTTGGGATAAAAGGTTCTTTTTCGGAATGGCAACCGGTGACAAGTGGTGTCCCGCAGGGTTCAGTGTTGGGGCCACAGCTGTTCTCTTTATATATTAACGATCTAGATGACGGGACTGGGGGCATTCTGGCCAAGTTTGCCGATGATACAAAGATAGGTGGAGGGGCAGGTAGTATTGAGGAGGTGGGGAGGCTGCAGAAAGATTTAGACAGTTTAGGAGAATGGTCCAAGAAGTGGCTGATGAAATTCAACGTGGGCAAGTGCGAGGTCTTGCACTTTGGAAAAAAGAATAGAGGCATGGACTATTTTCTAAACGGTGACAAAATTCATAATGCTAAAGTGCAAAGGGACTTGGGAGTCCTAGTCCAGGATTCTCTAAAGGTAAACTTGCAGGTTGAGTCCGTAATTAAGAAAGCAAATGTAATGTTGTCATTTATCTCAAGAGGCTTGGAATATAAAAGCAGGGATGTACTTCTGAGGCTTTAATAAAGCACTAGTTAGGCCCCATTTAGAATACTGTGAGCAATTTTGGGCCCCACACCTCAGGAAGGATATACTGGCACTGGAGCGGGTCCAGCGGAGATTCACACGGATGATCCCAGGAATGGTAGGCCTAACATACGATGAACGTCTGAGGATCGTGGGATTATATTCATTGGAGTTTAGGAGGTTGAGGGGAGATCTAATAGAAACGTACAAGATAATGAATGGCTTGGATAGGATGGACGTAGGGAAGTTGTTTCCATTAGCAGGGGAGACTAGGACGCGGGGGCACAGCCTTAGAATAAAAGGGAGTCACTTTAGAACAGAGATGAGGAGAAATTTCTTCAGCCAGAGAGTGGTAGGTCTGTGGAATTCATTGCCACAGAGGGCGGTGGAGGCCGGGACGTTGAGTGTCTTTAAGACAGAAATTGATAAATTCTTGATTTCTCGAGGAATTAAGGGCTATGGGGAGAGAGCGGGTAAATGGAGTTGAAATCAACCATGATTGAATGGTGGAGTGGACTCGATGGGCCGAATGGCCTTACTTCCGCTCCTATGTCTTATGGTCTTATGGTCTTATTGTCCATGAGTATTCTAAAACTTATGGAATTGTGATCGCTATTCCCAAAGTAATCGCCGACTGAAACGTCAACCACCTGGCAGGGATCATTCCCCAATACCAGTTCCAGTATGGCCCCTTCCCGAGTTGGACTATTTACATACTGCTCTAAAAAACTCTCCTGGATGCTCCTTACAAATTCTGCTCCATCTATGCCTCCAACACTACATGAGTCCCATTCAATGTTGGGGAAGTTAAAATCTCCCATCACAACCACCCTATTGCTCCTACATTGTTCTATAATCTGTCTACATATTTGTACCTCTACTTCACGCTCGCTTTTGGGAGGCCTATAGTAAAGTCCCAACAATGTTACTGCACCCTTCCTATTTCTTAGCTCTATCCATATTGCCTCAGTGCTCGAATCCTCCATCGTGCCCTCCTTAATCACAGCTGTGATATCATCTCTGACCAGTAATGCAACTCCTCCACCCCTTTTACCTTCCTCTCTATCCCTCCTGAAGCATCTATACCCTGGAATATTTAGTTGCCAGTCTAGCCCATCCCTCAACCAAGTCTCAGTAATACCAATAACATCATATTTCCAGGTACTAATCCAAGCCCTAAGTTCATCTGCCTTACCTGCTACACTTCTCGCATTAAAACAAATGCACCTCAGACCACCTGTCCCTTTGCGATCATCACCTCTTCCCTATTTACTCTTCCCCTTAGTCACATTGAGTTTATTATCCAGTACCTTACTGGCTTAGTTGCTGCTTCTTTACTGACCTCTAACTTCCTAATCTGGTTCCCATCCCCCTGCCACATTAGTTTAAAACCTCCCCAACAATGTTAGCGAAAGCACCCCCGAGGATATTGGTTCCAGTCCTGCCCAGGTGTAGACCATCCGATTTGCAATGGTCCCACCGCCCCCAGAACCGGTTCCAATGCCCCAAAAATCTGAACCCCTCCCTCCTGCACCATCTCTCAAGCCACGTATTCATTCTGACTATTCTTAAATTTCTACTCTGACTGTTTTGTGGTACTGGTAGCGATCCTGAGATGACTACCTTTGAGGACCATGACAACTGGCTGTTCACCCTCCCCCTTCAGTATGTCCTGCAGCCGATCTGAGACATCCCTGACCCGTGCACCCGGGAGGCAACATACAATTCGGGAGTCTCGTTTTCGACTACAGAAACGCCTGCCTACTCCCCTTATGATTGAATCCCCTATGACTATAGCCCTGCCAGTCTTTATCCAGCCCTTCTGTGCAGCAGAGCCAGCCACGGTGCCATGAGCCTGGCTACTACTGCCTTCCCGTGGTGAGTCATCTCCCCCAACAGTATCCAAAACGGTATACCTGTTTTGGAGGGAGATGACCGCAGGGGACATCTGCACTGCCTTTCTGCTCTTTCTCTGCCTTTTGGTTACCTATTCCCTGTCTCCCTCACCAATCCTAATCTGCAATGGAGAATGACAGGTCAGGCCCAAAAGTTAAAATTCTAAATTGGGGCAAGGCCAATGGTATGAAACAGGAACTTTCAAACGTTGATTGGGGGAGTCTGTTGGCAGGGAAAGGGACTTTCAAAAGTGTGTTAACCAGGGTTCAAGGTAAACACATTCCTTTTAGAGCAGGGGTGGGCAAACTACGGCCCGCGGGCCGCATGCGGCCCGCCAAAGGTCTTTATGCGGCCCACCAAGATCAAGTCATAAAAAAAAAAAAAATTATAAGGTTAATGGGGGGGGGGGGGGCTGTTGGGTTACTGGTATAGGGTGGATATGTTGACTTGAGTAGGGTGATCATTGCTCGGCACAACATCGAGGGCCGAAGGGCCTGTTCTGTGCTGTACTGTTCTATGTTCTATATGAGGCGCCCAGAATCATAACCGGGTGAAGCGCCATTTTTGAAAAGTAGAGAAAAAGAGTGCTAAAGGCAGGATGCCGCCGGGGGAAGCGCTTAGGTATATGCCGCACGCTAATTGGTTACAACCGGGACTATTAATTAATATACTATGCGGCCCTTTAAAATTGTGAATTTCTGAATGTGGCCCTTGCACGGAAAAGTTTGCCCACCCCTGTTTTAGAGTGAAGGACAAGGCTGGTAGAAGTAGGGAACCCTGGATGACTTGGATATTGAGGTCCTGGTCAAAAAGAAGAAGGAGGCAAATGACATACATCAGCAGCTGGGATCAAGTGGATCCTTTGAAGAGTATAGAGATTGTCGGAGTACAGTTAAGAGCAAAATGTTGTCGACATGGATATTAGCAAGGCCTTTGACAAGATACCGCACAGTATGTTGTTGCATAAGGTCAAATCTGACGGGATCCAGGGTGAGGTAGCCAATTGGATACAAAATTGGCTTGATGACAGAAGATAAAGGGTGGTTGTGGAGGGTTGTTTTTCAAACTGGAGGCTGTGATCAGCAGTGTGCCTCAGTGATCAGTGCTGGGTCCACTATTATTTGTTATTTATATTAATGATCTGGATGCGAATTTAGGAGGCAGGGTTAGTACATTTGCGGATGACACCAAGATTGGTGGCATAATAGACAGTGAAGAAGGTTATCTAGGATTGCAATGGGATCATGATCAATTGGGTAAGTGGGCTGATGAATGGCAGATGTATCCTGTTGAGTTTGATTCTGCAATCACCAGCATCTCTCAGAATCTTTCCATTCCCAATCCTGATAAGCTCTCCTACAAAATGAGCATGAAGGGCTATTCAGCTGTGAGGGGCAGCAGCTCAGAGGTTAATCTTGTGCTCAGCCAATCTCCCCACACACGCTTCTCATCTTTTGAGAGAATCGGGGAGGGAGAGGGAGAGGTGATAGAGAAAGAAAGGTGTGGGAAAAAGGAAGGAATGAGGGGCAGAGGGGGAGAGAGAGAGAGAGTGGGTGAGAGGGCGAGCAAGATGGATAATGAGAGGGGAGAGACACACCCACCAACAGAAGGAAGTGAGGTCGAGGGAGGGACCAAGGGAGAAAGGGAAAAAAGAGAGGAAGAATAAAATTGACATTGAGGTGAGAGTGAGAGATAGTGCCTGGGATTCTCCGAGCCCGCGCTGGGTTGGAGAATCGCCGAGGGGGTGCGAGAATCACGCCACGCCGCAACGCCGCACGCAACCGGAGAATCAGCGCCAATCACACCGGCGCAGTTGCCGTGACGCCGGTTGAATGCGGCCCCCGCGGTGATTCTCCGAGCTCGACATGCCGAATGCCTGCTGAGTCCTGCCGGCTTGGTTTACATATGGTCCCACCTGGTGGGACCTTGGCTTTCTGGCTGCGGGGGCCGTCCTGGTGTGCGGGGTGGGGGAGCTGACTCCGGGGGGTAGGCGACTTTGGGGGGGCGGGGGGGTCCTCACGGTGACAGGCCTGCAATCGGAGGCTATTGATCGGCGGGCGCGCTAATTCCAGGAGGGCCTATCTTCCTCCGCGCTGGGCCCCTGTCGGGCTCCGCCATGTTGCTCGGGGCCGGTGCGGAGACGGCTGTGGCGCGCATGCACGGACCGGCTTTCTGCGCCGGAGCAGCGCCCAGCACTCCAGCGCCGTTCTAGCCCCCGAGGAAGGGGAGAATGACTGGGCCTGGAGGCCCGTTGATGCCGGCGTCACTCGCGCCGGTTGTGATGCTGGTAACACCACTTTGCCGGTATTTCGGAGAATCCCGGCCAGAGGGAGGGAATGAGGGATGCACAATGACAAAGCAAGAGAGACATAGGGAGGGAGAAATGGGGAAAGTAAAAATGAGAGAGAGGTTAGAGAGATACAGATAAAGAAAATAGAAAGATGAAATGAGTGAAAGAGGAAAAGATAGTGAGTGTGAGCGAGTGAAACTGGTGCTCCCGCATCATTGTAGTGATGGTTCAAAAAGCAGATCTTCAAAGGATTGCATACACTGACAGAGCAGAGATTAAATTTGCTCTGATCCAGGTGTGCTTAGTGAATGCTAAAAATAATTCCTGCCCTCAGGTTCAGGGCAACTGTCACTGAACATGTTCCAGAATGTTCTGAGAGTACATGAAGGCTGTCAGTAGAAATGCAAAGTGTTGTTTTCAGCTTGTCAAAAATGTCAAGCTATCAAAACAGCATTTTGAGGAATTGTTTAGATAGAAAGAACCAGAATGAGTCTAGAGTGAAAGTTTGTGATTCTAACAAAAGAATTATTGTGGGACTTGACATAATGTGAGATCCATTAAAATAGGTGGGAAAGTAAGTTGTAATGAGGAAATAAGAAATTTACAAATGGATATGGATAGGTTAGGTGAGTGGGCCAAAGTTTGTCAGATAGAATTTAACGCGGATAAGTGTGTGGTTATCCATTTTGGTCTGAGGAATAGAAAAGCATTTACTATCTAAATAGAGAGAAATTTCCAAATGCTTCAGTGCAGAAGGATCTGGGAGTCCTCGTGCATGAATTGCAGCAAGTTAGTGTGCAGGTGTAGCAGGTAATAAGGAAGGCAAATGGACTTTTGGCATTCATCACAAATAGAATAGACTATACAAGGAGGGGATAGTTGCTGAAATGGTACAAGGCATCGGTGAAACTGCATCTGAAGTATTGTGCACAGTTTTGGTCCCTTACCTGAGGAAGGATGTAAATGCATTGAAGATAGTTCAGACAAGGCTCACGAGATTGATTCCAGAGATGAAGAACTTGTTTTATGAAGAGAGATTGAGCAGTTAAGGCCTATACTCCCTTGGAGTTTAGAAAAATGAGAGAAGATCTAATTGAGGTATATAAGATGCTAAAGGGGATTGACAGAGTAGATGTGAAGCAGATGTTTCCCCTTGTTGGACATTCTCGAATGAGAGGCCATAGTTTTAGACTAAGGGGTGGCAGATTTAAAACAGAAATGAGGAGGAATTACTTCACTCAAAGGGTGATGAATCTGTGGAATTCTCTACCCCAGAGTGCATTGAACACCGGAATAATACACAAATGTGCGGAGATAGATAGGTTTACAATTAATAATAATCTTTATTAGTGTCACAAGTAAGCTTACATTAACACTGCAATGAAGTTACTGTGAATATCCCCTGTGAAAATAATTAATAACAGGATGAAGAGTAATGGGAGCTGGCAGGAAGGTGGAGATAAGGCCGAGATTAGATCAGCCGTAATGAAATTTTTTTTCTTCCATTAAATGTTTAATGTTGTTCTCTCCATCTTTTTATTGGAAAATCTTTTTATTGGCTTTTCTCATATTTATGAACAGTTGTTGCTTATATACATTACATTTTTCTTGCACGCGCTAATTTGCTTTATTTTACAGAGAGGTTTGTTTTGTCCTTCATTTGACTAACTGTACGTACATTTTGCTGCCCTTTGGATCGGTCTATGATATCCCCCCTTCCTCCTCCCCCCCCGCCCATCCATTGGTTTCAGCACCCTTCCTCTAGTCCTTTGGTTCTTCATCTTTTTTTTCCCTGGCTTGCTCCTCGTTGCTGGCCTCAAACAGGTTTTGGAACAGGCCGACGAACTGCCCCCAAGTATCCAGGAAGCCTTCCTCTGACCCTCGGATGTACTTAATCTTCTCCAGGTGGAGAAATTCCGAGAGGTCAGCGAGCCAGTCTGCAGCTGGGTGGTGCTGCCGATCGCCAGCTGAGCAGGATTCTCCGGCGTGCGATTGAGGAAGCGAAAGCTAGGGGTTAAGCTGCCCTTTCCCTGTGTAGCTCTGGCTGCTCCGATACCCTGAAGATTGCCACTATTGGGCATGGCTTCATCCTCACCCCCACAACCTTGGACATTTCCTCAGAGAAGGCTGTCCAGAACCCAGCAAGCTTGGGGTAAGCCCAAACCATGTGGGTGTGGTTGGCCGGGCCGCTCTGGCACCATTCACATTTGTCCTCCACCTCCGGGAAGAACCTACTCATTTGGGTTCTGGTCAGGTACGCTCTGTGCACCACTGTGAGCTGCATTAGGCTTAGCCTTGCGCAGGAGGAGGTGGAGCTCACCCTGCTCAGTGCTTCGCTCCAGAGTCCCCATCCCACCTTTATCCCCAGTTTGGCCTCCCATTTTTGTCTGGTCCCATCCAGTGGTGTTTGCGCTCTGTCCAGTAGCTATCCGTATATTTTCCTTCTTGCTGCTTGTGCTTATCAGGTCCTCCAGTAGTGTGCTTTCCAAGGGCTGAGTTGCCGACTCCTGCTCCTAGTTCTTAGGCTCTGAACTCTGTCTGTTAGTTGTGGGTACAATCTCATTGGCACGGGAAAACAAATGTCTGAAACAGAGGTTAAAGAAACAACTGTAGATTGTAATAATAATAATAATCATTACTGTCACAAGTAGGCTTACATTAACACTGTGAAAATCCCCGAGTCGGCACAGTCTGGCACCTGTTCGGGTACACAGAGGGAGAATTCGGAATGTCCAATTCACCTAACAGCATGTCTTTTGGCACTTGTGGGAGGAAACTGGAGCACCCGGAGGAAACCCATGCAGACACGGGGAGAAGGTGCAGACTCCAACCTCGGGTGACTCTGTGGAGTCTGCACATTCTCCCTGCGTCTGCGCACAGACAGTGACCCAAGCTGGCGAACAGCGATTCTCCCCTGGCCGATGTGCCGAGTTCCCAGGCCTTTACGGCCGTTTTCACGAACGCGAACACACCTGCTCTCACCGTTCGTGAAAACGGCCGCAAAGTGCCGTCCCGGACAACCATGGCACCGATTGGCACGGCCGGGCCCGCGATCGGTGCCCACCGGGTCCGATACCCGCGCACTCTTTGTTCCTCCGCCGCCCCGCAGGATCAGTCCGCGGGGCGGCTGAGGGGCATGACGGCCCGCGCATGCGCGGGTTTGACGCATATGCATGATGACGTCATCCGCGCATGCGCGGGTTGGAGCCGTCCAATCCGCGCATGCGCGGCTGACGTCATCGTGTGTGTCAGCCGCCGAGGGCTTGGCGCGCGGGCTTAGCAACGGTCGCTAAGCCCGCAATGCCATGCTTCGCGGGGCCGCGCTGCTAGCGCTGCCCGGGGGGGGAGAATCGGGTCCCGGGAGGGGGCGCGGAGGCTGCCGTGAAACACGGCCAGTTTCACGGCAGCCTTTACGACTCTCCGCATTTGCGGAGAATCGCGCCCCTGGTTCTTTTTCAAAAGTTCAGTCAGCGGAGCAACAAAATTTTCTGCAGAAACCACTCATGGCCAGAACTTCTCTTCTCATTGATGGTATTGGGAACTCCCCAATAGCTTTTGTTTTCACATTCCATGGGGCCATCTGACCATGTCCAACAGTATGGTGTCAGAATGTGCCTTGGGCTTTTTCAAACTCACTTTTTGTCAGGTTTACCACTAAGCTAGCCTCCTGTAGTTGACCTAATTGAACAATTTTTTCAAATGTTCCGAATTTTCCTTCCACATTTAATTGAACAGCACCGTATCGTCTATGTACACTGCCCAATTCTTTAGTCCAGAAATGGCCTCATTGGTTATACTTTGGAATGTTGCCGGCAAGTTCATTCCAAATGGCATAACTTTAAGCTGATACAGACCATTTGGTCTGATAAATGTATTTGCCTGTATCCTTTAAGTAAGTCAATTTTGATGGGCAGCACGGTGGCGTAGTGGTTAGCACTGCTGCCTCATTTGTGCCGAGAACCTGGGTTCGATCCGGGCCCCAGGTCACTGTCGGTGTGGAGTTTGCACATTCTCCCCGTGTCTGCATGGGTCTCACCTTCACAGCCCAAAGATGTGCAGGGTAGGTGGATTGGCCATGCTAAATTAAAATTAAACAAATTTAAAGTAATAATTCAATTTTGGTAATAACATTTGCTTGTCCCATCTTTTCAAGACAAACAAGGAATAGGATACAAATCTGACTTCTTAACTGCATTGACTTTCCAATAGCCCACACACAATCGTTGCGTTCCATCTGGTATTGGTAACATCACAATAGGTGAACTCCAATCGCTGCAACACCTTTCAATGATATCATTCTTCAGCATTCTTTCAATTTCCTTTTGTACCTATGCCAAGTTGAGTGGATTGAATCAATATTGATGTTACTTAATTAGAATAGAATTTTCTACATCTACATCATGTATAATCATCTTTATATCACCTAGTTTTTTCCCACATTAGGTCAATGTAACTTTAATAACTCTTTCAGGTCACTCTGATTTTCCTCTGGAAGGTAACTCAGTAAGTTATCCAAATTTATTATTACTTCCTCATTGTCCAATCTCATTTGAGGAATGTCAAATTCAGAATTGTCTGGATTTTCTTTATTTTTAGTTACAACTAGTATCACATCCTCCTTCTTCCTTTTCCTATCAAGATACTTTTTGAGCATATTAGCATGGCACACCTTTTGAGCTTTCTTTCTATCTGGCATTCTTATCAAATAATTCACCATACTCAATTTTCTTTTGATTTGATAAGGCCCGCCAAATCTTGCTTTTCATGGTTCACCTACCATTGGCAATAATACTAATACTTTCTTCCCATTAATAAGACTATGCGTTTTTGATTTCTTATCCACCACTTTTTTCATCACATGTTGTGACAAGTTTAAATGTTTTCTGGCCAACTCACCAGTCCTAGTTAACCTCTAAACTTGGTACATAGTCCAACAAGTTAGTCTCCGAATGCTTGCTCACCAAGGCTCCTTAATCAATTTAAGTGGTCCTCTCACTTCATGACCAAAAATCATTTTGAATGGACTGAATTTAGATGATTCATTAGGTGCATCCCTGATTTGCAAACAGTGCAATTGGAATTCCTTCATCCCAATCCTCTGAATAATCCTGACTATAGGCCCTCAACATGGTCTTTAAAGTTTAATGCCACCTTTCTAACGCACCTTGTGATTCTGGATGATACGCAGTTGAGTTAAATTGCTTTATTCCTGAACTATCCATAACTTCCCTGAATAACATTGACATAAAATTGGGTCCCTTATCTGATTGGATTTCTTTTGGTAGTCCATATCAGGTAAAATATTTAGTTAACTCCTCGACAATCCTCTTAGGTATAATATTTCATAATGGAATGGCCTCCAGAATTCTAGTAGACACATCCATTATGGTCAACAGATACTGATTCCCATTTTTTTGTCTTAGTAAGGTGTCCCAAACAATCAATTAGGACCCGAGTAAAAGGTTCCTCAAATACCGGAATGGGTATTAAGGGTTTGATTAGGGCTTGAGGTTTTCCTATTACCTGACATGTGTGACATGTACGGCAAAGTTCAGTTACATCCTGATGCAGTTCAGGTCAATAAAAATGTTCTTGTATTATTGCTTGAGTTTTCCTTACTCCTAAATAACCCAAACTGGAACCTTATCAGCTACCTGCAAAACCTCCTTTCTATAACCCACAGGCAATACCACGTGATGAACTTCTACCCATTTCTAATCTGTCTGAATATATAAAGGTCTCTAATTCCTCATTAGTACATTATTTCTAAAGTAATAACACTCCAGTATACGCTCAGATTCTATTTCTGTATATGCTTTCATTTACAACTGCTTTATCTTTGAATCCTTCTGGTGTAATTCTATCAAATTTCCTGAATTAAAGATATCAGCTTCATAATTCACCAGTTCCTGTTCTTTATCAATCATCTGGTCAAAGATTGTTTCTGATAATTTATCCTTGTCTCCATATCGGTACTCCTCGAGTTCTCTTCCTCCTCCCTCAACCCGCAGCTTTGTGATCTTGTCACTACACAATCTGGAAACACCTCTGGATAAGCTTCGCGCAACACCTCAGTTGCTTGACACTCCACAGATTTCACCAGTAATCCCACATATTACCACCTTTTCCGGCAATACTCCTCCTGAACAACATATCTCTCACTATTAATGTTTGACTTGCTCCAATACGCCTTAAGATCTTAACCTCCTTACCTACTCCACCTTGTGCAGAAGAGTAAACCTTATCCTCACAAATAAAATCTTTTAAAAAGATCTGACACCTTCCTGTCAACCAACCTCTGAACCTGCTATGCACTCTTTTGCACCTCCTCAATTGCATCCATGATTTATTTTGCTACTTTAATAAACCCCAGTGGCTTATCCTGTTTTAAAGAGTCTGTCTCCCCAGTACTTTTCTTAAGCTACCAACACTGCAACTTTGTGTGTCCAACCTTATTGCAATGAAATCATTTCAGTTTTCTTATCTCTCTTCGAGCCTCACAAGTTTGTTTTTAACCTGAGGCAAAGTTTCTTTAATGTCTCCAACTATACCTCATTTACCTTGTGTGGTGCTAACAATTGCACACAAAAGACTCGATAAGGTACAAGAGAGGCTTTATTACAGTGAGATGCCATTCCTCTGGCTGCAGCTGTAGAATGGCATCTCAGTGAAACTCATGCATATTTATACTGCTTCCTGGGGGCGGAGCTAGCTGGCAGGGGCTTACCAGCAAACCTGTCATACAGGTATTGTCATACATCCCCTAAAGCACGCACACTCATATATACAGTGGTAGAGATCACCACACCTTGACCATCCGTGGATTTCTCATTTCTCCAGTTTATATTCTTTACAGACTGAAATTGATGATGAAAACCAAACCTTTATTTATGAACTAAAAAAAAATCACCTGTATTACAAATTGAACAATTGTTTGGGGTTCTTGTTCAATATCCTAAGAACAAGCTTGGTTCAATCATGGACAAAGGAGATGAACGCGAAGGTTTTGAAGGTGATGCCCTTGATATCAAGGCAGCATTTGACTGAGTCAATGGGAATCAGGGGGGAAACTCTACACAGGTTGGAGTCCAACATGCCACAAAAGAAGCTGTTGTGGAGGGAGGACTGGGGTGGTATGTAGGCCCATAACTGGGGGAGGAAAGGAGACAGTGATTAGGGGGGAACTTGGTTGCCAGGTGGAGATATGGGGTACGGAGGAAGGGATCTTTTTGAATTTAATGAAAAAACTGTAAAAATACGGATAGTATTTAAGCTATTAATTTTCTTGTGTTTCAGAGAAGGTTGCTGAGTGTAGTTGATGCCTTCAAATGCATTGTACCTTTGATCACATTTGGTGTCAAAGATGGCAAAATGATGATGACTGCATGGAAAACCCATTCCAAAAACGTAACATTTCAAATAATTGCTGATTGCGTTTGAGTATGTTGAGCTCATCTGAATATAAAAACTATGTCAATATTTTCCGGTAGCAAAGGCGAGTACAGCATGCGTTGGATGCAGAGGAAAGCTCCCTCTACACTGTCCCCATAAAACATTCCCAGGCCAGGTACAGCACAGGGTTAGATACAGGGTAAAGCTCCCTCGACACTGTCAACATCAAATACTTCCAGGGCAGGTACAGCCTGGGGTTGGATACAGAGTAAAGTTCCCTCTACGTGTCCCTATCAAACACTCCCAAGGCTGGTACTGTACGGGGTTAGATACAGAGTGAAGCTCCCCTGACACTGTCCCTATCAAACACTTCCAGGACAGTTGCAGCATGGGATTGGATACCGAGTAAATCTCTCCTGACACTGTCCTCATCAAACAGTCCCAGTGGAGGTACAGCATGGGGTTAAATAGAAAGTAAAACTCACTCTGCACTACCCTCATCAAGCAAAGTAAGTAAAGTTCCCAGAGTCCTAGATGGCCATTGGCTGCTTTCCCCTTTGAGGGGGCGAGCTGACTGGTGGCGATTTAACCTGAGGATCACTACAACCACTGCTTGCGGCTGCCACGAGTTAATTAGACAGCTGGCTTAAAGCAATTTTCAGAGGCTAGATTAAGACAGTACAATAATAATAATCTTTATTAGTATAATAATCTTTATGAAAATCTCCTAGTTGCCACACTCTGGCGCCTGTTCGGGTACACTGAGGGAGAATTCAGAATGTCCAATCCACCTAACAAGCACGTCTTTCGGGACTGGTGGGAGAAATCAGGAGCACCCGGAAGAAACCCACGCAGACACCGGGAGAAGGTGCAGACTCTGCACAGATGGTAACCCAAGCTGGGAATCGAACCTGGGACCCTGGCATGGTGAAGCAACAATGCTAACCACTGTGCTACCATGCCGACCAATAAAAGTGGGCCATATTACTATCCTGACTTTATTTGCATTGGAGTGCAGTGGAATGCTTCAGTGGGAGTTTTGTGACTGAGAGAAATTAAGGATTAAGTTCTATCTAAAGTCTAGTCTTTATTTTATTTGGTAATTAAGTTAAACTTGCTGTTTGGGTTGGAAGAAGACAAGTTTTAGACCAGCTTTAAAGCAGGGTCCATACAGGCTCCACTAGTTAATTAGATAACTGTCTTAAACCCATTTTCAGAGGTTGATTCAGAGAGTATAAAAGTGGGCCATTTAATAGTGTTGGCTTTATTTGTACTGGAGTGCTGACTTCGGGTTGCAGTAGAGTGCTTAAGTAGGAAAAGTGCTGCTTTTGTTTTCTAACTGTGTCGAAGTTTTACAAAGAGTGCGAAGTAAGCCATGAGTTTACAATGAGTGCAGCGGATTGGTGAGTAGGTCCTGGTGGTTTTTTTCTCAACTATATTAAATTGTAAGTCATTGTTTTAGCAAGGGTAGGGACTTAATTGATTTATTTTTTTGAACATAATAGCCTTCTAAAGTTTTCAATTTAAAGGGTTTAGTCATGGCAGGAGAGCTCAAAGCTCTCTTGCTCTATATGGGAATCCAGGCACATTTCCAGTCCCTGGGACCAGCATGTGTCCAGGAAGTGTGTCCAGCTCCAGCTCCAGGAAACTCAGGGTTCAGAGCTCGAACGGCAGCTGGGGACACAGTGGAGCATACATGGTTCTGAAAGCATCGTGGATAGCATGTTTAGAAAGGTGGGCACATTGCAACTGAAGCGACCTGAGGAAGGAAGGGAATGGGTGACCACCAGGCAGTCCAAGAGAAACAGTTAGGTCGTTCAGGAGGCCTCTGGGGTCTTACTCGCAAATCGGTATTCCATTTTGGAGGCTGATGAGGCTTGTTCATCCAGGGATGTGGACAAAGTCAAGCTCCTGGCACCACAAGCACTCTGTCTGTAAGGAGAGGGGGAGGCGAAAGAGAGGAAGAGCAATAGTAATAAGAGATTCTATAATCAGTGGAACAGATACGTGCTACTGTGGTTGTTAGTGTGCCTCCAGGATGGAGTGTTGCCTGGCTGGTGTCAGGGTCTGGGATGTCATTGAAAAGCTGCAGGGCATCCTGAAAAGGTAGGGTAATAGAATCATAAAAGTTACAGTGCAGAAGGGGGCCATTCAGCCCATCGAGTCTGCACTGGCCCCTGAAAGAGCATCCTACCTAAGCCCACACCTCCACCATATCCCCGTAATGCAGCAACCCCACCTAACCTTTGCACACTACAGGGCAATATGGGGTGACGAATCCACCTAACCTGTACATCTTTGGACTGTGGGAGGAAAACAGAGCACCCGGAGGAAACCCATTCCGACACGGGGAGAACGTGCAGACTCCGCACAGACATAAGACAGAGGTCATGGTTCATGTTGGTACCAAAGACATAGGTAGAAAGAAGGATGAGGTCTTGCATCAAGAATTCAGGGAGTTAGGCAATAGACTAAAAAGCAGGACCTCTCGGGTTATAATCTCTGGATTACTTCAAAGCGCCGTGTGTTATCGAGCTCAGAAAGAGGAGCATTGTGCAGATTAATGTGTGGCTTAACAGTTGGTGCAGGCGGGAAGGTTTTAGATTCCTGGACCACTGGGACTGTTTCTGTGAAAGGTGGGAGCTGTACAAGCGGGACAGTCAACATTTAAGCTAGGGCGGGAGGAACGTCCTTGCTGGCGGGTTTGCTTGTGTTGTTGGGAGGAGTTTTAACTAATTTGGCAGGGGGAGGGGACGCAGACTATTAGCAGAATAGGGAAACAGCATCATACAATGGTAGTAAGTTTCAAGCCAGAAAGACAAGGCTGGGTGGCCTCTATTTTAATGCCAGGAGTATTCCAGGTAAAACGGGTGAGTTAAAGATGAGGACTGACACATGGAATTGTGATACAGAAGCGAGGAGATGTAGTTGAGGGAGTGACAAGATTGCCAGCTCAACATCCCAAATAAAGAATCTTCAGGCGAGTCAGAGTAAAAGGTAAAAGGGGAGGAGGTATTGCATTATTAGTTAAGGAATCAGTTACTGCAGTCGGGAGAATTGATATCTTGGAGGGGGCATCAAATTAAGCTTTGTGGGTAGAGTTTAGGAATAAAAAAGGGACAGCCACATTTCCAGGTGTTTATTATAGACCCCCATATAGTCAGCAGGAAATTAAGGAGCAAATATGTGTGCAATTCACGGAGGTATGTAAAATAACAGTTGAATAATTATATTAGGTGCTTTCAACTTTCCCAACATTAATTGGGGTAGTCATAGTGTTCATGCCTTAGATGGTGTACAGTTCTTAAAATGGAGACAAGAGAACTTTTTAGCTCAATATGTAGAGGGTCCAACAGGGGGTGGTGCAGTGTTGGACCTAATTCCCTAATGGGAAAGTTGAAATCACCTAATATAATTATTCAATTGTTACTTTACATACCTCTGCAAATTGCACACATATTTGCTCCTTAATTTCCTGCTGACTATCTGGGGAATGAAGGCAGACAGGTGCTTGATGTGTTGGTGGGGGAGCCTTTTAGTGATCGTGACCACAACATGCTGCAATTTAAGTTCATAATGGACAATTATGGACAAAGATATAGACAAGTTGCAAAGAAAGGTTTTGGATTAGGGCAGAGTGGATTTTAGTAAAATAAGGCAGCATCTGGCCAAGACTGGAAAGAGTTACTTGTGGGGAAATCACAGAAGACAAGTCGGGAGCATTCAAAAAGTAAATGTGGAGGGTACAGGCCCAACATGTTCCCTCGAGGGTGATAGGAAGGAGTAATAAGCTCAGAGAACCATGGATGACCAGAGATACCCAGTATACGATGAAAGGAAAAGAGAGGCTTTTGGCAAGTTCAAATGGATCAAATCAGTGGAGGTATTAGTGGAGTACCGAAAGTGTAGGATGGATCTTCAGAAAGCAATTAGGAGAGGGAAGAGGGGATATGAGAAAGCTCTGACTGGTAAAAGTAGGGAAAATCCTAAAATATTCTATAAGTATATCAATGGGAAGAGGATAACCATAAAAGATCAAGGGGGCAATCTGTGAGTGGAGCTAGAGGACATGGTAGGGTGTTGAACAAATACTTCACATCTGTCTTCACCCAAGAGAATGAGGAGGTAGGTATGGAACTCGGGGAGAAACTGTCAGATTCTTGAGCAAATTGACATCGGAAGTGACAAGGTATTGGAGGTGTTGGCAGAATTGAAAGTGGACAAATTTCCAGGTCCGGATGAAATGTGTCCCAGGCTGCTGTGGGAGGTGAGAGAGGAGATTGCCTGGGCTCTAACCCAAATTTTCAATTTCTCTCTGGCCCCCGGGGAGGTGCCAGAGGATTGTAGAACAGCGAATGTGGTCCCACTATTTCAGTGGTGAGGAAACTAATAGAGAAAAGTCTGACACAGAGAATCTATCTCTACTTGGAGAGGCCAGGTTTTATCAGGAATAGCTAGCACGGCTTCTTTAGAGGGAGATCATGCGTAACAAATTTGATTTAATTTTTTGAGTATGTGACCAGGTGTGTAGATGATGGTAATGCAATTGATGTTAATACTGGTTTCAGCAAAGCCCTTAACAAGGTCCCACATGTGAGATTTAAAGAAGCCAAATGCATTTGGGATACAGTGGGATTCAAAGCTGGCTGAGTTGTAGTTGATAGAGGTGATAACAGATAGCTGCTTAAGATAACAAAGACACCTATGTCAGACTCCTATTTATCGACTACAGCTCAGCCTTCAACGCCATCATTCCTACGAAACTCATCTCCAAACTCCGTGGCCTTGGCCTCAGCTCCTCCCTCTGCGACTGGATCCTGAACTTTCTAACCCATAGACCACAATCAGTAAAGATAGGCAACAACACCTCCTCCACAAGTCTGTGCCCTCAGCCTCCTACTATACTCCTTATACACCTATGACTGTGTGGCTAAATTGCCCTCCAACTCGATTTTCAAATTTGCTGATGACACTACCATAGTGGGTCTGATTTCAAACAATGACGGGACAGAGTACAGGAATGAGATAGAGAATCTGGTGAACTGGTGCGACGACAACAATCTCTCCCTTAATGTCAACAAAACGAAGGAGATTATCATCGACTTCAGGAAGCGTAGTGGAGAACATGCCCCTGTTTACATCAATGGGAATGAAGTAGAAAAGGTCGAGAGCTTCAAGTTTTTAGGTGTACAGATCACCAACAGCCTGTCCTGGTACCCCCATGCCGTCACTATAGTTAAGAAAGCCCACCAACGACTCTACTTTCTCAGAAGACGGAGGAAATTTGGTATGTCAGCTACGACTCTCACCAACATTCACAGATGGACCATAGAACGCATTCTTTCTGGTTGTATCGCAGCTTGGCCTGCTCTACCCAAGACCGCAGGAAACTACAAAAGGTCGTGAATGTAGCCCAATTCATCACACAGACCAGCCTCCCGTCCATTGACTGTATCTTTAATTCCTGCTGCCTCAGAAAGGCAGCCAGCATAATTAAGGACCCCACGCACCCCGGACATACTCTCTTCCGCCTCCTTCTGTCAGAAAAAAGATACCAAAGTTTGAGGATATGTACCAACTGACTCAAGAACAGCTTCTTCCCTACTGCCATCAGACTTTTGAATGGACCTACGTCGTATTAAGTTGATCTTTTCTCTACACCTTGCTATAACTGTAACATTATATTCTGCGTCTCTCTTTCCTTCCTTATGTACGGTATGCATTGTTTGTGCAGCATGCAAGAAACAATACTTTTCACTGTATACTAATACATGTGACAATAATAAATCAAATCAAATCAAAAAAGGAAGCCAGTGTCCAGTGGCTTACCACAGGGATCTGTGCTGGGTCCCCTATTGTTTGTCATTTATATAAATTATATAGATGTTATGTGGGGGTAGGATCAGTAAGTTGTGGATGCCACCAAGATAGGCCGGGTGGTTAACAGTGAGGTTGAGTGTCTTGGGTTACAGGAAGATATAATCATGATGGTCAAGTGGGCAGATAAGTGGCAGATGGAATTTAACCCTGAAAAAGAAGTAATTTGGCAAGGAAGTATACCAGATTACACTGGGAAGTTCTGAGGAACTATGGCCTGTTTGTCCATAGATATTTGAAGGCAGAAGGGCAGGTTAATAGGGTGGTCAAAAAGGCAAATGAGACACTCGCTTTTATCAATTGTGGCATAGGTTACAAAAGTAGAGAGGTCATGTTGGAGTTGTATAGAACTTTGGTGAGGCCACAGCTGGAGTACTGTGTCCAGTTCTAGTCGGCATATTACATAAAGGATGTGATTGCACTGGAGCGGGTGCAGAGGTGATTCGCCAGCATGTTGCCTGGGATGGAACATTTAAGTCATGAAGAGAGTTTGGATAGCTTGGGTTGTTTTCGTTGGAGCAGGGAAGACTGAGGGCTGACCTGATTGGAAGTGTACAAGATTGAGGGGCACAGACAGGGTGGATAGAGCACAGCTGTTCCCTTTGTTGAAAGGTCAGACATGAGGGACACAAGTTCATGGTGAGGGGCAGGAGGTTTAGGGGGTGATTTGAGGAAAAATCGTTTTACCCAGAGGGTGGTGATGGTCTGAAATGCACTGCCTGGGAGGGTGATAGTTGCCTCACATCCTTTAAGAGCATTTGGTGCGTCATAACTTGGCTATGGGCTACGTGCTGGTAAATGGGATTAGGTAGGCAGGTCAGGTGTATTTCATGCTTCGGTGCAGACTTGATGGGCCAAAGGGTCTCTTCTCCATTGTATTATTCTGTAATTCTGTGACAACACAGGCAAGAGGCAAGTTTGAGAAGGCGGGAGCTTCATTAATAACCTCTGCTGGTACCGGAATTGAACCCACGCTGTTGCCCTCACTCTGCATCACAAACCAGCCGTCCAGCCAGCTGAACAAACTAGACCCCCAAGCACGCAGGTATAGGATCAGGTTAGGTAGAGAGCAAAGCTCCCTCCGCACTGTCCCCATCAAATATTTCCAAACAAGGCACCACATGGGGTTAGATACAGAGCAAGGATAATTCCACACCATCAAACACTCCAAGGGCAGGAATAGCACAGGGTTAGATAGAAAGTAAAGCTATGTTTAATTCTCCACATCAAATACCCCAAGAGAGGCTGGGGTTAGATAAAGTATCAAGCTCCCTCCAAACTGTTCCCGTCATACACTCCCATGACGGTAGCAGCATAGGGTTAGATAGGTAGAGCCTGGGGTTAGTGTGGTGAGATAACCACTGTAGATATGTGTGCTTGCAGTAGGGGGATGTATGGCCGTACCTGTAATACAGGTTTCTCCGGTAAGCCCCTGCCGGCTAGCTCCGCCCACAGGGAGCTTGTGTATAAATATGCGCTAGCTTCACTGAGATACTATTCTACAGCTGCCGCCGGAGGAATAGCATCTCACAGCAATAAAGCCTCTCTTGTACTTCACTCGAGTCTTTGTGTACAATTGTTAGCGCCACAGTTAGTTACAGAGTAGTGCTCCCTCAACACTTTCCCCATCAAACAATCTCAGGACAGGTACAGCACACGATTAGATACGGCACAAAACTCCATCTACACTGTCCCCATTAAACACTCCCAGGACAGGTACAGCACAGGTTTAGAGACAGAGTAAAGCTCCCTTTACACTGTCCTCAACAGCACTCCAAAGACAGGTAGAGCATGGTTTGACACAGAATAAAGCTCCCTCTAGACTGTGTTATGACACTCTGGGTGGCCGATTCCAGCCGCAAAGATCACAGAGTTGCAACAAATTAACCAATAATTTGTATAAAATTCACAGAATACTTTGCCTCTTGACTGTTCAAAAATATATAGCAAACAGGTTTATAAGTGAAACGCAATAACTGTTTATTTATAACAGAAACAAAGCTGAAATATACAATAATGATAACAGTCAGCTAATCTGAGGTTGATCAGATTCTGGGCGCTACTTGCATCAGCCTTTTCTGCAGAGGGAGAATTGATTCCCACGGTAACCTTCTGGTGAGAATTTGCTGGTTATTTCTGGAGAAAACAGTTGGAAAAAGAGAGCTAATCTCACTTAGCTGCCAATAGTGAAACTAAAATGGAACCTTGTGGCTCTGAGAAAGATTTCTGTGAGTTAATGTCTAATCACCACCTGTTACCATGCAGAGCACAGCTTCCTGGCCCATGCATTAGCCACCAATCCGAGTCATCATAATGCCAGTCTAAAACAGCACAGCCTTCTGCATCTTCCTGTTTGAATTAAAGATGCAGCCTGCTTTTCCTTAAAGTCACACATCCATTAAACGTCCATGGATCATAAATGTAACAGAAAAAATAATAGAAATGGGAAATAAAGGGAATAAACAGGAACAAATACGAAGGACCTTAACATACCCATTCCCCCCCCCCCCCCCCCCCCCCAACCGTCAAAGAATGAAACATCAGTGCATGGACGTTTCCTTGTGAGGTATGCTAGACATAAAATCACAAACACATGAAATTAACATACCCATCTAAATCATCTCCATTGTACAAATCCTCTTTCTAGTCTCCATATTTGTTTTTTTTTAGAAAATATTTTAATCAAGGCATTTTCACATCTACACAAAAAAATCAGAAGACCAACAGGACAACTCAATAAATAACCACACCCCACCTCCCCCCCTGATGCTGTCCCCACTTCACATCCCGCCTTCCCTATTTTAACCCCCTTACCTCCCCCCCCCGTCTCCCAATCCTCCTTATAGAAATCAATAAACGGCTTCCACCTCCAGGTTAACACCTCTGCGAACCCTACACAGCAAACTTGACCTTGCCAGCCTAAGGAATTCTGCCAGGTTGCTCACCCTCACTCCTGCTTTCGGCAACTCCGAGTCCCGCCAACCGAGCAAAATCCGTCTCCAGGCCATCAGGGAGGCAGAGGCCAAAACCTCAGCCTCTCTCATCCCCTGGACTCCCAAGTTTTTCGACCCCCAAACATAGTCACGTTTGGACCCGGAACCACCTCCACAACCAGCACCTCGGACATCACGTCTGAGAACCCCTGCCAGAAATCCCTCAGTCCTGGACATGGCCTGAACATGTGGACATGATTTGCGCCCCCCCCCCTCCCTCGCACTGCCCACATCTATTCTCCATCCCCACAAAGAACTTACTCATCCTCACCCTATCATATGAGGCCTATGTACCATTTTAAACTGGATGAGGCTCAACCTCGCACAAGCCGAGCAGTCTTCACATTTGTAACTAGTCAGCCCTTAAATGCGTAACAAAGCATCCGTCATCATGTTATCCTTTCTGGGAACATGTACAATTTTAACATTGAACTGTTGTAATAATAAACTCCAACGGAATAATTTGCATTCCGGGTTTTCTGCTCGTTCTCCCTGTGTCTGTGTGGGTTTCCTCTGGGTGCTCCGGTTTCCTCCCACAAGTCCTGAAAGACCTGCTGTTCGGTAATTTGGACATGCTGAGTTCTCCACCCAAACAGGCGCCAGAATGTGGTGACTAGGGGCTTTTCACAGTAACTTCATTGCAGTGTTAATGTAAGCCTACTTCTGACACTGAAGATTATTATATTATTATATTATTATTCTCTATAAACGCAAGTGGATTATGGTCTGGAAAAGTCCAGCATGGCCAGCAACATGTCCGCCAAACTCTACCTGGTGTTCTGTGGACCACAGCAGTTTTGCCTGTCTCTGCAACATTTCCAACATGCATTGTATTTCAGTCTCTAACAAGTCAGTCTCTGTGGTTTTAGTGGAGACGGCTGTGGCTTTATTGGTGGAGTTTCTTATGTCTGCACCATGAATAGTTAACAGAGTGCTACCTGGTGGTTCCCTGCAACTCTATCTATACTCTTTCATTCTCTCGTGTAATGCAGTCAGTCTTTTCTGATTGTCCAATGAATGTTTAATCAAATTTTGTGGATCTTCTGTAGTCAAACTACAAGCAGTATTGTCAATGCTGATAAAGATATTGGGTTCATTTTAAACCAATAAACACTCTTCATTCCCTCCAGCTTTACATTCTCTTTCTTCCTTAACATGACTATCTTCAGCAACAAGTGCAGCTGAGGATTCAATCCTTGCGTACCTATTCACTTTATTTGCACCATTCTTTGTGTGACAACTTTTATCTCCTTCTTGGAGCTTTTGTAATCGCAGCCTTTACCCCCATTTATTAATACAGATTGAAATAATTTGTGCTTTCCAGATTTCAATTGTGCCTCTTTACTTTCAGAATCAGTTAGCAGAGTTGCTTCACAGCTCCAGGGTCCCAGGTTCGATTCCCGGCTTGGGTCACTGTCTGTGCGGAGTCTACGCATTCTTCCCGAGTCTGTGTGAGTTCCCTCCGGGTGCTCCGGTTTCCTCCCGCAGTCCAAAGAAGTGCAGGTTAGGTGGATTGGCCATGCTAAATTATCCTTCGTGTCCAAAAAAGGTTAGCTGGGGTTACTGGATTACAGGGATAGGGTGGAGGTGTGGGCTTAAGTAATTTTTAAAGTAATCTTTCCAAGAGCCGGTGCAGACTCGATGGGCTGAATGGCCTCCTTCTGCACTGTGAAGTCTATGAAATCAGAGGATTGCATGTTATTGGCCACTTGACTTTCTGATTATTATTAACAGATGCAGTGGCAGAGTCACTATAGGCTTCTTCAACCACCTTCCCTTTAATTTTTAAAAGGAATTGATTACTGATTATTTCATCTCCTTTGCTATTTTCTTCCTTTACCTCAAAGAGACACTGTGGACCTTTACAAGGATGTGGGTTAACCAGCCATTTGCTTGCTATCATTTCACAATCCTTGCCCTGACTAACCGATGCCATGCTATCATGTATACTTTCCTTCAAAGCAGTAGTGCACTGGGAAATATTGGTACCTAGGGTTTACTGCAAGAGGCTGTAACCAATTACTTTTCAAAATGTCCAAGTCACTTTCTTTTTCCAATTTGTTGTCTTCCTCACTAGCTTTGGTAGAATTACTGGCATTTGCTCAAAATTAGTTAGTGTCAGGTCTATTTGGTAATAGCTGTTTATCATTACTTCATAATCAGAACTGAAATCGAATTCAAAACTCGCGTCTGACTCTTAATCACTGGCATTACCTGTCCTAACATTGGTATCTCATGTGCTATCTGCAGTACTTCTCTCGAACTCTCTGTAATCATATGTGAAGCTACAACCTTCACTCCTGCCAAAACATTCCCCAACAGTAAGTCTACTCCTTCCATTGGGAATTCCTTAACCACTCTGACAACTATTGGACCTGACCCCAAATCATATTCTAATTGTACTTTATACAATGGAGCTGGAATAGAATCATCACCTATCCCCTTCACTACTACCTCCGCTTTAGTGATCTCTCTGGAGGGAAAACCAAATCCTTCTCTAGTACCAGAGTTTGAATAGCACCTGTGTCTCTTAAGCTAGTTATGGGTTTGGCTACATCGGTCGAGGAAAATGGGGTGATATTCCCTTTAGACAAAAACCCAGCATATTTCTCAGCTCCCACAGCAGTGTTTACCTCAGGTCTCGTAAGTCCAGTTAAAGATACAGTCTGCCCTACCGTCTTTTCCATTTTTGTTCCCTTTTCCATCTTCCTTATGAACTCCCACAAATCCCATGGGCTTTCCTCTCAACTTCCAACATGCTAAACTATCGTGTCCCACATTATTACAATGGTAACACCTGGGTTTCCAAGTCCCACCTCCGCCCTCGGTACCTTCCTTCCTGATGAGACCTCGGAGCATTCCCAGCTATTCATTATTTACCTTGGATACCTGCCTTCCTTTCACTCCCACATTTCCTATCCTTTTCAAAATTATGGGGGTGATGGAACAAAAGTTTAAATTTATGGATTAGCTCATAATCATCACCCATAATTGCTGCCTTTCTCGCAGTCTTCACCCTCTGGTCTTCCACATGGGTTCTTACTAATGGGGGGTAGGGAATTCGTAAATTCCTCGAAGAGAATTACCTCTCTTAGAACCTCACAGTTAGTTTCAACTCCCAATGATCATACCGACCAATTAAAATTGTTCTGCTTAACCCTTTCGTGTTCGGCAAGTGTCTGTCCAGCTTTCTCTTTGAATTCTGAAAACCTTTGTCGCTATGCTTTGGGAACCAATGCATGTGCCTCCAAAATAGCCCTTCTTACCACGTCAGACTTCTTAGACTCCTGCTCTGACAAGGAAGCATAAACTTTCTTTTCCCACCCCGTCAGTTTATCTGCGTTAGTAATGTCCACTTTTCTCTTGGCCACTCCATTTGGGTTACTATTTTCTCAAAAGCCCTAAAAATCGTTCCTAACTCCTTCTTCTCATCAAACTTTGGTAGAGCCTGTATAAATTTAAAAATATCACTGCTGGGATCCGTTCTAGGATTCAGCTTCCCTCTCCTTTCTGGCAGCTTCCCATGCCTTAAGCTGGAAGTCTCTTTTGCTTTTTCCTCTCTGTGTGTTTTTTTCCTCTCTCTCTGTCTTTCTTTTCCGCTTTCCACTCTTTTTTTCTTTTTCCTCTCTCCTCATTTCCAGCTCCCTTTCTTTGTTGCATCACCTCCATTTATTTTTATTTTCCTCTCTTCCTCAGCTCCGTTTCTATTTTTAAAAATTCTCTTTCATGCTCTAACTGCAACTGAACTCTCCCCAGCTCAACGTCCCCACTAGACAATATCCCTGATGCTGCAATACTTCATAGGCTCACCTGTGTTCCGAGCATCACTTTCAAATTTAAATGTTGAGCAATCATTTAAATTATCTCCACCTTCTTATCTCTAGCACATACATTTATTTTTAGTTCACCTACCTGTTTGACTAGCTTGTCTTTGCAAAGCTCTTTAAAATAAGACAGGGGCGAAATTCTCCCCTACCCGGCGGGGAGGGGGGGTCCCGGTGTAGTGGAGTGGCGAGAACCACTCCGGCGTCGGCCCTCCCCAAACGTGTGGAATTCTTTGCACCTTTAGGGGCTAGGCCTGCGCCGGAGTGGTTCCCGCTCCACCGACTGGTGCCAAAACCGGCGCCAACGGCCTTTGGCGCTACGCCGGCCGGCGTTGGGGCTGGCTGAAAGGCATTCGCCGGCCAGCGTGAGTCCGCGCATGCGCCAGAGCGTCAGCAGCCGCTGACGTCACCATTGGCACATGTGCGGTGGAGGGGGTCTCTTCCGCTTCCGGCCATGGTGGAGGCCATGGCGGCGGCGGAAGAAAAAGAGTGCCCCCACGGCACAGGCCCGCCCGGCGATCAGTGGGCCCCGATTGCGGGCCAAGCCACCGTGGGGGCACCTCCCCGGGTTCCGATCGGCCCACGTCCCCCCCAGGACCCCGGGGGCCCGCTCGTGTCGCCAATCCCGCTGGCACAAAGGTGGTTTAAACCACGCTGGCAGGAGAGGCCTGACAGCGGCGGGACTTCGGCCTATCGCGGGCCGGAGAATCGCTGCGGGGGGGTCTGCTGATCGGAGCAGGGGGCATGCCGATCGGCGGGGCACAATTCCCACTCCCGGCGATTCCCGGGTGGCAGCCACGGCCGGGCAGGATTTACGCCGGCCCCGGGCGATTCCCTGACCCTGTGGGGGGTCGGAGAATTCCGCCCCAGGTCTTCCCCCTTAGGAAAACTCTTGGGCAGCTTCTAGAGCCATCCTGTTATATCTTGGTTCACAAACTTGGTTCACTTTTTAATTCATACTGCAACCCAAATACGCCATCTACCATTCCAAAAATGCCAGACAAGCCCACAGTTTATATTACGACACCCTGGTGCGCAGTCAATTCCAGCTCTACTTATCACGGAGTCACAACACAAGCGAATTAATCAATAATTCTTATAAAAATGCCCCAAATCCTTGGCTAGTGGCTGCCCAATAATTACAGTCACCAGGTTTGTAAGTCTAAACACATTTACACTTTATTTATAAATGCACAGTAAATACAGCTGTTTATTTCAAAATAAATTTAGAGTACCCAATTCATTTTTCCAATAAGGGGCAATTTTGCATGCCCAATCCACTTGGTCTGCTCATCTTTGGGTGTGGAGGCGAAATCCACGCAAACATGGGGAGAATGTGCAAACTGCACACTGACAGTGACTCAGAGCCGGGATTGAACCTGAGACCTCACCGCCATGAGGCAGCAGGGCGATCCCACTGCACCACCGTGCTGCCCCAGCTGTTTAATATTTTCCTTGGCATCAAAGACACAAGTCTGAAAGATACAATCCCTGACTCCCCCTTTAATTCCTCTACCCACACACACAAGACAGACAAACACAAAAAGTGGGGGGGGGGGGTGGAGGAACAAATAGGAAGGCCACTTGCACAGTGGAGAGGCCTAGAACCTGAGACTGAGGGACATTGGAGAGGCCTAAAGCCTTTGACTGAGGAACTGTTGAGAGGCCCAGAGCCTGGGACTGAGGGGCAATGGATAGGCCCAGAGCCTGGGACTGAGGGGCAATGGATACGCCCAGAGCCCGGGACTGAGGGGCAATGGATAGGCCCAGAGCCTGGGACTGAGGGGCAGTGGATAGGCCCAGAGCCTGGGACTGAGGGGCAATGGATACGCCCAGAGCCTGGGACTGAGGGGCAATGGATAGGCCCAGAGCCTGGGACTGAGGGGCAATGGATAGGCCCAGAGCCTGGGACTGAGGGCCAATAGATAGGCCCAGAGCCTGAGGGGCAATGGCTAGGACCAGAGCCTGAGGGGTAATGGATAGGCCCAGAGCCTGGGACTGAGGGGCGATGAATGGGCCCAGAGCCTGGAACTGAGGAGCAATGAATAGGCCCAGAGCCTGGGACTGAGGGGCAATGGATAGGCCCAGAGCCTGGGACTGAGGGGCAATGGAGAGGCCCAGAGCCTGGGACTGAGGGGCAATGGAGAGGTGCAGAGCCTGGGACTGAGGGGCAATGGATATGCCCAGAGCCTGGGACTGAGGGGCAATGGATAGGCCCAGAGCCTGGGACTGAGGGGCAATGGATATGCCCAGAGCCTGGGACTGAGGGGCAATGGATATGCCCAGAGCCTGGGACTGAGGGGCAATGGATAGGCCCAGAGCCTGGGACTGAGGGGCAATGGAGAGGTGCAGAGCCTGGGACTGAGGGGCAATGGATATGCCCAGAGCCTGGGACTGAGGGGCAATGGATAGGCCCAGAGCCTGGGACTGAGGGGCAATGGATAGGCCCAGAGCCTGGGACTGAGGGGCAATGGATAGGCCCAGAGCCTGGAACTGAGGGGCAATGGATAGGCCCAGAGCCTGGGACTGAGGGGCAATGTATAGGCCCAGAGCCTGGGACTGAGGGGCAATGGAGAGGCCCAGAGCCTGGGACTGAGGGGCAATGGAGAGGTGCAGAAACCTGGGACTGAGGGGCAATGGATATGCCCAGAGCCTGGGACTGAGGGGCAATGGATAGGCCCAGAGCCTGGAACTGAGGGGCAATGGATATGCCCAGAGCCTGGGACTGAGGGGCAATGGATAGGCCCAGAGCCTGGGACTGAGGGGCAATGGATATGCCCAGAGCCTGGGACTGAGGGGCAATGGATAGGCCCAGAGCCTGGAACTGAGGGGCAATGGATAGGCCCAGAGCCTGGGACTGAGGGGCAATGGATAGGCCCAGAGCCTGGGACTGAGGGGCAATGGATAGTCCCAGAGCCTGGGACTGAGGGGCAATGGAGAGCCCCAGAGCCTGGGACTGTGGGGCAATGGATAGGCCTAGAGCTTGGAATATATGTCATATGGCTAAGTGTTTTAATATGCGCAGTGTTTTAATATGGATAGCTGGATCAGGTGTGGCCATAAGATTGACAAATATCTAATTATGCTTGATCGACACTGGGTTTGAAAAGAAGAAATCAGTCCAAATTAAAACAATTACAATATTAGTCACAGAATATTATTCATGCTTCAGTCATGAGGGTTGTTGAAATAATCAGCTGGATGCAAAGTTGAAAAATGACCCCTCTGAAATCAATAGAACATTAATGTTTAAGTATCAGGTGTTGTGGCTGAATAAAGCCCAAGGGAAAGTGGCAATGATTCAAATATCTGCATATTTCTTTTTCCCATACTTGAAAGAAGTTGTTCAAAATCAAAGGCGTGTTTAATAAATTAAGTCATGAGATGATATACCTCAAAGCAAAGCAGTCAGCATATTTCTGTTTTAGAGGACAGTTTGATGAGAGCCTCAGGCAAGAATAGAATTGGATTTTGCAATAAATATGATTACCGTCCAGATACAGAGACAGCACAATTTGCTTTCCTCATGTAAGTAATATCAGCCAGTTTATTATTAAAATAGAAAAATAATCTGAGATAATGTCCCTCAGTTATTGCAGGAGATTTGCGCAAAAACCTGAACAGTAAAATCTTCCCCAGGCATCTTCGACTCAACGAGGAGGTGAAGGAGGATGGTTCGACCACTGGAATTTTGACATGAGGAATTTTTGTAAACCTTAGTAATTTCAAATAATTTATTGAGTGGACCATCATCTCTCTGCCTTCTGCTGTCACCACCTCCTGACGTTTAGTGAGACTTCCCTGCTGGCACTCTGAGGAAGCAGCCAGTTTCTGCGCACTAGTTTACTGATTCTGATCTGTCCCAAATCACAGACTCGGAGAGTAACCTTTCAGACCACTTCTTCCTTTGGAGGAAAGTGAGCTGGGGTCCTGTCCTGGTCACTGTCCACCTTGTTGAATCACTCCTATGGACTATTCTGTATTGTGCCTGACCTGGGGCACGTATCACCAACACTGGGTGTCCTTCCCTTGGCATTAAAGACACAGAGGGAGGTGATTCTCCAAGCCCCACGTCGGGCCGGAGAATTACCGCAACCGCGCGACCCTCCGACGCCGGCGCGCGATTCTCCGAGGTGCGGAGAATCGGCACCATTTGCACCGGTGCGTTTGGCGCGGCGCTGGCTGCGGGCCACTGGAATCGGCGGGGTTGCCGATTCTCCGGCCCGGATGGGCCGAGTGGGCGCGCCGATACGACAGGGTCCCGCTGGCGCCGTTCACCCCTGGTCGCTGCCGGTGGGAATTCTGCGGGAACACTCAGGCGGTGGCCTGTGGAGGGGGGGGGGGGGGGGATTGTGCTCCTTCACCGGGGGGGGGGGCCTCCGATGGGGTTTGGTCCACGGTCCACCAATCGGCAGGCCGGCCTCTCCCCCCCCCCCCCCCCCCGGGCC
Organism: Scyliorhinus canicula; assembly: GCF_902713615.1. NCBI lineage: Eukaryota > Metazoa > Chordata > Chondrichthyes > Carcharhiniformes > Scyliorhinidae > Scyliorhinus > Scyliorhinus canicula. The sequence continues at coordinate 129,634,967 of NC_052152.1, read as the reverse complement.
TCCTTCGTGGCGTGGCCGGCCCCTGAGCACCAACCCCATGTTGGGTCGGGGCCGGCGCGCACAAGAAGTCCCCCGCACATGCGCAGGTTGGCGCAGCCCAACTGCGCATGCGCGGGTTGGCGCGGCGACCATTTGGCGCCGCATAAGGAGGCATGAGCCGTGCCGTGCTGGCCCCCACAGGTTATACCCAGGCCCTGTTCGCGCCGTCGTGAAACATGACGGCGTTCACAACGGTGCGAACGCTTGGGCCCAATATTGGAGAATTGCCCCCAAAGTCTCACAGATACAAGTGAATCCATATTGCTTCTAAAAAGCAGAACAACAATAAAACAAACAACTGACATAGAGTCATCCAGACTCGAAACGTCAGCTCCCTTCTCTTTCCACAGATGCTGTCAGACTGGCTGAGATTGCCCAGCATTTTCTGTTTTTGTTTCAGTTTCCAGAATCTGCAGTAATTTGGTTTTAACAATAAACATTCAGGCGACCCACTTCAATCAAATGGTTCACTCATGTTAATTTTCAGGCTGTTCACCGGAGGTCCTGGTGCTCGGTTGATAGCGTCAGTGCTGCGCTGTCTTGTCATGATCTCGGCGGAGCAGCCAACATTCTCTGGCAGATTCAGATGTGAGATCCTGGCTTGTAGGTATATTGGTTATCCACGTCTCTGGCCCTCTCTTTCGGATCAAAAACAATCCATGGGTTACATGCGGCTTGTCATTACATGAGTAGCATAGAAAAAGTGTGAATCAACTTATAAGAAAATTGGCGGCAATTGCACATCAGGACATGCTGACCAGTTTATTGTCTCATGTGGTCATACTGTGTGCTGCAGGGAGAATATGTATTCCATTTACCCAGGGGGAAAAGATCAGGGAATTTTGCAAATTTCGGCGACCCATTTTTTTTAACATACCGAGATCCACCTGAGGGTTGTGACCCCAACTTTGAAAACCACTGCAACAAAGAGCACAAGCTAGAAGCTGTCTCCATGTTTTCTGATACAACACTCTGTCCAACACTAGAGTGATTCCCATGTGAGGGTCAGATGCTTTCTTACCTCACTGTGTGGGCGGTACTGTACTCAGTCCCACATTAACTCTATATGTTCCAGACCCTTATGCTACACGTCCCCTCCAAGTCTTTAATCAACATATTCTGACTTATACTAGTTTACTTTGCTTACATTGTCATTAGGCCTTTTAACCCTTCCATATCTCATTTGCACCACTGTCAGAGGACTGGTGGGCTCTGGCATTGCTGGTTTCCTCTGTAGGTCTGGAGGTTGTCCTGGTATCTGGGTATGTTTTCCTCCTCTGCTTCCATTTTGTTGTGTTGAGCTGTACTTGGTTGGTTAGCTTGTTATGCTGGTCAGTGGTAGCTTCTCTAACTTATTTCTTGTGGGTTGGACCGAATATTGTGCTCATCTCCTTGTCATTCCTTTCACTTTTTCTGTCACTGTGTGTGTGGTGGTGATGTCCTCTGTGGTGGAGGATGATCATTTTTGGGCCTAGAATGTGGTTTTAGTGGTACGTGCGCGCTGGCTGGGAGTTGCGTCGGACCTTCGATGTGTTGGCCTGTTGGACCTGTTACTGGAGAAGGAGTTTGATGTTCCCCGGACTGCTGGTCGTTCTGTTTTATATCCTCCACAAGAGGCACTGTGTTTACCTCTGGGTAGTTGGCTGGTCTGACGGTTGAAGGGTTTTTGGCACTTGTAACAAGAATGGACAAACCTGTCATAATATACACACAGGTATATGATGGTGCACAGACAGGCAGTGATTGACACACAGGATGACCAGTGAACACAGAGAACACAGCAGCCAATCACCAGACAGGACGCGACCACTGTAAAACCAGAGGGCACTAGTTTTCCCGCTCTCTTGGGATGCAGCCTCTGAGACAGTCAGAGCTCGTGAGCAGCAACTAGAACATACACCATGTGGTAGTAAGATAGTCTGGTCAGGTTAGCCTCATGTCTCCAGTCAGGTCAGCATAGTGTCAACCCACAGTTAACGTATGTATGAAAGTTAAGAGTTCAATAAAATCGAGTTGCATTTATTCAAGTGTTGGAAGCCTGTCTCTCTCACTACTGCAGTAAACGCAGTCCTCGCAGACCCAGTTTACCCAACACATCAAAACCTGCCCTACAAAGAGAGAAGAGGTTTCAGATCTGAAGTCTCAGTCAGGATACCCTCGTTGTTGTTTGAGTACTCGGGAACTTGCAGTTCTGTGTAATTCACCAGTAGGTGGCTTGACAACTTCTGCCATTTTTGAGGAGATTCAGGGCTGCGCAGAATGTCTGCTTCAGAGAGAGAGGCTGGTTAGGGATGACGTGCCTCATTTCGAAGGTTTGCCGTCTCTTCATGCTTCCAGAGTCATTGCTGTGTCAGATTTCTCCGTGTCCAAGAGTGCTCCGAATCCAGAGGTCTTTTAACCATTGAATTTTGTCTGGCAGCACTGTTGTGCTGGCTGCTGCATCTACTATAAAATTTGCTAAATGGCCATTATTGAAATGTCCACATTCCAAAATGCGAAACCAAGATGTTTGACTCACCAATGAAGCATAGCTGTGTGACTTCCAGGTTTGCAATCTAGGCCGAGTGGATAATCTTTGGGATTTCTGTGCGTTTCAGAGTTTTTGCCCTGCAGTTTCTGAATGCCGCACTGATAGTTATTGAGTTGAAACTCCAGGGCCTGGATTCTCCGTTCCCGCAGCCAAGTTCTGACGGCGGCGACCAAAAGCGGCGTGAGCCACTCCGGCGTCAATGGGCCTCCAGGCCCAGGTATTCACCCCTTCCCAGGGGGCTAGTAGGGCGCCGGAATGGTGTCCGCTGCTCCAGCCGGTGCACCACGGCTGGCGCGAGCTCGCGCAGGCGCGCCATGGCCATCACGAGTTTGCCCATACGTGTGGGCTCCCGTCTCCGTGCCGGCCCCCGGGCAATATGGCGGAGCCCTACAGGGGCCCACGCAGAGGAACATAGGCCCTTCATGGAATCAGCCCGCCTGCCGATCGGTATGTCCCGATCGTGAGCCAGGCCACCATGGAGGCCGCCCTGGAGTCTGATCCCCCTGCCCCCACTAGGATGGCCCCTGCAGCCAGAACTCTGAGGTCCTGCCGAGTAGGACCATAGGACCAGTAGGACCTACGCTGGCAGGACTTGGCTGAACACGGGCCCTCGGCCCGCCGAGGCGCGGAGAATTGCTGGGGGGCTGGCGTCGGAGCTGCATAGCGTGATTCTCACACGCGGGGTACTGGAGAATACCAGCCCAGGATACTGATCTTGCCAGTGGGGGCCCTTGGCTCCCACAGAGTTGGTGTGGTCCTCCTGCTCACTGGTTCAGGTATTGCTTTCCCCGGCCTGGAGTGACCCAGTTGTCTTTGCTGCTTAACTCACTGAACGGTGGGCTACCCTCTGCACCGCGGTTTACTCTCCACCCTGCCTTAAAATGGTTCTGTGCTGTTCGTAGAGTTCTGGATGCCCAACTATCTGGACTGCCTATTTCTGGCTTAGATGTTCTGCTTACATAATATCAGGGAGTGTGTTGTTTGCTTTTCCTATCACTATTCTGTCTCTGAGTTCAGATGTTAAGGGCGGGATTCTCCGACCCCCGCCAGGCCAATGAATCGCCAGGGGGGGAGGCGGCATGAATCCCAGCCCAATGCCGGCTGTCAAATTCTCCGGCGCCGGTTCTTTGGCGGGGGCGGAAACCGCGTTGCGTTGGTCGGGGGCCGTTGGCAGTGGGGGCACCCCCCCCGGTGATGCTCCGCGATGGGCCAAACAGCCGCCCGTTTTCGGCCAGTCCCGCCGGCGTAAATTACACCAGGTCCGTACCGGCGGGACCTGGCTCTAGGCGCGGCCTGCGGAGTCCTCGGGGGCGGGGGGGGGGGGGGGGGGGGGGGGGGGGGGGGGGCTGCGGGTGGATCTGGCCCTGGGGAGGGTGGGGCCCACCGATCTGCGGGCAGGCCTGTGCTGTTTCCCTCCGCGCCGGCTGCTGTGAAACTCTGCCATGGCCGGCGCGGAGAAGAAACCGCCTGTGCATGCGCTGGGATCACACCAGCGGTTCTGCGCAAACACCAGAACACGCTGGCACTCTTACGCATGCGCCAACTCACGCCGGCTGCCGGAGGTCCTTCGGCGCTGGTCTAGCCCCCGAAGGTGTGGAGGATTCCGTACCTTCCGGGCGGCCCGCACCAGAGTGGTTCATGCCACTCCTCAGCGCCGGTACAGCCCGCCCCGCCGGATACCCGAGAATCCCGGCCTAAACCTCAGCACTCGCAATCTTGTATCATCCTGTACAGATCTATGTGAATGGATGGCCAGGTTCCGGTGGCTGCTGGATTAGTTTGTTAAGTTTACCTTCTTTCAGCTTTTTATTGCTTCTTAGATTAAAAAGGATGTCAAGTGATTTTGGTGTTCTTCAAATTTAGCAGATGATTGATTCATTGATTCCCTTGCAAAAATGTTGTGCACACTTGGGCCCATCAAGTAAAGCAGTGTGTTAACCTACTCTGCTTCTTTTTATCTATAGCTGAAACAATACTGTATTTTAGGAATTTATTTTTTCTCAAATCTCCAATTATATGGTTAATCTGGGCCTTGGATTTGTCTGTATTGATTTGGAAGTGGGGGCGGGGTGGGTCCGGGGACGGGGGTGGGGGAGGGGGTGGTGGCGACAGGGTTTCTCAGATACTGGGGCTAAATGTTGACGCCGTCGTAAACACCGGTGCGTTTTACAATGGCGTCCCCATTGTCCACCGATTCAGCGGCCCACAAGGGGCCAGCACAGGCGTCACGAGAAGGGCCCGGGGAAAGGCCTGCGATTGGCATCCACCTTCAAAGAAGGTATCCCCCCCCCCCACCCTACACACAGCCGTCGGAGGGAAGATGGCCGCCCGCCCACCCTACACACAGCTGCCGGAGGGAAGATGGCCGCCCGCCGAGCAGCGACAAAGTTCCGGGATGCCGATTTGGACATGCTCGTGGATGCCATGGAGCAGATCCGGCCACAGGACCCCAGGCACACCGTTCACCGTCTCTGGAGGCAGATGGGCGAGGCCGTCAGTGCCATCGGGCCGGTTGCCACGACAGGTGAGCAGTGCTGGAAAAAGCTGCATAACCTCCTCAGGGTGGCCAGGGTGAGTATCCAGCACTGAGCCCCTGGCACGAACCCCCCCTCCCCCCCACACATTTGACCCCGCCCCCCCCCCCCCCCCGCTCCCCAGGACGGTCCATCCCGGCCCTGACCCACATGTCTTCACCCACCCATGCCAGCTGCTCTGGCTGGGTGCACTGTGCACCTATGCCATCATAGACCCGACTGCTGGGCTGCTTTCGTCGGACAGTCTAACACTGTTGACGTTTGTGTGCTCTCCAGGAGAACGCCCTTAATCGCAGGGAGCGTGTGAAAACCGGAGAGGGTGCACCTGAATTGCAGGGCACTGGACCTCGCTGGCAGACCCGAGGGCCGGGAGGTTCCCGATGTCAAGATCGGAGGCCCGCCACCAAGTGAGACCCCCCCCCCCCCCCCCCCCCCCCCCCCGGGCCCGGGCCTGGCCGCGCCCCCTCACCTCACCATGTCCGCCTGACTAACCATACATGCTGTCTTGTGTCTATGCTCCGGCTTAGCACGGCCTCCGAGAATCCCGCCCAGGGTGTCCCCCTCGGGATCAGGGTGGCCTGGCGCAGAGCAATCCTGCTGCAGACTGTTTTTTAAACACGCCCTTTGGTGCTTCTTACAGGTTCCTGGCTCTCTCACTGCTGAGTGCTGTCTCTATCCTTTGAATACTCAGATGGTCTCTGGTCAACTGGGACCCCACTCAGGCCACCCCTCTGGGCACCCTCATACCTCAGCTGTTTCTTCAAGGGGATGCGTGTGGCCAAGCTCAATGAGGTGTCCGCGAGGTGTTGGCATTCCTCAGAAGAACTGCTCCACTGCAGAGGAAGCAGAAAATCAGCAGAGCTTACCCCAACCAGATGTTACCTGCACCGCAGCCTTTGCAACACTTCCTGTTTTTTATTCCCCTTTCAGGGCAGAGGCATCACCAGTGACACCCACCCCTCCGGACCACCAATTGTCTCCTCCTCCTTGTGAGGCTGGCAGCATTAACTGCCTCTGCCACCATCTCCCAGGCAGTGTTCAGGAGGACGGGCTTGAGTCTGTGGCCCACCCTGGGGAAGAGGGTATCACTCCGCTCCTCAGTGGCATGGAGCTGTGGGTCCACCTCAGACTCTCAAATTTGGGGGGAGGGCAGGTCTTCAGTGAGCCATCTTGGGGGCCGCAGTGAGTGTGATAAGTGGAGAGCTTAAAAACAGCTCTGACTGCCAGGCTCTTTAGTAATAACAGAATGCCTGCTGGGTGAGGATTTGCAGCGGCAGCATGCTGGCCAATTTGCATGTCCTGACTCTCTTACCTAATAGGAGCCCCCAACAGGAACATGAACTGCATGCAATTCAGTCCTGCCATCCACACTTCGGGCTGAATTCTCCGCATCGGGATTCTCCTTAGGGCAGCACGGTAGCATTGTAGGGCAGCACGGTAGAATTGTGGATCACAGCTCCAAGGCCCCAGGTTCGATTCTGGCTTGGGTCACTGTCTGTGCGGAGTCTGCGCATCCTCCCCGTGTGTGCATGGGTTTCCTCCGGGTGCTCCGGTTTCCTCCCACAGTCCAAAGATGTGCAGGTTAGGTGGATTGGCCGTGATAAACTGTCCTTAGTGTCCAAAATTGCCCTCAGTGTTGGGTGGGGCTATTGGGTAATGGGGGTAGGGTGGAAGTGTTGACCTTGGGTAGGGTGCTCTATCCAAGAGCCAGTGCAGACTCGATGGGCCGAGTGGCCTCCTTCTGTACTGTAAATTCTATGATGATAATCCGTTTGCCAGAAGCCCGGGGGGGGTTTCTCGACAGCGTGGGACTGCCACACAATGGGAAACCCCATTGAGCAGTCGGTGAAACGGAGAATTCCGGTGCGGCACGACAGAGAAACCTGCCCTTTGTCTCCTAAATGGAGAATTCTGCCCAAAGGGTTTTATTGAACTTGCCAGTTTTGGCAGGCTCTGCTACAATGACGATCGTGCAAAGCTTGAAAAAAGTTTTTAAACAATGGCTGCCTGGATCGACTGCCTGAAGAGTCCTATGTCTTAGGGTATATCTCCTGTTTATGAGGGTGCCTTGCACAATGCTTGGTGGAACATCTTTAAAAAATGCTAACACAGAGCTCACTATGTGAAAAATCACTTTGTTCCTTGTGGGAGATTTTACTCTCGAAAAGAGCCCAAATCTCTACCCTCTTCTAATTCTGGCCTCTTTCGGATCTCTTATTTTCACTGTCCCACCATTGGTGCCTTCAGCTGCCTGAGCCCTACGACCCGGACCTCCCTTCCCACACCTCTCTGCCTCGTTACCTCACTCTCTTTAAAACTACAGTAAGAAGTCTTGCAACACCAGGTTAAAGTCCAACAGGTTTGATTCAAACATGAGCTTTCGGAGCGCAGCTCCTTCCTCAGGTGGCTGCGCTCCGAAAGCTCGTGTTTGAATCAAACCTGTTGGACTTTAACCTGGTGTTGCAAGACTTCTTACTGTGCTCGCCCCAGTCCAACGGCGGCATCTCCACATCATCTTTAAAACTATCTCTTTGACTAAACTTTTTGTTACCTGCCCTAATTTCTCCATGGGTGAGTCAGTGTCAATTATGTTGATAATATTGCTTGTGAAGTGCCTTTGACTGCTTTTCTACATAAAGGTGCAAGTAAATGCATGTTGTTTTGTGAAGACTTTAATGAATGCACTCACTCTGAAACCCTCCGCTCACACAGGCTGCACATCCCTCTTTGGCCGCCAGTGGTCTGAGGGCAAAAGGAGACTTGATCCTATTCCTCAATGCACATGGTCACACAAAAAAAAACAACAATTCAGATGCTCAAAGAAAATAACCTCAAATATATTGGGATTTTAACAAACGAGAGCTTGCTTATGATAGCAAAGACAGACTGATTGTGAATTTTGGAAGGCTACAACAGGAGAGACATTGGAAAGAATGTTTACATGTCCAGCCAGTCAGAGCTTTGTTGCAAACTCAGTGAAACATTGTCCTCTAGTGAGGGGATGATGGAAAACAAGGATGTCCCAATGTAATGCATATTACATTTTTGATAAATACTTTGAATAAACAGCAATATTAATTCAAATTTTAAATTGGCATTCATTTATTCAAGGGATGTTTCTCAAATGACTTTGTCGTGAATTTATTCTCAAAGTGTGAAGTACAATTGCGTTACACACTTGCAGGGTAGGTACAACACAGGTGATCAAACACCCTCTACACTGTCCCATCAAACAGAGACACATCACCGGGTTAGATACAAAGTAAAGACCCTTCCCCAGGTGTTAGCATGATTATCTACGAGCAGAAAGAAGGGTTCGTAGGGAGTTTGTATTTAAGAAGGGCGCATGGTGGCACAGTGGTTAGCACCAGTTTAAATTCCGGTCTTGGTGATTGTCTGTGTGGAGTCTGCACGTTCTCCCCGTGTCTGCATGGGTTTCCTCCGGGCACTCCAATTTCCTCCCACAAGCCTCGAAAGATGTTCTTGTTAGGTGAATTGGACGTTCTGAATTCTCCCTCTCTGTATCCGAACAGGTGCCGGAATGTGGCGACTAGGGGCGTTTCACAGTAACTTCATTGCATTAACAGTAACTTCATTGCATTAATGTAAGCCTACACGTGATACTAATAAAAAGATTATTGTGCAGATTAGGTGGATTGACCATGCAAAAATGGTCTCTTTGTGGCCAAAGATGTGCAGGTTAGATGGGGTTACAAGGATAGGGTGGGGGAGTGGGCCTAGGTTCCCGTACCAGCCTCCCCGGACAGGCGCCGGAATGTGGCGACTAGGGGCTTTTCACAGTAACTTCATTGAAGCCTACTCGTGACAATAAGCGATTTTCATTTTCATTTCATTTCAGGTAGGGTGCTCTTTCATAGGATCAGTGCAGACGCAATGGACTGAATGGCCTCCTTCTGCACTGTAGGGATTTTATTTCTACAGATGATTGAGTGTTTCAAGCCCCATTTATGACACTTGAACACATAATCTAGGCTGTCTCCCAAGTGTAATACTGGGCTGCATTCTCTGACCTCCCAGTCGCAGTGTTTCCCGGCGCCACATCATTCGTTGGCAGCTGGATTCTCCGCTCCCGCCGCTGTTAAAGGGAATTCCCACTGAAGCCAGCCCACGCCTCTGGAAAACCTGTGGGTGGGTGTGTGCTGTCGGTGGGACCAGAGAATTCCACTGCCAGAAAACAGGATTCTGGACACTGAGGGAATGCTGGGCTGTCAAAAGTCATGTCTTTCATACGAGACATTAAACTTAAGCTCTGACTCTTCTTTCGGGTGGATCTTAAATATCCCACGGTGAAGATTAAGGGAGTTCTTCCAGTGCTGTGGGATTTATCCCTCAAACCAAAGCAACAGCAACAGATTATCTGACTGTGAATTTCTTGTCTTTCTGATATCTTCCTCTGTGTCGAGTGCCCTTTGCTTTTTCTATTCATTGAAGCTGTGCCTGGTAAAGATATTTCATTAGCTGCAAGGTTCTTTGAGTTTCGTGAAGAATGCAAAAGGCGTTCGATAAGTGCAAGCTCTTTCTTCCAGGAAAAATCAAATTACTTTTTAATTAAAGGGTGCCTTTACATGGCAGAATGCTTAGCTACCCTCAAGCCAGGAAGCTACAGTATCATTGCATTGAAGGGATGTGCTAAAACCTGATTCCTCCCCGGGTGAGGTTCCATCACTCTATATTTAGCACACTGCCATTCCTCTCCCCAGCAACCAGAATAACAGAGACAACATTTAGCTTGTGGTGTCCCTCACTACCCTGCACATCCTCCATGATAGGGATGGAGACACAAGAGTGGATCGGAGATCTCACCCTCTTTTTAAACAGCACCTCAGATCTCAGAAGTCAAGTTTCCAATGCAATTAATTAAGAAAAATTAAATAAATTGTTGTCCGTCTATTGAGCAAGTACAATTCCGGTGGAAGTTTAGTGTCAGTGACTCACTCTCTAATAATGCCACTTACATGTTTAATATTCCCTGACACTGAACTGGTTTGAAAATGCTAAAGGGCGTGGGGACTGAGATAGAATGATCTTTCAGTGCCCTTCAGAAAACCGCATTGCACTGTACAATAGGGAGCCTATTTCAAAGGAAACAAGAGCTATTGGTGCAGACCTGGATTTTGGAAGCCCAGTGTGTTCAGCTCGCTGGGTCCCACTGTCCCAAAGCACTTCACAGAATTTACATAGACAGAGTCAAAAACAATGACACAGAAAATGAGCTAAAGAGATATTCGATGGAGCATATGAGGGCCACCGATGGAGGAGAGAAGGAAAGTGGCAAACTGGGATTAGGCACACAAGCCTCTCCCTCGCTGCTTCTGACTTCTAGTTCAGTTAATTCGGATGGAGACATGGGGCGGGATTCTCCATCCTGCTGCACCAGGCGGGATTCTCCCAACAGGCGGCTAAGTGTCGACGCCAGAGTAAAAACGGGAGTGTTTTACTCCGGCATCGGCGCCCGTTCCGGGACCCCATTATGCGGCCCACAGGGGCTAGGACCAGTGCTGGAGTGGCCTACGCTGCTCCAGCTGCTGATACCAGCTGGAACCCAGCGCTGCGTGGTCCGCGCATGCGCAGTTGGGCCCGTGCCACTTGCGCATGCGCAGTGGCCTTCTCCCCGGGCCCGCTCAGACGCCAATGGCGCAGGGCTATAGGAGCCAGCATGGAGGAAAGGAGGCCTGCCCGCCGATTGGTGGGCCCCGATCGCGGGCCAGGCTGCCCCCGGACCCTTCAACGCTGAGGTCCCGCTGGCTTAGAGCTTGTTAGAACGGCGCAGGAGGGACTTGGCTTTTTGTTGACGGCCACTCGGCCCATTCGGGCTGGAGAATCGGCGTGCCGGCTCATGCAGACCCGGGCCGGAGAATTAGTCCCAATGGCGCCGATTTTCCGCTCTAGCAGAGATTGCGTCCCGGCATCAGGGCGGCATGGCGCGAGTGCGCGGCCCCGCCGGCGATTCTCCGACCCGGCCTGGGGTCGTAGAATTCCGCCCGGGGTTTCCCATTGTGGGCTGCCCCATGCCGTCGGTAAATCCATGGGCTGCCAGCGCAATGGAGAATTCCAACATTGGGAATCCAGCACACGAATCAGCAGATGCCTGCAGAGAGCATATATTGACAATAACTGAAATGAGTGATGTTAACCCTGTATATTGTGGGAAACATCCTCATTTCCATCGAGATACAGGCATGACTGATATGTTCAGTACAATGTGAAGGGATGCAGCAATGTACTGGGAACCTTGCCCAGGCATATGGAGACTCCCTGTGTGAGAACCCTGCCATTCTGTGGGTTTTCACTTCAGAATGACAGGAACACGCTCATCCGAACAAGGAGCCATAGAAAGGGTGCAATTAGTGAGGTTTGTTTATAGAGGAGAATGTCATGTATAAGTGCTTAACACCCGTACCCAGGCTGTGCACTAGAGCTTAACTTTTGTTTTTTTAAATTAAAAGAAAATAAATTTAGAGTACCCAATTCTTTTTTTTTCCAATGTCATGTGAGAGTACCTTTAAGAAATGGGTGTTTAAGAAATGTATCTTTCAGAAATGGGTGTAGATGTCAGAGTGTGGGTGGAGCTGGGCTGTCTGTCAGCTTTTTACTTTCGTTCTAGGCTGTAGCTGTAGGGTGTGTTTTAGCTTTGTGTTCAGAGCTGGATAGCTGCAGTCACAACCAGAAGGTGTATTAGTCTCTCCCTGTAATCTAAAGACTGTAAATCGATCCTTTGGTGATTTAAAACTAATAGCTGCTCTCAGTAGTGACTTTAACCTGATGTGCTTCTGTTTAAAGGTTTTGTTAAGTGTTATGAATGTTAAAAAAGGACAGCTTAGGGATTACTTTGTGTTGTATTCTTTGGGGGTTTATATTTGAATTGATGATTGCTAAGATGTTCACTGTATGTTTTAAAAACATATAGTGAATATATACAATCAGGAAGATCCCTTCCTGAATTTCCCTTTAACTTAAGTTCATAGAATAAAAATTGTTTTGCTTTAAAAAAATACTTTTCCATTTCTGCTGTTCCACACCTGTAGAGAGGGCCGTGTGCTCCCCATACCACAATCTATTAAAAGTTGTGGGTCAGGTGAACTCCAGGATACACTTTGGGGTTCTCTAATCCCTGGCCCATAACACCAATTAAGGGGCAATTTAGCATGGCCAATCCACCAACACTGCACATCTTTCTGGGTTGTGGGGATGAGACCCATGCAGACATGTGAAGAATGTGCAAACCACACGGACAGTGACTTGGGGCCAGGATTGATCCAGGGCCCTCAGTGCCATGAGGCAGCAGTGCTAACCACTGTGCCCCTGTGCCGGCCTACTTCTTAACTTTTCTAACCCTGCTGCTATGTATTGGTGCATCCCCAACATCCACAGCAGAGGTGGAGGCAGCTGACTGTCTGCAATGCCCTGTTGTCTGTGATGACCTTGACGGGCGTCCTCTGCAGGGCCGGGACCCAAAAGGCTGCTTTCAGGGTTCTGCTGTGCGTCAGTCCCACCCTCCTCTGCCTGTGGAGCTAGAGTCAAAGCAGTCACAGGAGGCGGGGATTCGGATGTGCAGGACACTCCTGGAGTCACCTGGTGGATGGGCCCGATCTGTGCACCTCCCTTTGGGTGCCCAATGGCCCCTGGCTTCCTCCTTGGCAGAGAGCGGCAGCTGAAGTGTGGTTGAGGAGCCTGGCCATCCTCTGATTGATACCAGCAAGTGCTGCAGCAGAACAGGACAAACATCTTGGACCAAGGTTTCCATGGTGGCTGCCACCCTAGCAGTGTTGATCTTGGTGCATTTACATGCTGGCGCTATCCCCTCAGTCTGGAGGCAGATGGACTCCTCCATGGAGCCTGAGGAGTGTATCACAGATCCCTTCCTGAATTTCCCTCCCTTGCCTTTGGAATTCCTGTTACTGAGGCATGACTGAGTCCAGGGGCTTGTTATCTGACTGGGGGTCAGCAGAGTTGTGGCCTCCAGCAATCCTCTTGAGTTCCGGAACCCTGGGATGTCCTTGCCTTTGCCTGCTGAGGACCTGAATGTGTGACGTGCTCACTAGATTGTGATCCTGAGGCTACTCTAGAACTAGGTCCCACCGAGATGTGTGTCTTTGTGCTGGTGGCGAGTGTGGGTGAACACTGTAACAGTTCTTCTATTTCTCAGGCTCCGTGAATCCCTCCGCTACCCTGCGGTCAGGCCTGGATGTAAGGACCTAACTGGTGGACTGCCTCAACTGCTTCCTGGGTGTGCCTGAGAAAGAAAGGAGGTCGTGAGTGCATGGCAGGGGCCTGAGAAACAGGAGACCTGACTCACAGCATCTATTGTCTGATGGATATTGCAGTGCCGGATCCTCACTTGGTTTATCACCACCAACCTCACCATGGGCACAGGAGCAGCTGACATCCTCCCTGGCTTGCTGAATGATTCTGTCCTCAACGTCTATGAGGATCTTCTGCTCTGCTATCTCTCCGCTCATCTTGGATATCCCTCTTGTTGTGAACATATTGCAGATAGAGAGGGTGTTAGCAGGATGTGAGGTAGGGCAGATGATAAGGATGTTTGCATTTGTGGATGGTGAGTGGAGCCATGGAGGTGATACCATGGGCGGCATGGTAGCACAGTGGTTAGCACTGTTGTTTCTCAGTGCCAGGGTCCCAGTTTCCATTCCGCTTGGATCACTGTCTGTGCAGAGTCTGAACGTTCTCCCAGTGTCTGCGTGGGTTCCCTCCGGTGCTCCAGTTCCCTCCCACTAGTCCTGAAAGACGTGGGGCGCGATTCTCCCGAGTCACGAAAACTCGGGAAGCTGGCGTCAAAAATGGGCTCGTTTGATGCCAGCCTCTGCCCCCCCCGACCGGGAACCGATTCAGCTCCCCGGTCGGGGCTAGTATCGCGCGGCCGTGAACTCTGGCATCGCGGGCTTAACGAATTTCATTAAGCCCGCTAGCCAGAGTTAGCGACGGCTGATGCGTCAGGTGACGTCAGCCGCGCATGCGCGGATTGGACGACTCCAACCCGCATATGCGCGGATGACGTCATCGCGCTTGTGCGTGAAACCCGCGCATGCGCGGGCCGTTATGCCCCGCAGAAGCCCCGCGGATGGATCCATCGGGGCGGCGGAGGGAGAAAGAGTGCGCGGGGTAAGTACCTGCTGCCCGCGATCGGTGCCCACCGATCGCGGGCCCGTGGCACCCTTGGCACGGCCGTGGTACTGCCTTGCCAATCGGTGCCATGGTTCCCTAGATCGGGACTTTACGGCCGTTTTTATGAACGGTCAGACCAGGTGGTGTTTTAACGTTCATAAAAACGGCCGTAAAGGCCTTGGAAATCGGCCCATCGGCCAGGGTGAATAGCTGCTCGCCGTAAAAAAACGGCGGGCAGCGATTCGTGTCGGGAGGTGGGCGTGGGGGGGGGGCGAGAATAGCGGGGGGGGGCGTCGGACCAGCGTGTCCGTAAAAATTTACGCCGCCCGCTATTCTCCGAATTTTCGTGGCCCGTGTTTCTTGGTAATTTAGACATTCTGAATTCTCCCTCAGTGTACCCAAATTGACAGGCGCCAGAGTGTGGTGACCAGGGGCTTTTCACAGTAACTTCACTGCAGTGTGAATGTAAGCCTACTTGTGACAATATTAAAGATTATTATGAGGACATGACCTGCAGGAGAGATGAAGATGCGTGTGAAAGAGTTCCTGTAGAATGTGTGATGGACCGGTGTGTGAGGTGTGAATGATGAGGAGAGTGATTCACCCAGAATGGAGAAGACATTCAACTTTTTTGCGTCAATGGATAGCTGTTCTCTTCTGGAGGGCGTTGGCACTGACTATGCTCGAAGGGAATGGTCAGCTCGAATGAAGCTCTTCGCCCAGTGCATGTTAGTACATCGCGGTGGGCCTTAGGCCTTTGAGGAAGGCATCAGTGAATTTTGGGGCAGTCTGTTTCTTAGCCTTCACAGCCATGACTTCCCAGCAGCTCCCTAAGACTTGCGGAGTTCTAGGCTGTGTGCAGGGGTGACCTTTAAATTTGGCACCCTGGTTATTAAAGTGCTCCGGTGATAGCAGGTAGGCGCTGCCCAACAGTGATCCGGTGGAACTCATGTCTCCCATTTCTGCTGCACTAAATGGCGGGCAAGCTGCCTTGCTGTCAGCAGGCGCAGCGCCGCTTTTCCTGCTCGTCAGCGGACTTTGCCGATTTTGGAGAAAATTCTACCCATGGTTTTTTCTTCCCAATGACTGCCATCTTCCATTCATGAAAGAGACCAAGGAGAGTCTCCTGTTGCTTCCAGATTTGAATGCACTCCAGATTTCTGCAATAGTACAGCTGGCACCTTACTTTGTGGCTGTGTTATCGGATGAGTGAAAGGCGAAGAACAAAATAGTTCAGTGACATTTGTCCCTTTAAATCAGCGGCTTCTCAAACCGTTTTGTCCTTGGACCATTCTTAAACAGAACAGGGCAACCCGTCCACCACCCACCACCTCTACCCCACCCACCTTTGCTTAACACTGCAAACTACTCATCAGAATTTCTGGGAAGAATGGCTTTGTTCTTAGAATCCCATTCGGCCCATCGAGTCTGCACTCACTCTCCTAAACAGCACCCTACGTAGGCCCAATCTCCTACCCTATCTCAATAACCCCACCTAGGGGCAAGTTATCATGGCCAATCCGCCTAACCGGCATATCTTTGAACTGTGGGAGGAAACCGGAGCACCTGGAGGAAACCCACGGAGAACGTGCAAACTCCACACAGGTCTGAATTAAACCTGGGTCTCTGGCTCTGTGAGGGAGCAGTGCTAACCACTGTGCTGCCATTATCTTGGGAAATGAAGAAGATTTCCATGACTTGACATCCATGAGTTGACATCTGGTCCTGAGCTGGAGAGCTTCTGTCTCATTTTGCCCTCCCATAGTCAAGTGGCAATGCTGCCTCACAGCGCCAGGGACCTGGTTTAAATTCTGGCCTTGAGTCGCTGTGTGACTTTGCACATTCTGCCCGTGTCTCTGAGTTTCCTCTGGGTGCTCCGGATTCCTTCCAAGTCCAAAGATATGCAGGTTAGGTCGGGATGTGTGGATAGGACTCGAGAGTGAGCCTGGGTGGGGGGCTCTTCCAGAGGGTTAGAGCAGTTTCAATGGACCAAATTTCGTCCTTCTGTACTGAAGAAATTCTATGATTTTATTTGTTGCAATGTCGGCCTGAAGGAGGGAGCTGGAATTTACGTGCGAAATCAAGTCAGTGGTGAGGTTGAGGTTTTGGGCCTTTTCTCTCTTAGGGTTTCAGTTGTGGTGTTGTGTGTCAGCAACTCGCATTGTGGAGTAGGCCCTGGGCCGCCAGTGGTCCGGTAGACTACACTTTGTGAAGCACTGCCTTAACTGGCACAAAGGAGCAGCTTTTTAACTCGCCCATCAATGAAATCCCAAATTTCATCCCAATAGCTAGTGAGGGGAATTTGGTGACATGTTCACATCAGCAGTTTCTGCCTCAGGCTGAAAACCTACTCTTCGAAATTCTCCAAATCAATTTTACTCGACTGCCATAATTAAAATTGCCTTTTAAACAAAGAGCTCCCCTCCCTCCTCGCCTGTGGGCAGGTGTGTCAAAAGCAGGCTCACTGTGCATAACCCACAAAACTGGCACAGTTTCTGACTAAATTATTTATGAACTCCTCAGGCAAACTGGAGGTATTTCTGTTTATTTTAATCGGATACCTGAAGATGCAAATTTAGCATTTCAATTACGGCATCTCATTTTGCTACTGTACTCTTGTAACACACCTAAACTCCAAAAGCTCTCTGGTGACACATTTCAGCACAAGCTTTACCCTATTCCAAGAATCAGAAAATGGTTAGTCACAGTTGACGTCAATAAGTATTCTCCCAATTACACTCATGTGCTTGTGTTACATCTGATATTGAATAAATATTTACTTAAATTAAGGGAATAAAGAAAATAGACAAGGAGCAGGAAATTCAACTCAATCTCTGACTACTTGATTACAACAGTCTAAATTGATACAAAGAGTAGATGTATAGAACATAGGAATTGCTAGATGATAAAGACCAACTTCCATCTAATTCGCCATTACCTATCTGGTAGTCCATGATACAATGATAATAGAGTTGTCGATTAATCATGATAATCAATCGTTGTCAAAAAGTAAGGCAGCGTGGTGGCACAGTGGTTAGCACTGCTGCCTCACCGTGTCAGGCGATCCGGTTTCAATTCCCTCCTTGGCGCACTGTCTGTGTGGAGTTTGCACATTCTCTTTGGTTCTGCCTGGGTTTTCTCCATGTGCTCCAGTTTCCTCCCACAGTCCAAAGATGTGCAGGCTAGGTGGATTGGCCATGCTGAATTGCCCATAAGTATCCAAATGTTAGATGGGGTTATGGGTATATTGTGGGACTGAGTTTGAGGGCGGTACTCTTCAGAGGGTTGGTGCAGACTCGATGGACCAAATGGCCTCCTTCTGTACTGTAGGGAGTCTATGGATACTTCCTTGATTGTAAAGTGCTTTGAGATGTCTGATGGATCATGAGAAGTGCCATATAAACAGAATACTTTATTTCTTAAGATAGCAATAGTCAGTAAACTTTGGAGTTGGAATTGCAGGCAGTTCACTCTGTGGGCCACGGTAGCACAGTGGGTTAGCACAGTTGCTTCACAGCTCCAGGGTCCCAGGTCTTGGGTCACTGTCTGTGCGGAGTCTGCATGTTCTCCTTGTATCTGCGTGGGTTTCCTCCGGGTGCTCCGGTTTCCTCCCACAAGTCCCGAAAGATGTGCAGATTAGATGGATTGGCCATGATAAATTGCCCTTAAGTGTCCAAAAGGTTAGGTACGGTTACTGGGTTACGATAGGGTAGAGGCGTGGAGTTAAGTAGGGTGCTCTTTCCAAGGGCCGGTGCAGACTCGATGGGCCGCATGGCCTCCTTCTGCACTGTAGATTCTATGATTCTCTGATTCTCTGATTCTAGAGGTGGACGTTACCACCCTTTCCTCATTCATAACCCGGAGGTGGATACTGCTTGGTTGGAGGACTCCCTCTCTGCCTAGTGCCTCTGGCTGATTAGGGGACTTACTGTTCTGTTTGCATTTGGACAAAATTAAATTTACCACCAGGGTTTCTGTTAAGAGATTCTACCTGAGATGGCAACAGGTTACCTCCTTTTTCAAAGATCTACACACCGTCAGCTATGAGGGATTTGGGTATGAACTTTAAGTAATTTGCTTTTTCTTTGTTTTGTTTGCATTATTGCAAAATATTGCTTGCAATGGGGAGGGGCTATAGATTTAGCAATATATTTTTCTTTTGTTGAATACTTGAAACTTCAATATCAGGTTTTTTGCAATTGTTTTGTGCTGTTCCTGGTACACAAAGACACCTGCAGCTGTCTTTTTGCTTTTGTTTGTTTCATGCAAGTTTTTGTTAAAAATTCAAAAAATTCCAATAAATAGACAAATAAAAAGCAATAGTCAGAAGAGGGCAGTGGGGGTAGTTTACAAGTCAAAAGTTATACCTTTGGGAAGAGCATTAAATAAGAAATTGTTGCAACTTGTAATAGTAACAATTGCAAGGGATTTTAATTTTCATGCAGATGGGACAATCAATTGGTCAGAGTGGTCTAGAAGATGAATTTGTAGTATTTTTTGTGACAGTTTCTTGGAGAGTACATTGTGGAACTTGCTAGGGAAAAAGCAACCTTAGATCTAGGATTGTGTAATAAAGCAGAGTTGATCAGTAATGTCAGAGTAAAAAAATCCACAGGGAAATAGTGGTCATAATACAGCTGAATTCCATTTTAAGTTTGAAAGTATAAACTCCAATCGCAAACAAGAATATTAAAGTTAAACAAAGCAATTCCATAGGTACAGGGGAGAGTTGGCCTAAGGTTAATTGCGTTAATAGACTAAAGGAATGAGGATGAATGAACATTGGGAAACATTGAAAGAAACAATTCAATATGTTCAACAAAAATACATTTCCATTGAGAAACAAAAACTCAGCAAGAAATGCCCATCCATGGGCCACTCATCGAGTTGGGATAATATTTGATTCAATGACTTCTGGTTGTGACCATGGAGTGGAGTGGTCACATACAGGGCAAGCCTGCTAAAGTCACAGAAAAGAGCTCTTTTTACCCAATACTGGGTGGAATTTGATGAAAGGCGTAGGTGAATGTTGGAGGAGCAGTTTCCCCCGGGAATGGTATGTCTGCTGGTTACCAGATCCGGCAGAAAAACAGTGAGCGAAAAGTTTGGCTGAAAAGTTGGAACAAGCTTGCACAGCAGCAGCCACTGTAAACATGCAGGCAGGGGAAGTGCTGATGCAAGCTGTAAGGTCCCAGATGAACAAGCTGATATCTTTTATCAAGGCGGAATTCCATCAACAGAGGAAAGAAATGCGTGAGGACCGCGCAATAGGCCATCAAAAAAGATTGTGCACCCCTGAAGAGTTCTCTGGAATGGTTGGAGAGGTGTTTGGAGGTGCAGGGGTCACAGATTCGAGAGATCGAAGGAGGGATCTCGGACTACAGCGATTGTGTGATAGCTCTGGAAGCGGACGTGGGCCTCCTAGGAGACCTGTGTAAAGCGTTGAGGGCAAAGGTAGGAGCAGGAGAATGCCTCGAAGGCAGAAGCTGCGAATAGTGGGCCTGCCTGAAGGAGTGGAAGGCTGGAGTGCCACGAGGTATGTCTCGAAGATGCTGGCGGGGGTTGGTGGCTGAAGGGGTGCTGGATAAAGTGCCTGAAGTGGACCAGGCGCATAGGTCCCTGAGGCAGAGCCTAGAGCAAGGGATCCGCTATGAGCGATGATTATGAGACTCCAAAAATTTGTGGAGAAAGAGAAAATTCCACAATGGACCAGGGGGAAGCGTAGCTGCGACTGGGAGGGGAATAAGGTCCGAATTTATCAGGACATCGGAGCTGAGTTGGCAAAGCGGCGGGCAGGCTTCAACAGGGCCAAGGTGGTGCTGTACCGTTGGCAGATCAGCTTTGGGGTGCTCTACCCAGTGAAATTATGGGTGACATTTGGAGGCCGGAAGTATTATTTCAAGACCCCAGAAACGGCCGAAGGCTTCATTAAGGAGCATAAACTGGGGGAGAACTGAGTGGACAATGCTTGGGAACCAGGGTACTGACACTTTGTAATGGTCGGGAGCATGTTTGAAGTGGGGGTAGGGATTGGGGGATTTATCACCTTTTATTGGGGGGGGGGGGGCGGTTGCTGTTTAGTTTGGAGATTGTAAGGAATTTTAGGGTTGAAAAGTTTTATGGGGTTGGAAGTTACCAACCCCCGCCTCCTGTTTTATGAGACTGTTTGTGTTTAACATCTGTTTGTTTGCTTTGGAGAAGGTTTGCCTGGAGATCAGGAGAAGTCCTTGTTTGGGTGGGGGAGGGTAGGTCAGCAGGGAGCCCTCTCCTTGAGCTGAGGAGTGGGGGGGTGGAGGGGGGGGGGGGGGTGGGGGGGGGGGGAGGGAGATGGAGGTCATTGGGAGTGCCTTTGGTCAGGGGCGGATGGGCTAGGTATAGGTGGAATTAAGGGGCGGAAGTTAAGTAGGGAAGATGACGGACGGTAGAGGGGATTGGCGGCGTAGCCTCCAGTAAGGCTGGTAACATGGAATGTCCGGGGACTGAATGGGTCGGTTAATAGGTCACAGGGTCTTCGCGCACCTCAGGAGCCTGAAGCAGAGGTGGGTCTTTTGCAGGACACTCACCTCCCTGT
Organism: Scyliorhinus canicula; assembly: GCF_902713615.1. NCBI lineage: Eukaryota > Metazoa > Chordata > Chondrichthyes > Carcharhiniformes > Scyliorhinidae > Scyliorhinus > Scyliorhinus canicula. The sequence continues at coordinate 129,614,149 of NC_052152.1, read as the reverse complement.
GAAGGACCAGTTTAGATAATGAAGGAGTGGGTCGGGCAGGTTTTTTACTCGGGGTTTGATTTGAAATCAAGGGGAATGCCGATTTTAACGAGCAAAAAAATGGTATTTGTGAGTGTGAAGAGGTGAGGGATCCAGGTGTGATTGTGAGTGGGGTATTGGAAGAGGCACCGGTAGTGTTGGTAAATGTGTATGTCGCAAATTGGGATGGTGTGGGTTTTATGAGGGGGTAGCTGGCAGCAATCCTGGATTTGGCTACATACCAATTGACCATGGAAGGAGATTTTAACTGTGTTCTGGAGCCAAGGGGGGATAGATCGAGGCCCAGGTTGATGGTAGGGTACGAATGGCAAGGGAGCTGGGGGAGGGGGGAGGGGTTATGGAGAGGATGGGTATGGTGGATCCATGACATTTCCAAAACCCAGGGGGAAGGGAGTATTCCTTCTTTTCACACGTCTATAAGGTGTATTCGAGGAATGATTACTTTGTAGTGAGTCGGGAGATTTTGGTTGGGGTGTAGGGGGCAGAGTATGCGGGGATAGTTATCTCGGACCATGCACCCCACTGGCTGGATATTCGGTTCAGTACAGGACGAGAGCAGAGGCCGGGGTGGAGGTCTGACTCGGGGTTGTTGGCGGATGGAGGTTTTTGTGATAAGGTGTGGTTGCCGATTAGGGATTATGTGGAGTTGAATCAGAATGGGGAGGTGGCGGCGGGCATTTTTTGGGAGGAACTGAAGGCAGTGGTCCGGGAAGAAATTATTTTGTTTACGGCTCGTGCGGATTAGGAAAAGAGGGAAGAACATGACCATCTAGTGAGCGAGATAGTGGAGGTGGACAGGGAATATTTGAGCGTACCCACTGTGGAGGGATCGGCAAGGAGGAAAAAGTTGCTGGGGCAATTTGACAGGCTGACAGGAGGGCGGTAGGGCAACTGCGTAGGGCAATATGAGTATGGGGTGAAGGCGAGCCGCATGCTGACGCACCAGCTGCGGAGGCAGGCTGCGTCAGGGAAATATTGAAGATACTGACTAGGGCTGGGGATATGGTGTCAGAGCCAGGGAAGATAAATGAGGTATTTAAGGAGGACTCCCAAGGACTTTACGAGGCGGACCTGGGTGGAGAGGAGGGGGACATGGGTGGTTAATGGACGAGCTGGAATTTACCCAGGTGGAGGAAGCAAAGAGGCAGGCGTTGGAGGAGCTCCTGGGCTGAGGGAGGTAATCAGGGGCGTAAAGTCAAGAAACACCCCTGGGCCGATGGGAAGCCGGCAAAATTTTATAAGGAATTTGAGACAGATCTGGCACCCATCTGTTGGGGGCGTTTAATGAAGCACTGGAGTAGGAGGAGTTGCCGGAGACGATGAAGCAGGCAGTCATCACACTAATTCCGATAAAGGGAAGGATCTGGTGGAATATGGGTCATTTTCATAGAAATTACAGTGCAGAAGAAGGCCATTCGGCCCATCGAGTCTGCACCGGCTCTTGGAAAGAGCACCCTACCCGACGTCAACACCTCCACCCTATCCCCATAACCCCGTAACCCCACCCAACACTAAGGGCAATTTTGGACACTAAGGGCAATTTATCATGGCCAATCCACCTAACCTGCACATCTTTGGACTGTGGGAGGAAACCGGAGCACCCGGAGGAAACCCACGCACACACGGGGAGGATTGATAGGCCCATATCACTATTGAACACGGATGTGAAAGTATTGGCTAAATTGACGGAGAGGATGGAGGACTGTGTCCCAGGGGTGGCTGCAGAAGATCAAACAGACTTTGTGAAGGGCAGGCAGTTTGGGAGTAATATAAGACGGCTGTTGAATGTGGTGATGAATCCGTCGAGGGCTCTGATATCGGAGGTGGGGGTGTCCATGGACGCGAAGAAGGCATTTGATCGCGTGGAGTGGCAGTACTTGTTTGAAGTTTTGGGAGGGTTTGGGTTTGGGCCGAGATTTGTGGCATGGGTGCGGTTGCTGTATGTGGCACCAAGAACGAGGGTGAGTGATATGAGCTCACGATGCTTTGACTTACACAGCAGTACAAGGCAGGGGTGCCTGCTGTCGCCGCTGCTGTTTGTGCTGGCCATAGAACCGTTGGTGATGGCTCTCAGGGGGTCGGTGGAGTGGCGGAGGATTGAGGGGACAGAGGGAGCATTGGGGGTCCTTCTCTGCCGATGACCTCTTGCTGTGTTTCGGATCCGTTGGAGAGTATGGGAAGGATTATGGGCCTGTTGGGGAGGTTTGGAGGGTTCTCGGGATACAAGCTGAATGTAGGGAAAAGCGAGGTATTCTCGGTGAATGAGCTGGCACAGCGGGCTAATTTAGGGGGGGTGCCATTTACGGTAGCGAGGGATAGGTTTAGTATTTGGGGATTCAGGTAGTGAGAGAATGGATGGGGCTCCATAAGTTAACGAAGCTGGTGGAGGAGACCAAGGGAGGATCTTAAGAGGTGGGATACACTGCACTTAACATTGGTGGGGAGGGTCCAAGTGGTTAAAATTAATATTCTGCCGAGGTTCTTGTTTATCTTTCAGGTTTTCTCGATCTTTATACCAAAGGCCTTTTTCGGACAGTGGGAACTATTATCTCGGACTGTGTATGGACAGAGAAGGTGATGAGAGTGGGGGGGCCCTGCTACAGAGGCAGAGGCAGCAGGGGGGTTGGCATTGCCGAACTTGCTTCATTATTATTGGGCGGCGAATGTGGACAAGGTGCGGCAGTGGTGGGAAGGAGAAGGGGTAGAGTGGATTAGAATGGAGGGGGAATCTTGTAAGGGCTCTAGTTTGAGGGCTATGGTGACGGCAGCATTGCCAATGGTCAGAGTAGGTATTAAGGGAGCCCAGTGGTCCACGGTGAAGATTATGGGCGGAATTTTCCTCTCCTCACGCCGGGTGGGAGAATCGCGGGAGGTCCGCTCTCGCACCTCCCGTTTTCATGGCGGCCCGCGATTCTCCGACCCGGATGGGCCGAGCGGCCTGCCGTTCACGACGGCGGCAACCACACCTGGTCGCTGCCGTCGTGACCACGGCGTGAGATGCCCGTTTGGGGCTTGTGGGGGGCCTAGAGGTGACTGAGAACCACGACCGTGCTCGGGAGGGGACAGGCCCACGATCAGTGCCCACCGATCGTCGGGCCGGCATCTCAATGGGACGCACTCTTTCCCCTCCGCCGCCCCGCAAGATCAAGCTGCCACGCCTTGCGGGGTGGCGGAGGAGAAGACGGCAACCGCGCATGCACGGGTTGGAGCCGGCCAACCTGCGCATGCGCGGCTGACGTCATTAGGCCCGTCGGCCGCGTCATTCCCGGCGTGCCGGGCCTGACGCCAGCGACAAGGCCCCGCGGCCGAGTTTCCCGGCACGGCCCTCCTAGCCCCCCGGCGGGGGGAGAATAGGGGGTCAGGAGAGGCCTCCGACGCCGCCGTGAACCTCTCCGGATTTCACGACGGCGTCGGGCCTTTGGGAGAATTCCGCCCATGGAATCAGCTGAGGAGGCATTTTAGGGTGGAAGGGATGTCGGTGCAAATGCCGCTGTGTGAGAATAATGGGTTTGAGCCGGAGGGATGGATTGTGTACACAGGAGGTGGAGGGAAGTGGGACTGGTCAAGGTGAGGGATTTGTATTTGGGGGAAGGGTTCGCCATCTGGAGGAGTTAAAGGAGAGGGTAGGGCTCCTGGGGGGGAGTGAGTTCAGGTATCTGCAGGTTAGGGACTTTGTGCAAAAGGTCTGGAGGGGAATCCCGAGGTTGCCGGGATACACCCTGCTGGAGCGACTGCTGCTTCCGGATGTGGAAGGGGAGGGAAGAATTGGGGATATATACAAGTGGCTGGAGGAGCAGGGAGGCGAACGGATGTTGAAGATCAAGGAGAAATGGGAAGCGGAGTTGGGAATGGAGATCAATTGGGGAGAATGGAGTGAGGCACTGCGAAGGGTAAACGGGACCTCATCTTGTGCAAGGCTGAGCCTGATACAGTTTAAGGTGGTGCAGAGGATGCATATAACTCAGGCGAGAATGAGTGGGTTCTTTCAGGGGGTAGCAGATGAGTGTGAGAGGTGTGGGCGGGGGCCAGCGAATCACGCGCACATGTTTTAGACTTGCGAGAAATTGGGACGGTTCTGGGCAGGAGTGTTCGCGGTCTTAGCCAGGATAATGGAGGGGGAGGTGGACCCAGACCCTTTGGTGGCGATATTTGGGGTTTCAGAGAAGCCGAAGCTGATGGAGAGGAGGAAGGCCAATGTCTTGGCCTTCACCTCTTATTGCACGGCGACAAATTTTGCTGGAGTGGCGGTCGGCATCACCACCGGGGGTAGTGGCTTGGTTGGGTGACCTGTACGACTTCCTGCGGTTAGAGTAGATAAAGTATGAGTTAAGGGGTTCAGCAGGGGTTTGAGAAAAGGTGGGGGATGTTTATGACCGTGTTTGAGGAGCTGTTTATCGCAGGGGGAGGTGGGGGTGGGGGAAGCGGGGAGGAGGGGAGAGGGAGGCTGAAAAAAGGGAAAAATCTGCAGACTGTATAGTTGATTGTTGGGAAGTACGTTTCCAGGGGTGTTTATTTGCTGTAACCTGCTTTGATACATGTTTGTAATATAGATAGATAGATAGAATTTAATGTGCAGAAGGAGGCCATTCGGCCCATCGAGTCTGCACCGGCTCTTGGAAAGAGCATCCTACCCAAGGTCAACACCTCTACCCTATCCCCATAACCCAGTAATCCCACCCAACACGAAGGGCAATTTTGGACACTAAGGGCAATTTAGCATGGCCAATCCACCTAACCTGCACATCTTTGTCTGTGGGAGGAAACTGGAGTACCCGGAGGAAACCCACGCCCACACGGGGAGGATGTGAAGTCTCCTCACAGACAGTGACCCAAGCCGGAATCGAACCTGGAGCTGTGAAGCGATTGTGCTATCCACGATGGATTGTGTACATATAATAAAATACATATGAAAAAATAATACTTATTCATTATCAGATGTAACACTTGGGAGTGTTTGGGAGTAATTGGGAGAATATCTATCGATGTCAAACATAACTAATCATTTTCTGATTATTGGTATAAGGTAAAGCTTGTGTTGAAATGTGTCACCAGAGATCTGTTGGAGTCAGGTGTGTTAAAATAATTCCGAAATCTGAGGATTGGGAGTATTTTAGACACCAGCAGAGGGTCACCAAAAAGTGATTAAAAATGGAAAAATGCAATATGACAGTAAATTAGCCAGAAACTTAAAACAGATTGAAAGAGGTTATAAGTATATTAAAAGGGAAGTAATAGCTGAAGTTTACTTTGGAACCTTAGTGAGAGAAGCTATTTTGGGGAATGAAGAAATGGCAGAGACATTCAACAAATATTTTGAGTGTGAGCATTAGAGCACACAGGCAATAACTGAGAGGCTAAAATGTGAGAACATTAATATCAACACAGAAGTACTGGTGAAATTTAAGTGACTAATATATGACAAATCCCTTGGTCCTGATGCCCAACACCCTTGGGTTTCCAAAGGAGATAGCTGCAAAGACAGTGAATGTGCAGGCTGTGGTATTCCAAAATTCCTTAGATTCGAGAACGGTCATTTCAGATTGGAAGTTGGCAAATGTTACTCTGCTTTTCAAGAGGTGAGGAAGAGAGAAAATAGTGAACTACAGGCCAGTTAGCATAATATCCATTGTTGGGAAAATGCTGGAATCTACTTACAAGGATGTTTTAACAATGCACTCAGAAATGTGTAGTACCATTAGGACAAATCAACATGATTTTACTAAAGGGAAATCTCTTTGACAATTTTATGAGCGTTTTTAAATTTGTAACTGGGAAGGTAGATAAAGGGGAGCCAGTACATGTAGTATACCTGGATTTCCAAATGGAATTTGATAAGGTGCCACACAAACGGTTCACAGGCAAAATAAGGGCTCATAGAGTTGGGAGTAATATTTTAGCATGGGTAGAGGATTGGTTAATGGGCTAGGAAGCATAGAATAAGTTTAAACAGGGTTTTTTCAAGTTGGCAGACTTGTGACTAGTGGAGGGTTACGAGGATCATTGTTGGGGCTTCAGCAATTGCACGATAGCACAGTGGTTAGCACTGTCTCTTCACAGCTCCAGGGTCCCAGGTTCGATTCCCGGCTTGGGTCACTGTCCGGGCGGAGTCTGCACGTCCTCCCCGTGCGTGGGTTTCCTCCGGGTGTTCCGGTTTCATCCCACAAGTCCCGAAAGACGTGCTGTTAGGTAATTTGGGCATTTTGAATTCTCCCTCTGTGTACCCGAACAGGCGCCGGAATGTGGCGACTAGGGGCTTTTTACGGTAACTTCTTCATAGTGTTAATATAAGCCTACTTGTGGGCAGCACGGTGGCGCAGTGGATTAGCACTGCGGCCTCATGGCGCCGAGGTCCCAGGTTCGATCCCGGCTCTGGGTCACTGTCCGTGTGGAGTTTGCACATTCTCCCCGTGTTTGTGTGGGTTTCGCCCCCACAGCCCAAAAGATGTGCAAGCTAGGTGGATTGAACACGCTAAATTGCCCCTTAATTGGAAGAATTAATTGATTACTCTGAATTTATAAAAAAATAATATGTAAGCCTACTTGTGACAATAAAGATTATTATTATTATTTACAATCCATATTAATGACTTAGATGAAGAGACAGAGAGCAATGTATTTAAGTTTAAGGTTAAGTGAGTGGGCAACAAGATTGTTGCAAACTGAAAGCAACGTAGGGAAGTGTGAAGTTATTCATTTCGGTCCTAAGACTAAAAAAGCAGAATATTTTTTAAAAGGTGTGAAACTTCTAAGTGTTGATGTTCAAAGGAGACTTGGGTGTGCCTGTACAAGGAATGCAGGAAGTTGGTATGTAGTTGCAAAAAGCAATTAGGAAGGCAAATGGAATATTGGCCTTTATTACAAGGGGGATTGGAGTGCAGGAAGAAAGAAGTCCTGCTCCAGTTGTACAGGGTTTTATTGAAACCCAATCTGGGATAGTGTGCGGAGTTTTGGTCTCTGTATTTAAGGAAGGATATGCTTAAATTAGAGGTGTTACAGTGCAGGTTCACTTGATTACTGGGATAAGGGGGTATTCCCATGATGAGAGGCTGAGCAAATTGGGTTTAAATTCCCTGGTGTTTAGAAAAATGAGAGGTGACCTCATTGAAATGTATAAGAACCTGCATCGGCCCTTGGAAAGAGCACCCTACACAAGCCCACGCCTCCACCCTATCGTCGTAACACAGCCTTTTTTGAATACTAAGGGCAATTTAACATGGCTAATCCACCTAACCTTCACACCTTTGGACTGTGGGAAGAAACCGAAGCACCCGGAGGAAACCCACGCAGACACATGCAGACTCCGCACAGGCAGTGACCCAAGCCGGGAATCGAACTTGGGACCCTGGTCTGTGAAACAACTGTGATAACCACTGTGCTGTCCTGAGAGCTGACTGGTAATTATTTAACCTGATTATTTAACCTGCAGGTCACCACACCTCAGGTGAGGGACAGGTTCATGAATAATCTCAGCCGGTACAGGAATTGAACCCACGCTATTGGCGTCGCTCCCCATCATAAAACCAGCTGTCCAGCCAACTGAGCCAATCCGAAGAGCTGATCATTTAGGACTGAGATGAGGAGAAAATATTTCACTTCAAAGGGGTGTGAATCTTTGGAATTCTCTACCCCAGAGGGTTGCGGATGCTCCTTTGTTAAATGCATTCAAAGCTGGGATGGACAGATGTTTGGTCTCCAAGAGGATCAAAAGATATGAGGAGTGGGCAGAAAAGTAGAGTTGAAGCCCAAGATCAGTCATGATAGTACTAAATGGCGGAACAGGCTTGAAGAGCTACATAATCTACCTCTGCTCCGATATCTTGTGTTCTTTCACATTGCTATCACAGATTGAAACCTTCCTGATGTTGTGTAAAGTCTGATGCTATATTCACCTGAGGAAGGAGCAGTGCTCCGATAGCTAGTGATTTGAAACAAACCCGTTGGACTTTAACCTGGTGTTGTAAGGCTTCTTACTGTGCTCACCCCAGTCCAACGCTGGCATCTCCACATCATGGCTTATATTATGAGAAGAGATAGAGAAATACAGCACAGAACAGGCCCTTCGGCCCACGATGTTGTGCCGAACTTTTGTCCTAGGTTAATCATAGAATTTTGGACACTAAGGGAAATTTATCATGGCCAATCCACCCAACCGGCACATCTTTGGACTGAGGTGAGAGGATGGAAAAATCAGATGCTTGAAAATGAAATATGCAACATCTCAGGTCCCCCAATATAAGCATTCAGATGAGAACAGGAGTGGACGGAGAATATCCTGCCCTCGAGCCATGACAATAGGTCTCTGGATCGTCTCTCCCAGCAACGTTCCCCTACTGCACACAGTGTGATGTTCCATCACCAGCCATGCTGATTATAGTCTGTACCAATTAGTGTGCGGAATTAGGGTCCATACTTAAGGTTGATTAAACTCATTTCACCTCACTGCCAAAATAGATTTTCACGTCTGCAGCCTGATTTAAGGCCAGTGTCTTAACCTAGGTTAAGGTCCCAACAAACCAAATGTTCCTACTTGGGCGATACCACTTGTTGTGATATCATGGTTGTGTTGTAATTCACGGACTGACCACTAGGAGTCTCAGTAGTATATAAGTGAATGTTAGAGTCAGATGACTTCAGACTGACAGGAGTGCTGGGAAAGAGGTTGCTTGTGCATGCTCATACTGTCATTCATCGGTTGTTTTGTACATATTTAACACACAGTTAATGTTCACAAATCATTAAAGCTTTAGATGCAAGTGTTCTTGGAATATAAATCAGGCCGTCTGACAAGAACATTCTCAATCATCTAGTTTTGCTTTGATAAAACATTTAAAATAGGCATGGTTTACGTTAAATCTTTGGTTTCTGTTCTTGAATTATTGTACCCTCCCGTGGAGAACAGTATGAAAGAGTGGAAGGATTCACAGACCGATTGACAGTCTGATAGGCCATAATGAGGACAGCATGGCTGGAATTCACTTTCCACAAATCAGGAGGGTGGCCGCAGCAAGAAGGATTTATAGACTCACTACCACATGTGATGAAGGGCTGAGGAGATGGTGCCACCCACTAGGCATGGTTATCCCATTGGAGTGGAGGTCAATCCACAACTCCGAACTAAAACTCTGGTTTCCACTTGCCTGGGCTGCCTCAAGTGGGCTTCAAATTCTGCACTTAGATTCCAAGGTGGAAATATTAGCACTAGGCCAAAGGCTTGCTTCCCATTTTTTCACATGAAATTATTAAAGGTACCCTGACTGTCCTGAATAGAGCATCTGAACCATCAATAATCATTCTCAATGAGAAGTGTGTTGAGAATGTAGCCAGATTGAGAGATCTGAGTGCATCATGACAGGTTTGTTGGCCGCCCTTTCATCCTTGTCGATTATCTCATGATAGATGTGATCAAGTATTGCTTGGAGCATTGATCCGTCTGTGCTCATAGAATTGTATCAATGGGTGGCCTGGTAGCACAGTGGTTAGCAACGTTGCTTCACAGCACCAGGGTCCCAGGTTCGATTCCCGGCTTGCATCACTGTCTGTGCGGTGTCTGCACGTTCTGCGTGGGTTTCCTCCAGGTGCTCTGGTTTCTTCCCACAAGTCCTGCAAAACGTGCTTGTTAGGTGAATTGGGCATTCCCTCCTGAATAGGCGCTGGAGTGTGGCGACTGGGGGCTTTTCACAGTAACTTCATTGCAGTGATAACGTAAGCCTACTTGCGACACTAATAAAGATTATTATTATGAAATGGAGCTGGGTTGGGTGGTGATAATTACATTACAGTAATGCCCCTCAGGGAACAGTGTTCTATTTCTAGTTGTGTTTGCCCTTTCTCTCAGTTATTTATTTGATAGACTAACATTAGATGCAGATGGCATTTCTGATTCCACTTACTCTTCTTGTGCAAGAAAATTCAGGTCTGGTGTTCAGTTAACTAACTTTTTCTGATCATTTTCAGGTCCAACTTGCCACTGAGCCCATCCATTCCTTCCTCTCGGCAAAATGAAAATTGTTATCTGACTGATCATACAACCTTCTCTTGTCATAATTCGGCTGGGTCACGCTGGGTGAAGAGTTTTTCAGCTGCACTTCTAGCGGAGCTTATTCTTATTATTTCATGGGATGGAGGCATTGCTGGCTAGGCCAGCATTTATTGCCCATCTCATTGAGAGGTGGTGGTGAGCTGCCTTCTTTAGTCATTGTAGTCCTTGTGATGTGGTAACACACACGGTGCTGTTAGTGGGGGAGTTCCAGGACTTTGACCCAATGACAGTAAAGAAATGGTTAATATATTTCCAAGTCAGGATGGTGAGTGACTTGAAGGGGAACTTGCAGGTGGCGGTGTGGTGATGTTCCCTGGTATCGGATGTGTAGCCATCTGGGTTAGCCACTTACAAAGGATTCTGGGAAATATGGCCACCTGCAAAGGACCATGGGAAATATGGTCCACACAGGACTCAGACGCTCAGAGCTTACGTCTATTGGTAACTCTGATAACTAGACGCTATTGAAACCCCCAGCTACTTTGCATTCTAATGACCCATTTCCCCAGAACAATAGACCTGCACTCAGGTAACAGATACAGAAACGGACTCATCGGCTCCACTCCGTTTGCTGAGGCAGCCTAAAAAGCCAAGGTCAATGACCGCTCAGGACAGGCCCCGCTATCAAGGCCCTTTATTGGCCAAAATTGAAGGCAGTAATCGAAGCCTGCCGAATTATTGGGTCCAAAGCTAAGGACTGCCCAAAAGAGCGTGAAACCCCAGACGGATAAAGAGAGACACTGTCATATGTTCAGTCTCTCTTGGCCCCGACGCTCAGTCTCTCTTGGCCCCGACCGACGCCTAAAACCAAGTTTAGCATCACAACCAGAAGACAAGTTCAAGACCAACGATTGCTACCAGATCAGTGAGCCCAGCAGAAACAAAGTCACTTCTCCAGACCCAGCCACGCAAGATCTGAACAAAGGCCTTAGTCCTCTGCATAATGCCGGGTGCCTGAAGTTAAATACAGGTTGTTGTAGTGTTGGGTGTAATTTAGCTTGTAGTGTTTTATGTTGCATGTCAAAGTAATTCTTGTGTGTAAATAAACTATCATTGAACTTGAACTTAACTGGTTGTTTGGTCTTTGATCGATATCCGGTAAAAGCTTGTGATGATATCATTTGATATCTGGCGACCCTGAAAAGCAACGTCATCATTAATAACTGTCATATCAATATCCAGTTAAAAAGAGCAACATTATTGGCGAGATCTGACGGGATTCAACCTAGAAGTGATTTTGTCACTCCGAGAGAACCCACAAAACTTTGCATTAGAAATCCAATTGAGAAAAGTGAAAGAAACCACAAGTGTAAGGCCTGTATCGATCAAATCTCCAAGATTTGGCAGTGTGTATTAACTTGCATGTGTACTAACAGGGATATAAGGTAAACCCGTTTGAAAATATATCAGAAGTATTGTGAACCAGAAAATAGCCAGGGCCATACCGCTGTTCGAATCGCTGCCTTATTCCCGTTGACCCAAATTAATGGTAAGAAAGAGATAATAGAAGCAATGGCAGCAAAGGCAATGGAACGCCTAATGAACCTGAGGTCGCAGCGACCAGTAGAGCAGAGCAGTGCCCCATATGAGAAGAGGAATTGAGAAAGTATTTGAAGGGGAAAGGATGGCCCCTTTGGTCCAAGTTTTGTTCAAATGAAGAGTCAGGTCCAGGAAGCATAGGAGAAACCTGGTGGGACAACCTAATCGAGGTACATACAAAGAATGCAGTGAAAGTTCGTAAGCCGATGGCAATCGTGTCCTGTTTGGCACAATTGCGAGGCACAGAGGAGGTCGTGAGGACACTCCGCAGACAGCTAGTTGAGAAAGAGAAGAATGAGGGAAAATTTAGTGACTGTGAGAAAATTAATGAGCAACTCCGGGAACAGTTGGCAGCTAAAGATAAAGAGATGGCTGATGTCAGACGGGCACACCAATCTTGTATAGTTCACCTGAGGGGCTGGTTTAGCACAGGGCTAAATCGCTGGCTTTGAAAGCAGACCAAGGCAGGCCAGCAGCACAGTTCAATTCCTGTACCAGCCTCCCCGAACAGGCGCCGGAATGTGGCGACTAGGGGCTTTTCACAGTAACTTCATTTGAAGCCTACTTGTGACAATAAGCGATTTTCATTTCATTCATTTCAGCGGCTTTCAGACCCAGTACGATAAGGCCTACCAAAATACACAGCGCGCAATTTTAGTACGAGAAGAGATGGAAACAATGCACAGATTTGAAGGCAGCTTTACGAGCGCTCCATAGTTCCACAACGGAACAAAGACAGAGTACAGTAGATCACGCCAAATGTAGGCAACAAATAGCAAAGTTACAGTCACTGCTTTCAGTGCAAAATGGATTCCGAGATACCTTTGGACAAAATTTAGATCAGGAGAATTGGCAAGAACTAAATGAAACCGCCAATAGATATTTGGAGGATACAGAAAATCAGAATAGAGCTTCCCCCAGGCCCCGAAAAGGAAAGCACCCACACCACCGACAGCACAGGCAGCACACACCCCCATGAATCCAGTCACCACACAGCGCAACGTCACAGGATCGCGAGGAGCCTGATTTCTTTTACACCACCCCACTAACAATCACCCAATTGAGAGATGCCTGCGCCAAAATTGAACCATTTGAACCCACAGTAGACCCACATAATTTATTTGAGAGAGTACGCCAGCAAACAGTTATGTACGGTCTGGATGAACCGGAGGAAGTTAAGCTTATAGTCATGAGCCTTGACCCGTCCATTAGCTCAGCTTAATCAGAAACCCAGAATGTAGGAGGAGGAAGCCTCCAGGAGATAAAGGCAGCTATTTTAGACGCAATTGGATGCAACAGAGGAGATCCCGTAGAAGGTTTGAACCGTTGTAGGCAAAAGAACATCTGACTGCAATAGCAGGTCGCCTTTGGATCCATTTTACAGCAGTATTTGAGGATTTGAACTGCGCACACTTAGATAACGACAACACAACTAAATGGGCTCATACTTTAGTCTCCCACGGCACAGAAGCAGGTCAAAAAGCCTGTGTAAATTATGACCCTGTAGACGCCACACATAATGAGGTTTGGGTTTTAAAGAGACTCTCCACAGCTTGGGAACAATCCCTACATAGGAAGGCAGATCAGGAGAAGGCAGAAGCAAATATGAATCCAGTCAGGACTACTCTGGACCCCGCATGGATAAATGAGGGCAGAAATGAAGATCAGCACCCCAGATCACAGGCACCACGAGGTTGCTATAATTGTGGACAAAAGGGACATTATGCCCGTGAATGGAAGCAGCAACGAAACCAGCAATTGAACGCCCCAGCTAGGAACAATGTTAGGCCCATACATAGCATTAGCACCCGATCAGATAATGCAGTGATTAATAGCACAGAATGACTGTGTTTGGACTCGTCAACTTGGGTCTGTGACACACTCTGGGACAAATCAGACAGACCAGTAGTCACAGGCACAGTCCGGGGACATCCAGTAGAGTTACTTTGGGACATAGGAGGGTCCCGCACCACTTTAAACTCCTCCACAATGTTTCAGCACGACAACTGGCCTGCCACAGACACCATCCCCCTTAGTGGATTTACAGGACATGTGCAGCAGGGATACATTATGGCCCCCGTAGATATTCAAATCGGCAACATAAACACCAAGCACCCTGGGCGGGATTCTCCCCTACCCGGCGGGGCGGGGGGTCCCAGCGTAGCGGAGTGGCGCCAACCACTCCGGCGTCGGGCCTCCCCAAAGGTGCAGAATTCTCTGCACCTTTAGGGGCCAAGCCCTCACATTGAGGGGCTAGGCCTGCGCCGGAGTGGCTCCCGCTCCGCTGACTGGCGCCAAATCCGGCACCAACTGCCTTTGACGGCCGCCGGCCGGCATCGGGGCTGGCCGAAAGGCCTTCGCCGGTTCGCGCATGCGCCGGTGCGTCAGCTGCCGCTGACGTCACCACCGGCGGATGCGCGGTAGGGGGCGTCTCTTCCACCTCCGCCGTGGTGGAGGCCATGGCGGCGGCGGAAATAAAAGAGTGCCCCCACAGCACTGGCCCGCCCGCTGATCAGTGGGCCCCGAACGCGGGCCTGGCCACCGTGGGGGCACCCCCCGGGGTCCGATCGCCCCAGGACTCCGGGGGCCCTCTTGCGCCGCCAATCCCGCTGCCACCAGAGGTGGTTGAAACCACGGCGGTGGGAGAGGCCTCTCAGCGGCGGGATTTCGGCCCATCGCGGGCCGGGGAATCGCTGCGGGGGTTACGCCGATCGGCGGGGCATGATCCCCGCCCCAGCCAATTCCCGGGTTGCGGAGAATTCCGGCCACGGTGGGGGCGGAATTTTCGCCGGTCCCGGGCATTTCTCCGACCCTGTGGGGGGTCGGAGAATTTCGCCCCCTGTTGTTTTCGTGGACTTGCCCCAAACAGCAGAGCACATTTTAGGAATCAACTTCATGAGCTCACACAACCTTTCCTTTGACCCCGTGAATAAGTGTGTGAAAAATGGCCAGAACAGCAAGAGCCCCCGCCACGGTCAAAGTAGGAGACTACGAACATAGAATCTGCTCAGTAGGCGACTATTGGTTTGATCTGCAAGCTATTAGTACAGATAAGACGATTAGAGAGGTCCTCAGAAAACATAAAGTATCCTTCGCCCAGCACAAACGTGATTGTGGGAAAATTCTGGGAAGTCACAATTACAGGTTCCGATCCCAAGCCCCAGAAGCAATACGGTTACCCACAGCAAGCCGAGGGTGAGATCTCAAAAGTCATCAATAGCTTACTAGATCAAGGAGTAATTTGGTCCATAGCCTCAACAATCAATGCCCCAAAATGGCCCGTAAAGAAACCCGACGGTTCATGGAGATTGACCATTGATTACCGAGAGCGCAACAAGGTCACCCCATTAGCAGCCCCTACTGTTGCCACGAGTCCTGAAACCATGCTGAAGCAGGGAGTACATGCTAAGTACTTTACTGTGCTGGACATTATCCATTCCCTTAGATAAGGCCTGCCAATATAAGTTCACGTTCACATTTCAAGGACAGCAGTATACGTGGATATGCCTACCGCAAGGTTTCCACAACTCCCTCTCCATCTTTCACTGACAATTGGCCAACGGACTTTCCAAATTTTCCCGATCCAAATGCCTTATTCAGTATGTGGACGACTTACTCCTACAGACGGACACAAAGGAAGGGCATGTTAAGCTTCTTTCAGAATTGCTAGGTCTCTTACAATCAATTGGATGCAAAGTCAACCCGAAAAAAGCCCAGCTCCTGAAAGAAAAGGTCCTTTACTTAGGTACCATTATTATATACGGGAAAAGAGAGATCAAACAGAAATGGATTGAATCAATAGTTAAATTGCCCCTGCTCCACAATGTCATTGCACTCCGATCATTCTTAGGATTAATTGGGTATTGTAGGAACCATATAGATGGTTTTGTCACAAAAGTAGCCCCACTTTCAGAACTCCTTAAAAAGAGCGCCCCATGGGAATTGCTTCCTCAGCACACGGACGCCATCGATGAATTAAAATGCACCCCAGGCACAGCCCCTGCTTTGCAGGTACCAGACCCACACTCTCCCTTCGCCATAGAAGTGGCGACCACCAACCAAACTCTCTCTGCAGTACTACTACAGGAAAGACATGACCATTTAGGACCCGTAGCCTATGCCTCACAAATTTTGGATCCCTTAGAGCAAGGATTTTCAGCCTGCGAACGGTACTTGCTTGCATTCTTTTGGGCAGTATAGTATTTTGCATATATCACACGCCTTAACCCAGTAACAATTTTAACCGAGCAACCCCCAACGCAGCTATTGTTGGATGGTAGGTTAAAGGATGGTTCAGTTAGCCACACCAGAGCAGCTCGCTGGACACTGTTATTACAAGGAAGGGACATCACAGTTAAACGGACAAAGACCCACACATTTTTTTTTTTTAAATTTAGATTACCCAATTATTTTTTCCAATTAAGGGGCAATTTAGCGTGGCCAATCCACCTACTCTGCACATTTTTGGGTTGTGGGGGCGAAACCCACGCAGACACAGGGAGAATGTGCAAACTCCACACGGACAGTGACCCAGAGCCGGGATCGAACCTGGGACCTCAGCGCCGTGAGGCGGTTGTGCTAACCACTAGGCCGTGCTGCCTACCCACACATTTTTAGCGGGAAACCCACATGAGTGCCAGATCATTACAGCCAAACACCACACAGGACCCTTTATTCTGAAATCACTACCCACATGAGCAGGCATCAGAACACAGAATCCCCCGACCGCGGATAACTCTTAAAATATTTATGTAGATGGTTCCTCCACCATTGACAATGGAAAAAGAATAACAGGATACGGTATTTATGTAGAAGACGTGCAGGGACGCGCATTAGAGATCATAGATCATAGAATTTACAGTGCAGAAGGAGGCCATTCGGCCCATCGAGTCTGCACCGGCTCCTGGAAAGAGCACCCTACCCAAGGTTAACACCCCCACCCTATCCCCATAACCCAGTAACCCCACCCAACACTAAGGGCAATATATCATGGCCAATCCACCTAACCTGCAAATCTTTGGACTGTGGGAGGAAACCGGAGCGCCCGGAGGAAACCCACGCACACACGGGGAGGATGTGCAGACTCCACACAGACAGTGACCCAAGCCGGAATCGAACCTGGGACCCTGGAGCTGTGAAGCGATTGTGCTATCCACAATGCTACTGTGCTTTCCTAGAGGAAATATCTTTAAAATTGCCAGGCACTTAGAATCACAAGCAGCCGAATTAGCAGCAATAGCATATGAAGAGCAGCACCCAGATTCTTTCCCGTACCCGCAGATATATATTCGGAGAATATATATGTCTGCAATAGTTTGACAGAATTCCTGCCCCTGTGGGAATCTTGAGGATTCATATCCACTGATGGTAAACCCCTATCCTCAGCCCCGTTGTTGAAGCATATTCTTAAAACAGCAAAAGACCGCACATATGGCATAATCAAAGTCAGAAACGATCATCGTTCCTCCCCACCCGGTAATGTAAAGTCAGGCGCCTTAGCCAAGTCAGGATCACGGCACGGTCACTTTTGGCAACTCCCGAAAGTGAACCGATATACGCAGTCCAGGTTTCACAGACCAATATGGAAGATTTAGCCCAGGCCCAAAAGGCAGACGACACTCTTGAGCAAGTTTTAGACGATAACTTCCCAGCCCCCTACGACAAATTCAAGGACTCACTGACGGTACAGGACAATATACTTATAAAGAATGGAATTGATGTGGTCCTCACCCAGGACAGAAACCAGATAATTTACCAGTTTCATGATGGACACGGACATCAGGGAATAGACAATACCATTGCCCATTTAAGACCTTTGTGCTGGTGGCCCAATTTAAAAGCAGACGTCATGCATTATGTTGAGAATTGTTTAATCTGTGCACAGAATAATCCTGAAAGGTATTCCAGGAAAGGGCAATTAAGACACACCCGACCTGTTAATGGCCCATGGACGAATTGACAGCTCAATTACATTGGTCGCTCCACCCTCCCTCCCCCCCTGCAGAAAGGGTTTTAAACAGCAGATATTTACACACTGGGGACTCCCCCACAGCATTGAAACAGATCAATGTTCCCATTTCACCGGCAGAGTAATGCAGAATGGTCCTAACGATTTTTGGAATAAAACAAAAAGTCCACATTGCTTATCACCCGCAATCCAGCGGTATTGTGGACCCAGAAAGCGACTATTAGGAAAATGGTGCAACAGCATAACACCACATGGGAAATGGTTCTCCCATTCACCCTTATGTTTATTAGGAACACAGTATCAAGTTCCACAGGATTCACCCCCCCCCCCCCCCCCCCCCACACCCTTATGACCGAACGACCCATGAAAGGAACGGAATATTTATTAGGACTTGATGTGGCCAGCCCCACAGTCACTGCCCTCACCCACGAAAAAGCAGTTCAACAGGTAATGGAAAATATTCAGGCAGCCCAGCTCGCTGCAGCTGTCCGACTAGGCGCTAGGAAAAAGCAGAGTAAGGCCTGCTTTGATAAAACAGTCCACCCAGTAGAGTATACAGTAGGTCGGCAGGTGATGGTTTCCCTGTATAATCTCAGTTCGTTCCTCACCCCTAAAATTTCAGGACTCTACTCCATTTCGGATAAAGTCAGCCCCTCTGTGCACAAAATAACGTACCCCAAAGGAAAAACAGGTTGGTTCCATATCAACCAGCTTAAAGTTTATGGAACCAAATGTAGCCACTCCCGCCACGTCTCCCTAGCAATGGCAGACGATTCTGCTCTGCCCATTGACAACTTAGACCAGCCCCCCCCCCCCACCCTCCCCAGCCAGGACAGCACGTCCATGCCCACAGATCCAACCTTGTCTCTGCCCACAGGTATGTCTTTCCACCTTGAGCTTGATTCGGACGACAGAGACAGCCCCATGAACCATGACCAGGACATGTTTGGCCCCCTGTACCCCCTTTCACTGCCACAGCCAGAGTCACCGCCACCGCCCGACAATGGAAATTTGACCTTTGCAGCTACCGCTCCTTATAACAAATGAACCCCCTTTGGCACCGCGACAACTCTTGTCGGTTAGTAAGCAATGACGATTCGGATTTCACGACGACCCACACGGTCACGGCACAGAAATGACAGACACAAGTTTGGTAACTGGGAGATGGTGATGGCTCAGAGTCTGACTCCCGTTACGGTAACTATTTTGCGACGCCTTTTGATACGGAACCCTGGGGTGTCCAGAAGATGAGAAAAAGGAACCACATGTGAATTACGGTGTTCTATTTCCTGATGAAACCTGCCCACTTTCTTTCTTTCTTTCTTATTGCTACATGGTTTTAATTAATGTTGGCTCGACACAAAATTTCTTGACACAGTTTATTCTTCCGATCTCACATGGTTATAATTAATGTCGGCCAGTTACAAAATTTCTTGATACAGTCATGGTTACTCTTCTGAAGCCATTTACTGCCCAATGACTTAAGGGAACAAATTGCTGGATCCCATATGTTACAAATTCTTTCCGCTCATTCGGTCACCCAGGTAGGGAGTAACGACACTAATCCCCGCCCTGCCTGAGGACCCCCAATGCATCTGGTCAGCCAAGCTCGGGCAGTGGAGTAACGGCACTGATCACCACCCTACCCGGGGATCCCACCCATTCTTGCCCTGCCACGGCCCACATGCACCTCATGCTTTGATCACTTCAAGTAATCTGGAATGGTTCTTTACACTCCTTACTGTCCTTGGCTGGTCTTTGTTTCCCCTCATGTTCTCTTTAGTGTGGTTTAAAGAATGCCTTTTGCCACAGCCTGTACACTCAACTCTTTACCTTCTGTGTCTCTTTGGTCGCTACCCCAACTGCTATTTACATGTTTGACACACTTGTTTGTTACACATTTGCTACTATACGTGAACTACCACTGGACCCTGGACAGAGAAATTGTCCACTCGCTCACCGCATCGACAAGCTGCGGGAATCCTTGCACTTATTTTTTCGGATGTCTTGTCTTGGTTATTTCAAAAAAATAAATTTGAGGGAGTCACACATGGTGACGATTCTAATGGGTAATTGAAGTTGAAGAGAGAAAGACAAACAAAAGTTGAAGAGTTGAAGAGAGAAAGACAAAGGGCAGCAGGGTAGCATGGTGGTTAGAACATTAATTGGTTGAGAACATTAATTGGGGTGTTACTTGAACACATATAAGAAATGTGTACTGTGCGGGCAGCACGGTAGCATGGTGGTTAGCATAAATGCTTCACAGCTCCAGGGTCCCAGGTTTGGTTCCCGGCTGGGTCACTGTCTGTGCGGAGTCTGCACGTCCTCCCCGTGTGTGCGTGGGTTTCCTCCGGGTGCTCCGGTTTCCTCCCACAGTCCAAAGATGTGCAGGTTAGGTGGATTGGCCATGCTAAATTGCCCGTAGTGTCCTAATAAAAGTAAGGTTAGGGGGGGGAGGGGTTGTTGGGTTATGGGTATAGGGTGGATACGTGGGTTTGAGTAGGGTGATCATGGCTCGGCACAACATTGAGGGCCGAAGGGCCTGTTCTGTGCTGTACTGTTCTATGTTCTATGTTCTAAAACGAGATGTTACCCAACGATAATAACAGATATTATGCTTGCACCCTCAGGAATATATGAAGAACAAAAAGACAAGATGAAGACAGGACTGATGACCTCCATTGTGATCATCGCTGGACTCCTACAACTGCGGGTGTTGACAGCCTTTGTACCCCACACCACATCGGCCCCGGACATGACCATATAATATGAGACCCCTAGCCTGGACACCACACCTCACATGACAAAAAACACTGATACCCCCACATGGTGTGAAATCATTGTAAAATGGTATTCCCTTTCCTATACAGTAGAAGCCCTTTTGGTAATAGCAATACTCTGCAGTGTCGTTCAGACACTTAGACTCTGCAAATGGCGAAGGAGAGCCTCCCGCTCCCCGATATACACTCCGAGCCCCTTTCCTTGGAATCCAACAAACCCCACAAACCTTTTAAATCTTTTTCACTGACAAAATAAGTGTACTTCTTCTATGACTGTAATAGTTTAAATAGAGATGTGATGCTGCTGTTTATTTCTTAAAATTTTTTGTATTGTCCAAAAGTTCCTTTTTGATATTTGGCAGCAGAATGAGAGTAGCTTAGGTAATGATAGTTAGAGGTTGCCTTGTGTAAATAAGTTAAATGTGTAATGATGAAATGTTTTATAGTGGACCCTTAGAGTTTATGAATTTAGAATGTGTTGATTAAATTAGGTAAATGCTCCAAAAACTTAGGACAGAGTAGTGTAGAACCTGTCCTTGATCAAGGGTAACCGGCACACCAAGGAAGGCTGAGGATCAACAGTGTGATCCACCACGCTTCGCGTTCAGGATCAAAACGACGGGATGTAGCTATCTGGGATGGCCATTTACAAAGAAAGGATCCTGGGAAATATGGCCACCTGCAAAGGACCATGGGAAATATGATCAACCGAGGACTCAGATGCTCAGAACTTATGTATATTGTCAACTCAGATAACGAGACGCTATCAAAACCCCCAGCTACTTTGCATTCTAATGGCCCATTTCCCCAGAACAGTAACAGATACAGAAACAGACTCATTGTCGCCTCTCCCTTTGCTGAGGGAGCCCAAAAAGCCAATGACCGCTCAGGACATGCCCCACTATCAAGGCACCTGCCCTTTATTGGCTAAAATCAAAGGCAGTAATTGAAGCCTGCCGAATTATTGAGTCCAAAGCTAAGGATTGTCCAAGAGAGCACAAAACCACAGACGGATAAAGAGAGACACTGCCATGCGTTCAGTCTCTCTTGGCCCCGGCGCTCGGTCTCTCTTGACCCTGACCTACGCCTAAAACCAAGTGCAGCATCACAACCAGAAGACAAGTTCAAGACCAACGGTCGCTACCAGATGGATTAGTCCAGCAGAAACAAAGTCACTTCTCCAGACCCAGCCACGCAAGATCTGAACAAAGGCCTTATTCCTCTGCATAATGCCGGGTGCCTGAAGTTAAGTACAGGTTGCTGTAGCGTTGGGTGTAATTTAGCTTGTAGTGTTTATGTTGCATGTCGAAGTAATTCTTGTGTGTAAATAAACTATCATTGAACTTGAACTAACTAACTGGTTGTTTGGTCTTTGATCGATATCCGGTAAACCGATAAAATGATATCCGGTGGTATAATTTGGTACCTGGCGACTCTGAAAAGCAATATCATCATTAATAACTGTCATATCAGTATCCAGTTAAAAAGAGCAACAGCTGCTCTTGTCCTTCTAGATGGTAGTGGTTGTGGATTTGGAAGGTGCTGTCGAAGGAGCCTTGGTGAATTCCTGCAGTGCATCTTGTAGATGGTGCACACAGTGGCATCAATGGTAGAGTAAAGATCGTTTGAGACAGTGGAGGAGGTGCCAATCTTGCAAGCTGTTTTGTCTTGATGGTGTTGACCTTCTTGAATGTTGTTGGAGCTGCACCCATCCAGGCAAGTGGAGAGTATTCCATCACACTCCTGACTTGTGCCTTGTAGTTGTGGGATGAATAGTAGTGTGGAATCTTTTACCCTACCCTGAGATAGCAAGCAGATCCTCTAATCATGCAGAAAGCGGCAAATCTAACAGTGCAGCACTCCCACAGTACTGCATTGGAGTGAGTCTCAGTTGTGCGCGCAAGGCTCTAGTATGGAGCTAGAGCCCACATCCTTTTGACCCAATGGTTATCCATGATCCTCTTCCCCCCTCCCCCAGCATGGCTCCTGATTTTCTGAACGAGAATTTCAGCAAGAATTTGTTTCTTTGAATCATTGAGTTTCAGTTCTCACGACATCACTCAGATTTTCTTCATTGCGAACCTATTCCACAGCTTAGTTACACGCTGGGTTTAAAGGTTCTTTCTTAACTTCTTTTGACTTGGTTGAAACTTTCCTGACCTTTATTCCCTGCAGTGTGGTGATCAGTGATCCATGATTGGCTCTGTTCAGCCCTAATGAAGTGACACATTAAACCAAGATCCTTTGTATATCCTCAGCTAAATGTCGGGACATGGGATGGTGAAGGGGATTCTTGAGTACTCGTCGACCACATTGAGAAAGTACGTGTTGCGGTCGGTGGAGGGGAGGGGCCCTTTGAAATCCATGCTGAGGAGTTCAAAGGGGCGGGAGGCCTTCACCAGGCGTGCACGGTCTGGCCGGTAGAAGTGCGGTTTACACTCCGCGCAGACCTGGCAGTCTCTGGTGATAGCCCTGACTTCCTTGATGGAGTAGGGCAGATTGAGGGCCTTTATGAAGTGACGAAAGCAGATGACCCCTGGGTGACAGAGATCGTTGTGCAGGGTGCGGAGTCGGTCCGCTTGTGCGCTGGCACATGTACCTCAGGCGAGGGCATCGGTGGGGCTCATTGAGCTTACCGGGGTGATACAAAATCTCGTAATTGTCGGTGGAGAGCTTGATCCTCCACCTCAAGATTTTATCATTTTTGATCTTGCCCCGCTGTGTGTTGTTAAACATGAAGGCAACCGACCGTTGGTCAGTGAGGAGAGTAAATCTCCTACCAGCCAGGTAATGCCTCCAATGCCGCACAGCTTCAACGATGGCTTGGGCCTCCCTTTTAACAGAGGAGTGCCAAATTTTGAAGGCATGGAGGGTGCGGGAAAAGAACGCCACGGGCCTGCCTGGTTGAGGTTGGCGGCCAGAGCATCTGATGCATCGCTCTTGACTTGGAAGGTTAGTGTCTCGTCGATCGCGTGCATTGCGGCCTTGGCGATGTCGGCCTTGATACGGTTGAAGGCCTGTTGAGCCTCCGCCGTTAGTGGGAAAATGGTGGAGTGAATGAGTGGACGGGTCTTGTCCACGTAGTTAGGGACCCACTGGGCATTGTACGAGAAGAACCCCAGGCATCGTTTGAGGGCCTTGGGGCAATTACGATGAGATGAGAGTAATCGAGGCTTTATTATGTAGAGATGTGGAGCCTCCCGCAGCTGCTGACGAAATGGCTGCTGTTTGGAGAGCCCACACATTTATACTCTGCCTACTGGGTGGAGCCAGCAGGCAGGGATCAACCCCCGTACCTGCAGTACAGGGGCCTTACCGTAATACCCTCGTATGCAGTATACACAATACAACAGGTGTGACTACCACACTTCCCTTATTGATGAAGGGGTTTTTGTCTTTCTTCCTCCTTCTAGCCTGAGGGCCACTTGCTGAAGGATGGAACCAGAGCCAATCCTGACTCTTGACGCAGTTTTGGTTTATTAACAATGAAACAATTGTAAGAATTGGGGATTTGGGGCCACCGAAACCTAAATGGGCAGACGGCTATTTAATAGTAATTTTAAAACAATCCATTCAAGTTTATTAAGATGCAACAGTTTAGATATGATGCATTAACTAATTATACAAAAAAACGTATCCCTGACCTGTGGCAGTTGGGAGTGGTTTTCAGATGCCAGAGGATGGTTGAAAGGTTGGTATCGAGTGTCTTGATCTCTGGACGATCGCAAGGAGTCTGACAGCATCTATGGAGAGAGAAGGAAGCTGACATTTTCTCCTGCCTTCTCTCTCCACAGATGCTGTAAGACCTGCTGGGATTGTCCAATATTTTCTGTCATTGTTTCAGATTCCAGCATCCGCGGTAATTTGCTTTTGTCTTGATCTCAGTAGGGTGTGAAAGCAGCATTTTGCTCTCTAGTGCTTCACAGTTCTAAACTAGTATGGTGAAACTCACAGCAATTGAAACTATTTAGATCCTTCTTAAACTCAGCCCTTTGAAACTTTAATGTTACCGTATAATGCACAGTTTTAACAATGGCCTGACTCCAATGGCCTGACTCCAATGTACGGCACACTCTCAGCTGAGCAAATTACTGGCAACTTCTTAGGGTCAGGGTAAGGGTTGTAGACGATAAAGGCCAACTGGTCATGCCCATTCCACCCCCCCCCCCCCCCCCCCCCCCCCCCTCCGGCCGATCTTCCTCCTCTTTCTTCTTGTCCACTTGAAAAAGGTGGCTGCTGACAAGCACTGCCGACTCATCAGGTCCCTCACTGGCATACAAACCCTCTGTCTGAGCAGTTATTAGTATACCCTTTCTCTGGGGACTTACCAAGTATCTGTCATTTATTCAAACCTTTCCCACCAATGGATACAGGGTTTGTCACCCTGCTCAACCTTTTCATTTACGACATGTTGAGGGTCATATCCTGGAGCTTCCTAAACACTTATATCGATAACAGTGTACAGAGGATTACATTCTATCGAAGTAGGAACGTTAACATGGCAGCCTGACCTACGGTAAGATTGTTTCCAGGTCAAAGTGCTTAGGAATCCTCTTTCTGGAGAGAGAATCAATGCTGGTAAGTAAATTCCAAAAGGGTTCTATGCTATCCAGAAAATGTCAATTTTTTCATATTTTTAAAATATGTTTATTAATTTTTTTTTCAGATTAAACAGAACCACCTGAAGGAATCAAATATATATGCACTATAGAAGAGAAAAACAAAAACACACATTAACTTGAACACAAAAACAAACTGAACTAAACCCCCTAACAGCTGACAGTGACTAATGCTTTAAAAAAAGAAATACATGGTTGCCATCTTAGGTAGAAACTTTCCACTGATCTCCGATGGGGAACTTGACCTTCTCCAAATGTAAAAAAGACATTAGGCCACCCAGCCAAGCAGAGGCACTAGGCAGAGTGGGCGACCGCTATTCAAGCAGAATTTGTCTCCAGGCTATCAACGAGGCAAAGGCAAAGATATCTGTCTTCATCCCAGACTGTACAACTAGCGAATCTTGACACCCAGAATATGGCCACTAGTGGACATGCATCCAAATATACTCAGTGTGTCCCTGACATGGTGTTAAAGAAAGAGGCCCAAAGGTTTATCAACTTGGGACAGGACCAGAACATACATGTATGATTAACCCGCCCACGAAAGCAGCGCTCACACTTATCCTTAACCCCAGGGAAGAAGCCACTCATCCTAGCTCTAGTCAGATGCGTCCTGTGCACCACCGTGAATTGAATCAAACCTGGCTGAGCACATAAAGATGTGGAGTTGACCCTGTGAAGTCCGTGGAGCGGGAGGATCTGGAGAGGTTTGGGGACTTGTTCGTGGAGGGGAGGTTTTCAAGTTTTAAGGAATTGGCTGAAGAATTCGCGGTCGCACTCTACACATCACCATTAAGAATGGGACCCAGTTCACTCTCCCATTTCATCCTCCCCTCCTACAATGGAGCACCGTCCATTGAAAGGGTATGGCCATATGTGTCTGAAATAGACCTGGGCGACATTGTGGTTAGCACAGCTGACTCACAGCTGCAGGGACCCAGGTTTGATTCTGACCTCAGGTAGCGGTTTCACATTCTCTCCGTGTCTGTGTGGGTTCCCTCCGGGTGCTCCAAAGATGTGCCTGTTAGGTGGATTGGCTATGCTAAATTGCCCCAAACTGTCCAAAGATTAGGTGGGGGTTGCAGGGATAGGCTAGGAATTGGGCTTGTGTAGGGTGGTCTTTCAAATGGTTGGTTCAGACTCGATGGGCCGCATGGCCTCCTTATACAATGTGGGGATTCTACGATCCCCCTTCCTGCCTGGCCGAGGTCAAGGTCGTCTTCAACAGGGAAGAGGGTAGTGCCAAGGGAAAACAGGGAAAAGCTTTGTGCAAAGAATCGCAAATCTGAAACTACCTGAAAAGGCTGGAACCAGGCAGTTGGAATTTTTCAGCCAATTCCTTCAAACTTGAAAACCTCCCCTCCAAAAACAGGTCCCCAAATCTCTCCAGATCCTCCCTCACCAGGACTTAAATGTCACATCCAAACCAGCTGCTGAAAAAGATGGTTATTACAATGGAGGTTAGCAAAGACAGGGACAGAGCTTGAAATGCTGTCTGAACTGCTTCCAAATCCTCATGGTGGAGACCACCACTGGATCTTTGGAGAAAATCTCACCAGGGAAAAAGACAACAGCGCAGTAACTATTGCACAAAACTAGAAACAGTGAAGGAACTCACTTCCAATTGTCCCCATATGGAGCCGGGATCACTAAACCACAACAATAAAACAATAAATTGGGTAGAGCCAGTCCCCCTGACCCCCTGTCTATTTGGAATAAAACCCTACAGATTCTGAGAGTCTTACCCACCCAAATAAAGGTGGACATAAATTTGTTGACTTGAGCCAAAAAGGGTTTGGGGAGAAAATGGGGCGACACTGAAAAAGGAATTTAAATCTTGGGAGCGCATTCATTTTAATTGTCTGAACCCTACCCACCAAGGATAGGGGGAGGTATCCCACCTCTGCAAGTCTGTTTTGACACTGTTGACCAGAGTAGTGTAGTTTAATTTATGAAGCGAGGTCCAAATTCTGACACATTTCAAGTATATTTGAACTGCGACAGATTGTTAGTAAGTGTTTCTGTTTCTTTAGACCATTTTGAGTATAACCAATTGAGAAACCTCAGGGCTAAATCAGATGAGCAGCCCCTTAAAGGGACACTGCATCAACGAAAAAAAAATCACAAAGGGAACTTAAAAATACCAAACCAAAATGTGATTAAAGGGGTTGATAAAACATCCCAGTACCCCTGGTGCTCACAAAGCATGGAAGGCCTTGATGGTGCTGACAGACACCACATGATTCCCTCTCCAGGGATGTCCGCTCATGAATGTAGCCATAGTAGAAGGGCAGACAAATCAGGCTGGGATGACCCTTTTGATTGCCTGCTGCCTGGACCTAGTTGATGTCAAGTTTGGCCAGGAGCAGGTTCACAAGGAGGAGCATTTACATAGAACTTAGAACAGTACAGCACAGAACTTGGCCCTCGATGTTGTGCCGAGCAATGATCACCCTACTCAAACCCACGTATCGACCCTATACCCGCAACCCAACAACCCTCCCTAACCTTACTTTTATGGACACTACGGTCAATTTAGCATGGCCAATCCACCTAACCCACACATCTTTGGACTGTGGGAGGAAACCGGAGCACCCGGAGGAAACCCACGCACACACGGGGAGGACGTGCAGACTCCGCACAGACAGTGACCCAGCCGGGAACCGAACCTGGGACCCTGGAGCTGTGAAGCATTTATGCTAACCACCATGCTACCGTGCTGCCCGCACGGTACACATTTCTTATATGTGTTCAAGTAACACCCCAATTAATGTTCTCAACCTGCGCATCGTTAACTATAATTGATATAAAATTAATCGCGGGGACAAGGATGATTCTTTGAAACTTCCTGACTTCTGAAAAATTAATTTTCTGGATGTGGCTCTTGCTGGCTAACCTCTCATTTATTCCTCATTCCAAGTTGCACCGGGTTATCTTGGGCCAAGAGATTTACAGAGATTTAACTGAGGGTTTTGTGAAGCCACTTAAATGGTAATTAAGAATTAATGACATTGGCATTGGTCTGAGTTACATGTCAACCAGACTAGGTAAGCATCCCCAATGATCATTAGCCAACTGATTGGGCGTCATTTTCTGCTGGCAGAGGTGGCTCATCATTGGCCTCCAGCGGGATCTCCCTGACCCGCTGATGTCTGCTGTGTTCTGCGTGGCTTGCCCACCCCACTGCTGGGGAACGCATCTCGAGGGGGGCCATCGGTGGGATCGGAAGATTCTGTCAACGGGAAGAGTTGGAAAATCCTAACCAATATTGGGTTTTTATGACAATCGGACATCTTCATGATCAACTTTTACTGGTATTTGAAAATCAAGATTCTGTTTTTTCTAATACTCACACAAACTATTCTATTGAGGATTGAACTCACAATCTCTGGGTTATTAGTGCATTCAAACAACCATTGCACATTGCCCTCCAAGAGCAGGAATGTCTTGCGGCCATTGCAAAAATGGGTTCGGTCAGAAAACATAGGACAGTTTAGCCAATTCCATTTGATGTTGGAGGTTTTCAGCTTTCAAACCCTTCCAATTTGCCACTCAGTGGTCATGGCCGGGTTGAGATGATTTAGATTGTACAGGAAGCTAGTAGCTTCTCTGTTGTGACTTGTGCTGTGCTGCAGGTGTTGCCGTTTCTTAAAATATTACAAAGGTCAAAGAATAGTGGAGGGGTGTATGCGTGACATGCTTTACTTTTCATAATTGCACATAAATTATTGCAGTGCCTGCAGCTCCTGCAATTTATTTTGATAGAATGAAAATCATTTTGTTCCTGGTTGTAATGATATGTTATTGTTGCCAAAATGCATGAGGGTATTAGTAAGAGTTTCTGCGTAATTAAAAAGCATGAATTGATGTTGAACAAGTCGCAATCCTTTGACAGAGAACTGAAACTTTTACTCCCATTCCTCTGAGAACAGGAATAGTGTCAGCTTTGATCTAACTGATTTGATGATGGATTTCCCAGCGGGGTGCCTGCTTCGAGTTCAGGCATGAAATGGTCATGCAACATGGAATGTTCCAGAATACCAAACTTGCCAACTGTTAGATCTCTTAATGGATGCAAATCGAGGGCCAAATGCCTGTTTAAGGTCCCCTCTGGACACTGGGCATTCCTGACTACTGCTTTCAGGAAAACAAGGGCTGGAATACCCCGCCGGCCGATGCCTGAATTGGGAAATGCAATTGGACAGAGAATCGGTTCTGACGCCGAAATTGTGGCGGGCGTCGGTTTCATAGCAAATTGCAATTCTCCGGTGCCTCAAAAGCGGCGTCCACGCATCCCACTCCACACGTGCAGTAAATGCCGTTGGCATATCATTAGTGGGCCTGACCCAATATTCTCTGGGGACTCCGTGATTCTCCGCCTCCGTTGGGGGGAAACTCCCGACGGCGAAGTTCACTTGTGCTTTTAAAAATCGAGAAACAGACGGCGAGGCTGATGAGAGAGAGAAAGGCACGACCAAGGGCAGCCGGCCCTGACATTGGCTTGGGGGAGGGGGCATGGGGCACTGCCAGGGCCGGGTGAAAGGGGGGAGAGGGGGGGTTGATGGGCTGCGGGGCTTTGGTGACCCCCCACAGGACTGGGGTTTTGTCCTGACTCGGACTGCCATTGCCACGGCTTGCAAAGCAGCCATCTTCCTGCGTGCCCCACTGATCACCCACGCCGGCCCCTGGTTCTGCAGACCACCACCAGCCATATGGGTGCTCCCACACCACCACCTCTGCACCCCACCGACCACCGTACAAATCCCCACCCAAAGGGAAACGGCCACAGTAGTCCCTCGGTGGGGGGGGGGGGGGGGGGGGGGGGGGAGAGAGGGTGGGGGGCTCTGGACTGAGGCTGTGGAGTATACCACTGGCGAGGGCAGTGCCAGCCAACAGTACCCCTGGCAGCATAGATGAGGGCCAGGGCCACAGACCCCACACTGAGTCGGGTACCGACCGGGCCAGGGGTGTGAGGATGGAGGGGGAGGGGGGGGGGGGGGGGGAGGGGGAGAACATGTGCGGCAGAGTCAACAGGTTAATCTTTTTTTAAAATATTTTTATTGAAGCATTTGCTAAATTTTTATAACAATAACAAATAAAACAATAATAACATAAACATCAACATGGTAAACTAGCCATTTCCCATCCAACCCCTTCTGTACATCCCTTAACCGTATTGCACCGACCCGCTCCCCCTCCCCCCCCCCCTTCAGAATGCTGCTTCTGCTGACATTTTATTTTCCCCGAGAAAGTCGACGAACGGTTGCCACCTCCGAGAGAACCCCAGCATTGACCCCCTCAAGGCAAACTTTGTTTTCTCCAGCTTGAGAAACCCAGCCATGTCACTAACCCAGGTCGCTACACTCGGGGGCTTTGAGTCCCTCCACATTAACAAGATCCGTCTCCGGGCTACCAGGGAGGCAAAGGCCAAAACGCCGGTCTCTTTCGCTTCCTGAACTCCAGGTTTTTCTGACGCGCTAAAGATCGCTATCTCTGGACTTGGCACCACCCGCATACCTAGCACCTTGGACATTGCCTTGGCATTGCCTTGGCAGTGCCTTGGCATTGTCTTGCCCTGCCAGAATCCTCCAAGCTTCGGGCATGCCCAAAACATGTGGAAATGGTTTGCTGGGCTTCCCGCACACCTCGCACATCTATCTTCTACCCCGAAAAACTTGCTCATCCTCGCCGCCGTCATGTGTGCCCGGTGTACCACCTTAAACTGTATTAGGCTGTATTAGGTCAATGATCCTCATGAAGTTACATGAAGGGCACTTGGGGATGGAAAAGTGCAAGCGGAGAGCCAGGGAGGCCTGCAATCAACCGGGACATTGAGTTGATGGTGGAGAACTGTGAAACATGCCAAAGATTTCAGCGTTGACAGAGCAAGGAACCTATGCAGATGGACAACAGAGTAACAATTCCATGGCAGAAGGTTGGCATAGATCTTTTCCATTTCAATGGAAAGGAGTAATATCTGGTCAAAGACTATTCCTTTAGCTACCCAGAGATAGCGATAACAGTCATGAGCAATAATAGTCCTTGTTTTGACTGCTATGAGTGGACAGAATTTGCGCGGCAGTATGATTTCCACCATGTTACATCCAGTCTGCATTACCCTCAGTTGAATGGCAAGGCTGAAAAGGACATGCATATTGTCAAGCAGCTCCTAAAGAGAGCACTGGACAGTCACCATGATACAGATCTTGCACTCCTCAGCTATTGTTCGGCACCACTACTCAATGTCCTCTCGCCTGCTCAGATGCTGATAAGCAGGCAACGGTGAATGCCTTTATCTCGTTTTCCTCATGAGCCCCTGAATCACTTGCTAAAAAGGCAATTGACCTCTCAGAAAAGGAGGCAGAAGAGATTCTATGATAGGTCTGCCAAAATATTTCAACCTCTGCAGCCAAACGACATGGTGAGATTAGAAAACTCCAACGGAAATAGATGGTCTAAGCAAGCGAAGGTACTGCGACAAGCAGGTCCAAACTTGTATCTAAGGGTTACGGATGAAGGTGCTGTCTTGAGAAGGAATAGAAGAGCTTTGCTCAAAGTACGGCAACCACAAGTGGAGAAGGTTGTGGCAGTTCAGGGAGGTAGATACATAATAGTGACAGGGGCATTGGGATGGAGGTTGGTGGCATTGGTAAGCATGTATGGTCCCAACTGGGATGATGCATAGTTTGTAAAGAAGTGGGTGGGGCCATTCCTTCTGCATTGTAAATTCTATGAAATTCCCGACTTGGATTCACATGAATTGATAGTGGGTGGAGACTGGAATATGGTGCAGGAGCCAAAATTGGGCAGGTCACGACTGCAAAGGCGTTGGCTGGGCTGTAATGATTAAGCTACACACCAAAACCTTTCCAGACTTACAACGTCATGAGAGTATTTTTCATGATACTCTAACCAACATTCAAGTTTCTGATGACACATAGAGCTTCAACGTCTCCTCCTCGCCCATTAAGGAGATCCACAAGAAGAAGAGGAAATCCCAACAGACTGAATTTGTAAATAATTTACAGTGAATTTTGTGATTGTTACTCAGTTTGCTATGTACAAAGGTCTACACATCATTTTTTGTTATAATATAGGGCACCACAGTGGCGCAGTGGGTTAGCTCTTCTGCCTCACAGCACCGAGGTCCCAGGTTCGATCCCGGCTCTGGGTCACTGTCTGTATGGAGTTTGCACATTCTCCCCGTGTTTGCTTGGGTTTCGCCCCCACAATCCAAAGATGTGCAGGCTAGGTGGATTGGCCACGCTAAATTGCCCCTTAATTGAAAAAAATGAATTGGGTACTCTAAATTTATATTAAAAAAAAGTTTTGTTATAATATTATTCTACATTTTTCCTTTTGTTACACATCAGAAAGAAATGTTAAAAAAGGGGGATGTAATGATATGTATATGTGTAGACAAGTAAAGGGTTAATTATTACATCTCATTGTAACACACTACTGGAGGGCACCACTAGTTTCCAGTATAAATATAAGAACTCAGGGGATCTTGGTTACTTCTAACCAGATGAGTCTAGAGTGGAGTGTAACAGAGACAGATCACAGCATAGTTAAAGCCGCACGTGTAGTTTAAATTAGTTATTACTTAAATATAGATTACCTGATTACTAGTTATAGTTCTGTGGAGTGTATGAACTCAATATTAATCAATTGTTATTCAATAAATCAGTTTTGCTTTCAGTTAGAGATTGATGGTTATTTAGAATCGCACCATCAGACCATTGTAGATTGTGAAGTAAAGAGTAACGATATATTACCAAAGAGTAATATAACATGGGCTAATGGTGGAAATGGGAGGAGCGGACCTCTGGAGGTTCTTGCACCCAGGGGAGCGGGAGTAATCTTTCTTCTCTTCAGTTCATAAGGCCTATTTGCGGATAGGTTTTTTTTGTGGTGGGGAAGTCGCTGCTGGCCGGGGTCAAGGGATTGGAATATTCGGCAATTGCGATATCGGAACATGCGTCACACCGGGTTGATATGGTGTTGGAGAAGGGAATAGTGCAGAGCCGGGATGGAGATTGGATGTGGGCCTGTTGGGGGACTGAGGGTTTTGTGATAAGATTGGAAAAGTGATTGAAGATTATGTGCAGTTTAATTGTACAGGTGAGATCTAGCAGGCGGTGGTATGAGAAGCTTTGAAGGCAGTGGTGAGGGGGGGAGGTGATATCGTTTCAGGCAAAGGTGGATAATGAGGAGAGGGTGGAGTGCAAAAGGTTAATGGTTGGAAGTGGACAGGAGGTATGCAGAGGATGTGGATCCAACACTGTTCAAAAAGCGGAAGGAGTTGCAGGCGAGTTTTCACCTGCTGTCCACAAGGAAGGCTGTGCGCCAACAGAGGAGGGCGAGGGAAGCGGTTTACGAATATGGAGAGAAGGCGGGGCACATGCTGGCAGGTCAACTTCGGAGGAACGCAGCGGCGAGGGAAATTGTTCAGTTTCAGGATGGGACAGGGAAGTTGGTGTTGGCTCCGGACAAGATTAATAGGGTTGTTGAGGAGTTCTGAGAGAAGTTGTATAGGTCGGAACCACTGGGGGAGGATTGAGGAATGCAGGAATTCCTGGATGGTTTGGAATATCCGAGGTTGGGATTCGAGGATAGGACCACATTGGAGCAGGTGATAGGGGAGCAGGAGATAAAGGATGCAATAGGGAGGATGCAATCGGGGAAGGTAGCAGGGCTGGATGGGTTTCTGGTGGAGCACTAAAAAATGTTTAGGGATAAACTGGCGCAGCTGATGGTGTGTGTGTTTGAGGAGGCGATAAGGGAGGGGGTGTTGCCTCAGACTTTAGGCAGGCATCGATCTCCCTGTTGTTCAAGAAGGATAAGGATCCGACAGAGTGTGGGTCATATAGGCCCATATCACTCTTGAATGTAAATGCAAAGGTGCTGGTGAAGGTATTCACGGGTGTCATAATATACACACAAGTATATGATGGTGCACAGACAGACATTGATTAGCACACAGGATGACCAATGAACACACAGAACACAGCAGCCAATCACCAGACAGGACACGGCCACTATAAAGGCAGAGGGCACTAGTTTTCCCGTTCTCTTGGGATGCAGCCTCTGAGACAGTCAGAGCCTGTGAGCAACAACTAGAACATACACCATGTGGTAGTAAGATAGTCTGGTCAGGTTAGACTCAGGTCTCCAGTCAACTCAGCATAGTGTCAACCCACAGTTAAAGTGTGTATGATAGTTAAGAGTTCAATAAAATAGAATTGCATTTCTCCAAGTGTTGGCAGCCTGTCTCTCTCACTGCTATAGTAAACGTAGTCCTCGCAGACCCAGCATACCCAACACATCAGCGGGTTCTCTGAAGAAGTGCCTCCCGAAGCTGAGAGGGGAAGATCAGACGAGGTTTGTAAGAGGGAGGCATCTTTTTTCAAACATGAGGAGCGTTCTGAATATAGTTATGGCACTGGCGGAGGGGAGGGAGACAGAGGTATTAGTGGCGCTGGACGCCGAGAAGGCGTTTGACCTTAAAGTTGGGGTACTTGATGGCGGTTTTGGAGCGGTTTGGGATTAGGCCACGATTTGTGGATTGGGTAAAATGACTTTTCAGGGAGCTGAGGGTGAGTGTCCGCACGAATGACATGAATTCTGAGGATTTTGCTCTGCATCGAGGGACCAGGCAGGGGTGTCCTATGTCCCCCCGTCCCCCCCCCCCCCAACCCCCCGCCCCCCCGTGCTTGCGACCGAGCCTTTGGCCATTGCATTGAGAAGTTCGGGGGTGTAGAGGGGGATAGTGTGGGGGGTGGGGGGGGGGAGGTGGGGCAGAGGCTATCTTCGTACGTAGATGACTTGCTACTGTATGTGTCGGAACCAAGAGCTGCTTCGCGAGTTTGGGTCTTTCTCGGGGTATAAACTAAATTTGGACAAAAGTGAATATTTTGTGGTATCCCGGCCAGGGGTGGGAGCAGGGGTGGGGGGTGGTCTGCCATTCCGTAGGGCAGTAAGCTGCTTTAGATACCTGGGCACGAAATTGGGGGAAGCTCTGTAGATATAGGGTTGGATTCTCTGCACCCCGATGCCGAAATTGCGTTCGGCGATGGGGCAGAGAATCCAGTTTCTGCACGAAATCGGGACCGGCGCCGGTTCCCCGATTCTCCATGCCCCGAAAAGCCGAATATCCATCGCCTCAGGCCGGGGTAGCCACAGTCAGGGTGGGCCGATCAGAGGACGGGATTTTGTGTGCGGGTGGTCAGGGCCGATGGGGGGGGACACTGCTTCGGGGGTCCACGTCCGTAGGCTGAGTCCGCCATGGAGCATGGCGCGGTCACTGGAGGCCGTTGAGCGCATGCGCGGCCTCTGACCTGGAAGTGCGTGCGGCCGTATTGGCAGCTGGAGCTGCGAGCTCCACAACAGCTGCCTGCTAGCCCCCTGCAAGGCTGTGAATCCCAGGCCTTTTGACGCCAGTGTTCCTGGCGTAAAAGACCACAGTTTTCACAACAGCGTGGGGACATAGTCCTTGAAATGGAGATTCCAGCCCTCGGTATCACTAGTTTGGTGGGGAAGGTGAAAGCGGATTTGGCAAGATGGGATTGTTCCTCTATCACTGGTAGGTCGGGTGCAGGCAGTTAAGGTGAATGTATTGCCACGGCGTTTCTTCATTTTTCAGTGCCTGCCGTCTTTTTATCAAAAGCGTTTTTCAAGCAAGTAGAAAAGATGATTACCTCGTTTATTTGAGGCGGGGGGGGGGGGGGGGGGGGGGGCGGCATGGTAGCACAGTGGGTCACAACCCAAGGGTCCCAAGTTTGATTCCTGGCTTGGGTCACTTTCTGTGTGGAGTCTACACGTTCCCCCCGAGTATGTGTGGGTTTTCTCCGGGTGCTCCGGTTTCCTCCCACAAGTCCCGAAAGACGTGTTGTCAGGTAAATTGGACATTTTTAAGTCTCCCTCAGTGTACCTGAACAGACACCGGAATGTGGCGACTAGGAGCTTTTCACAGTAACTTCATTGCAGTGACTATATAAAAAAATATATAAAAAGTGACCAGGATTAGGAAGGTGCTGTTGCAGAGAGGACGGCAGTTAGGGGTTTGGGTCTCCCACATCTACTGTATTATTACTGGGCAGCGAACGCTAAGGAGGTGCTGGACTGGGTGAGAGGGGTGGACTCCCAGTTGATGTGTTGGCTTGTGTAGGCTTGAGAGATGAACAGACACTTCCAACACAGATGAAGGTTCAACTCAATTTTATTAACTACTTCTAACTAACTAACACACGATGACTGTGGGTCTAAATAATGCTAACTTGGACTAGAGACCTAAGCCTTGTCCGAACCAGTTGATTCTCTCAGCACGTGTTGTGAGTCCGTGCTGGGCTGAATAAGTTCCTGTTACACTCAGAGGCAGCACCCAGAATGAGCGGGAACCGTGGTGCCCGCTGCCTTTATAGTGTGTGTATTCTAACTGGTGATTGTTGGCTGCGGTGTTTGTACATGTTGATTGGTCCCTGTGTGTCTATCAGTGTGTGCCTGCACCATGATGTATTTGTAAATATTATGACACCAGTGGGTTAGGGTGGAGGAGAATCTATGAAAAATGAAAATCGCTTATTGTCACAAGTAGACTTCAAATTAAGTTACTGTGAAAAGCCCCTAGTCACCACATTCCGGCGCCTGTTCGGGAGGCTGGTATGCAGGGGGTCGGGGGCGTTGGCAACAGCTCCGCTCCCGGTGCCCCCAGAGTAATACTCAGGGAGCCCGGTGGTAGTGATGATGTTCAGAATCTGGAGGCAGTTGCCCCAGCACTTTAGGTTGTGGGCGGAGTCAAGAGAAATGCCGATTCAAGGAATCATAGATTTGAACCTGGAAGGTGGGATGGGAATTTTCGGAGATGGGAGAAGAGGGGAGTTTGCGTGTTAAAGGATTTGTTTCTGGGAGGCCGGTTTACGAAGTTGGAGGAGGCGGGGCAGAAATATGGGTTGAAGCAGCTGGAGATGCTGAGGTACATGCAGGTCCGAAATTTTGCTAGGAAGGATGTACAGAACCTTCCGATTGCATCGACCCCCACACTGATGGAAGAGATATTGACGATAGAGGGAATGGAGAAGGGGATGGTGTCAGCGATTTATGAGGTTATTCTGAGAGAAGATAAGGTATACTGGATAGGATTAAGGCAAAGTGGGAGGAAAAGTTGGGGGAAGGCATGGAGGAAGGGTTGTGGTGTGAGGTGTTCCAGAGGGTAAATGCCTCAACTTTGTGTGCGAGGTTGGGGGCTATACAGCTAAGGGTGGTGTGTAGGGCGCACCTCACAAGGACGGAGGATGAGCTGACTTTTTGAGGGGGTGGAGGGTGTTTGGGAACGCTGTGGATGGGGCCCCGCAAATCAATTCAAATGTTGTGGTCCTGCTCAAAACTGGAGGGGTATTTGAGGGAGGTCTTTAGGGTAATCTCAAGGGTGGTGCAGGTGATCCCCCAGAAGCCATAGTCGGGGTGTCAGATCGGCCAGGGTTGGAAGTGGGTGTGGAGGCAGATATCTTAGCCTGCACCTCGCTGATCGCCCAAAGGCAGTTTCTGTTGGGGTGGAGGTCAGCTTCTCCACCCTGTGCCTCGGCTTGGCGGGGGGACCTGCAGTAGTCCTTAACATTCGAGAAAGTAAAGTTCGAGTTGAAGGGGAGGATGGAAGCGTTCTACAACTCATAGGCTTGTTCATCATGCATTTCCACGAATTGGATGACATTGAATATTAGGGGGGGGGGGGGGGGGGGGGGTTGTGGGGAGGGTTGGAATGTATAAATTAATGATGATTCGTTTTCATTGGTGTTTTGTATTCAAAATGTTGGGAGCTGTTTGAGGGTGGGTGGAATGAGGGGATTGTTGGTTAGGGGATTGCCTTTGTATATGTTGTCATTGCTAATTATTTGTTGTGGTAAATATGATGAAAATGTGAAAAAGGAGGAGATTAAAAATACTTATTAAAAAAAAGTACGGCAAACATTTGTGATGCAACCACCAGAAGAAGCATGCAACAGTCCTAAAACATCTGAAGAACACACGGAACAAATACAAGAGGAAGATACATTGATATATGAAGAACATCAAACACAAACAACAAACTAGAACAAGATTAAGAACCTTTGCAAGTTCAGAAGGCACTTAGAACATATACAAGGATAAAGTGCAAGCCAGAAGGACCGAACTTGTGATAGACTCTGAAAAATTCTAAACATGTAGTTATGAATATCATAGTGAAATGTAAAAATAATCTATTGTATGTAAATAATTTAATTTTCCAAAGGAAAAGGGATGTGATAATATGCATAAAACAATTCTGTACATAACGTTATACATGACCTCTGACCACTAGGTGGCAGTGTAAACCCACCACATGACCTTGTGGCTGTGGAGTTGGGAGTAGGTCGTGTTGGAAGATGGCATATTTTGCAGTAGCTTTAC
The DNA here is from genome assembly GCF_902713615.1 of Scyliorhinus canicula. Lineage (NCBI taxonomy): Eukaryota > Metazoa > Chordata > Chondrichthyes > Carcharhiniformes > Scyliorhinidae > Scyliorhinus > Scyliorhinus canicula. The sequence goes on along the minus strand of NC_052152.1, from coordinate 129,575,740 downwards.
AACAGTCAATTAGTGTAAGCAGCTTATTATTTTATTTATCCTAGTTACCTTTATCATGCAGTTCTTTCATAATAAATTATTTAAATTGGATGTTCATCATTCACTTTGGCCAGTCTACAGAACATGACACACCCTACCTCATACCGGCAAGGCACCCCCGGGCCTGATCTCTAACGTGGACAAAATTCCAGCTTGGCACCTTGGCATTGTCGGTGTGACATCTTGTCAGTGCCCCTGCCAGGCTGGCAGTGCCACCCCGGCACCCTGGCCATGCCAGCCTGGCCACAGGCTGACCATCGGGGGCCTCTGATCGCCTGTTAAGTGCCGGTACCTTGGTCCCCTTTTATGGGGACCAGTACTGATCAACGCTCAGCTGGGGACTCTTCGGCGAGGTCGCTAGATGCTGGGTTGCCGTTTGATTTGGCGTCAGCATGGCTGAGTGGGTTTTGAAACTCATTTAACTGTGCGAGATGAGTCCCATCCATTATGGGCGGGTCTCAGATCAAAACATCTCACGAGATCTGGTTACATCTCACGAGGCATAACATCAGTCAGGAATCTGAGGGAGGCCTCTCTGCGAATCTACTGACCACGTCCCATCCCAATTGCGGCGAGATGCAGGCAATAAATCACGCCCTAAGTGTGAGTGAAGATTGTGAGATTGTGAGAATGTGTGAGTTAATGTGTAAGAGAGTGTTTGTGTGAGTGTCAGTGTGAATGATTCTGTATGTGTGTGTGCATGTGCAGGAGTGTGACTGCGTGAGTGTTGCTGTGAGTGAGTCTGAAAGTGTGTGTGAGTGAATGTGTGATAAAGTCTTTGTGCGAGTGTCGGTGGGAGTGAGCCTGTGGTGTATGGGAGTATGTGAGTGGGTGTACATTACTTCTCCTAAGAGACTCCAGGATGGTATGTTGCCTCCCTGGTGCCAGGGTCAAGTATGTCTCTGAACGAACACAGGACATCCTGAAGGGGGAGTGTGAACTGCCAGAGGTTGTAGTACACATAGATACAAACGACATAGGCAGAAAGAGTGAGGAGGTCCTGCAGAAGGAGTTCAGGGAGTTAGGCAGTAAGCTAAAAAGCAGGACTTTGAGGATTGTAATCTCAGGATTACTCCCTGTGCCACATGCCAGTGAGGCTAGAAATAGGAGGATAGTGCAGCTAAACACGTGGCTAAACTGGTGGTGTAGGAGGGAGGTTTTCAGATTTCTGAACCATTGGTATTTCTGCCGGAGAAGATGGGACCTGTACAAGAAGGATGGGTTGCATCTAAACTGGAGGGGCACCAATACCCTGGCTGGGAGGTTTGCTAGAGTCACTCAGGAGGATTTAAACTAGTATGGCAGGGGAGTGGGAAACAGGGCGTTAGCTTAGAAGGTGTAATAACTGAAGGACAAATAAGAGAACAACATCACAATGTCTGCTCCAACGCAGTGGTTTGACGTGTATTTGTTTCAACGGCAGAAGTATAGCGGGTAAGGCAGCGAGAGATAGAGTAGGGGATTTTAATTTCCTCTATATTGACTGAGACTCACCTAGTGCTAGGTGCTTGGACAGGGCAGAGTTTGTAAGGTGTATCCAGGAAGGCTCCTTGATGAGAAATAATGAGTCTCTCCAGAAAGTCTGCTGCCTGTGAATATTACATTTTCTAAACCACAGGGACCCAGAATGAATGACTCTGAAATGAAGACCATTATCGGCTGTAAACCAGAGACTTTAATCAGCAAGCATGCTGTGAGGAAAGTGAGCTAAAAAAACACTTTCTGAAGCAAAGACTTTTGACCTTCATCCTCCTTATTTTGTTTACCCCTTTCCACCCCTCTGTGTTTGGTTGTCTGGTATGTGTGGGTAGAGGGTGGGACAGTTAAAGTGGGTAGTAGGTATTAGCTTGTCGTTAACCAATTGTATTTACTACATATTTCATTTTTATTCTTGTTATAAATAAACCTTAATCGTATTTACATTTACAAACCTGGTGACTGTAATTGTTGGGCAGCCAAGGGTCAAAGACTTTGGGTATGCTGATAATAATTATTGATTAATTCACTTGTGTTGAGATTCAGGGACGTGGAGCTGGAACTCATCATGCACTTGCTCAGAGTGTGTGAATGAATGTGTGAGAGAGTATTTGTGTGCGTGAGTCTGACTGTGTTAGTGTGTGAGGGAGAGTGTTTGTATGAGTGTGCATGGAGTGTCGGTGTATATGGGAGGGTGTGCATGTGAGTTTCTGTGTGAGTGTGAGTGCGTGTGTGTGGGTGTGAGTGTGAATGTGTGTTGAAGCGAGGGAGTGCAATGTTTGGTACAATGTTTGGTATTCTGCAGGAGCTAATTTCATATACTAATAATATTCTTTATCAGTGTCACAGGAATGCCTACATTAACACTGCAATGAAGTTACAGTGAAAACCCCCTAGTCACCACACCTGTTCGGGTATACTGAGGGAGAATTCACCTAACAAGCGTGTCTTTCGCGACTTGTGGGAGGAAACCGGAGCATCCGGAGGAAACCCACGCAGACACGGGGAGAACGTGCAGACTCCACACAGACAGTGACCCAAGCCAGGAATCGAACTCGGGTCCCTGGCCCTGTGAAGCAACAGTGCTAACCACTGTGCTACCATACCACCATAACTGTTGTTGAGATAGAACTCTACTTACTGGTAAGGTCTCTGCTAAAACTCTCCAATTCATTATGTAAGTTCCAAATAGATTTTACTTTGTTGAACTTTTGAGATAGTACCTTTGAGGTTTGAGAAAAGGACAATTTCACCCAGTCCAATTGTGCAGTTCCTGATGTGTTGGGTATGCTGGGTCTACGTGGACTGCGTTTGATGCAGTGTAGAGAGAGACAGGCTTCCAACACTTGAAGAGATGCAACACAATTTTATTGAACAACTAACTATAACTGTGGGTTGACACTATGCTGACTTGACTGGAGACCTGAGGCTAACCTGACCAGACTAACTGACTACCACATGGTGTTTGGACAAGTTGTTGCTCACGAGCTCTGACTGTCTCAGAGTTTGGATCCCGAGAGAGCGGGAAAACTGGTGCCCTCTGGCTTTATAGTGGTCGTGTCCTGCCTGGTGATTGGCTGCTGTGTTCTGTGTGCTCACTGGTCATCCTGTGTGTCAATCACTACCTGTCTGCACTCCATCATATACCTGGATGTATATTATGACAGTTCCCACTTGTTTCTTTGTGTCCCATGGTATGAAATGATAGATTTGTCCTCCAGATATGTTTCTGCAGTGTGTAGTAATTTGTACGAGAGTGATCCCTTTTATTTCATTCTTCTTTGATGACTTGGCAGAGCTCCATGTCGACGATGCCAGACAGGTAATAACCAAGATTTGTCTGTTACATGGCAGAGATAGAAGTGAGTTACAAAACTGAGATGTTTGCAAATTGCAAACATAGCGATATTCTAAACATTTTAAAAAAAATTTAGAGTACCCAATTAATTTTTTCCAATTAAGGAGCAATTTAGTGTGGCCAATTTACCTACCCTGCACATCTTTGGGTTGTGGGGGCGAAACCCATGCAAACACGGGGAGAATGGGAAAACTCCACACGGACAGTGACCCAGAGCCTGGATCGAACCTGGGACCTCGGCGCCGTGAGGCAGGAGGGCTACCCACTGAGCCACCGTGCTGCCCCCGTGATAATCTAAACATAGATGCAAGTACATGGAAAGCACATGCCACCTTTAACACCATAATCCCAGCCATGCTCGTGGCAAAGCTCCAAAACCTGGGATTTAGCTTCTCCCTCTGCAACTGGATCCTCGGCTTCCTGACCCATAGACCACAATCAGTAAGGATAAACAATAACACCTCTTCCATGTCTAGTCTTCAATACCGGGGCCCCGCAAGGCTGTGTACTTAGACCCCTACTGTACTCCCCATACACACACAACCATGTGGCAAAATGTGGCTCCAAATCCATCTGCAAATTTGCTGATGACATGACCGTAGTGGGTCGGATCTCGAACAACAATGAGTCAGAGTAGAGGACGGAGATAGAGAACCTAGTGGAGTGGTGTAATGGGCGGCACGGTAGCACGGTGGCTAGCACTGTTGCTTCGCAGTGCCAAGGTCCCAGTTTGATTCCCGGCTTGGGTTGCTGTCTGTGCGGAGTCTGCATGTTCTCCCCATGTCTGTGTGGGTTTTCTCCGGGAGCTCCGGTTTCCTCCCACAAGTCCCGAAAGACGTGCTTGTTAGGTGAATTGGACATTTTGAATTCTCCCTCAGTGTACCCGAACAGGCACCGGAATATGGTGACTAGGGGCATTTCACAGTAACTTCATTGTTAATGTAAGTCCACTTGTGTCAATTAAGATTATTATTATTATTAATGACAACAATCTCTCCCTCAATGCCAGCAAAACTAAAGAGCTGGTTATTGACTTAAGGAAGCAAAGTATTGTACACACACCTGTCTGCATCAGGTGGAGGCTGAGGTGGAGATTGTTGACAGCTTCAAATTCCTAGGTGGGCACAATGCCAACCATCTGTCCTAGTCCACCCATGTCGACGCTACAACCAAGAAAGTATACTTTCTCAGGAAACTAAGGAAATTCAGCATGTCCTCATTGAATCTTATCAACTTTTACAGATGCACCTTAGAAAGCATCTTATCTGGCTGCATCACAGCCTGGTATGGCAACTGTTCAGCCCTAGACTGTAAAAAACTTCAGAGTTGTGAATCACGCGAATCAGCCTCCCATCCATTGACTCTGTCCAGACCTCCCGCTGCCTTGGGAAAGCGGCAGCATAATCAAAAACCCCTCCCAAACGTCTTATTCACTCGTCCCACTTCTTCCATCAGGCAGGAGATACAGAAGTCTGAGAACACGACCAAACAAACTCAAAAACAGCTTCTTCCCCACTGTTACCAGACTCCAAAATGACCCTCTTATGGACTGAACTGATCTCTTCTCACATCATCTCTAGTAGTACTACATTCCTGTATGCTTCACCCGATGCCTGTGTTTATGTATTTACATTGTGTATTTATGTATGCCCTATATTTTTTTTCACGTATGGAATGATCTATCTGGTCTGTACGCAGTACAACACTTTTCACTGTACCTCGGTACATGTGAGAATAAACAAATCCAATCCAATCTATGAAGAAATGCCTGGCAACAAAGCAGTGCAAATGTGTCTGGTTATTTGTAGTTTTAACTGGAGATTCAGAGTGAAGCCATTACGTTGCTCAGATGAACAATAAAGGGATTAAGGGTTATGGTGTTCAGGCCGGAAAGTGGAGCTGAGTCCACAAAAGATCAGCCATGATCTCATTGAATGGCGGAGCAGGCTCGAGGGGCCAGATGGCCTACTCCTGCTCCTAGTTCTTATGTTCTTATGTTCTTCTGGTCCTCAGGAAAACATCTTCCAGATGCCTCGCCCATTCCAATCGCAGACTCCCAACAGACATGGACAGATATTACTGCTCCTGGAATGCCAGACTTAATAGCACATTGAGAGCGAATCACCTTTATCATACAGACTGCAATGGTTGAAGAAGGGCCAACGCAACTTTAGAATTGTAGAATCGTAGAATTCCTGCAGTGTGCAAGGAGGCCGTTTGGCCCATCGAATCTGCACCAACCCTCTGAAAGAGCTCCCTTCCCAGGCCCACTCCCCTACCCTATCCCCGTAACCCCAAAAGCCCACCTTTGGACACTAAAGGGGAAATTTAGCATGGGCAATCCACCTAACCTGCACATCTTTGCCCTTCTCAAAGACAACTAGAGTGAGAATCATGGATTTGCCAGTGAGGCTCCAACATTCTGAGGATTTCTTTCTTTTAAAAGGTAGCACACAACACTGCATGTGCAGGAGTCACATGTATAGTCAATAGATAACTCTCTGTAATGTTGTGCACTGGGCATTGCATTAGCCACGCGCTGAGAAAAAAGAATCCCTTGATGTTTGAGTTTCAAGCCTAGCTCAACATGTCTCATCCACAGCAACAAACATGGAGTTGACCTTAGGATGTGGATGCATTTTTACCTGCTGTATGTGTAGTGTGACAGACACTTCCAAATGTGTGGTGATAGATGATTAATGTTGTCCTGGTTTTACTATCACCATGAAACTTATACATAAAGAAAGACAGACAATTTGTACAGTTTCTTGCAAAAGATAGCTATGGCATCTATGTCAGGAGTAAAGCGGGATCAATGTTGAGGGGTGCACGGAATAAGACGGAATAATTCTCATATCTGAGCCAAAGGTCAGAAGTTTGGACTCTTCATTAGAGATCTGTGTACTCAATCCAGGTCAATTGTTCAGTGTAGTACAGAGGCAGTGCTGCACCATTGGAGGTGACATTTTGAGGGTGAAGAGTCAACATTGAAAGTACCTGATGTTGATTTAACTGTGATGCAATGACATATGACTTAGTGACAGAGATCTGGAGGGAGGTGAAGTCCAACCTAGTGCAGAGTTCCCAGGATGTACATAGAGCTGTAAATAAATAATAATGATGTGAACAAACTATAGTCTTGGTGAAGCTCAGTTAAGCAAAGTAGATAAACCCTGAATAATCCCAACAATAATCCCAACAAGGGGCAGCAGGGTAGCATGGTGGTTAGCATAAATGCTTCACAGCTCCAGGGTCCCAGGTTTGATTCCCGGCTGGGTCACTGTCTGTGTGGAGTCTGCACGTCCTCCCCCTGTGTGCGTGGGTTTCCTCCGGGTGCTCCGGTTTCCTCCCACAGTCCAAAGATGTGCGGGCTAGGTGGATTGGCCATGCTAAATTGCCCGTAGTGTCCTAATAAAAGTAAGGGGGGGGGGTTGTTGGGTTATGGGTATAGGGTGGATACGTGGGTTTGAGTAGGGTGATCATGGCTCGGCACAACATTGAGGGCCGAAGGGCCTGTTCTGTGCTGTACTGTTCTATGTTCTATGTTCTAAGACACCAAAAACACAACGATATATGATAGCAGCCAACAATGCGAGAAAGACCCAGGAGAACTGCATGAAAAGGTCAGAGCTGACACACCTCCAGATCATTGAAAGAAGGATGAAAGGAACGGATTAAAGACTCATTTCAAATGTCAGAGCATCGCAGGGGCAGCAGATCTAAGTTGGGCCAGAGACCCGGGGTCCAGACAGCAGTGAGTACAGACCACAATCGACAAGCAACACCAGTGAAGCAACAGCATGTTCAGGCCTGGTACAAGCATGGATTCTACACTTCTACACTGCCTCTCCTAGAGCCTCAGAACAACTGAAGGTTCTCAACAAGCTCAGCACTGGGAGAACTGCAGAAAGAATCTTTCCAGGTTTAAGTCTGGATTTTCTGCACCGCACGCCATGGCGTGTTTTCCTGCGGTGGAGGAGGCTCGCCAATGGTGGCCGGTGGGATTTACCGGTCCTGCCAACAGTATTTTGTATGGCCCTCCGCCGAGGTACCAAATGGATTGCCTTCAGTGGGAGCAGATGGATCAGCTCAGTACTTGATTCTATGCCATTGGAGCTATTGCCAATGACTTAATACCAAGACATGGAGGCAATGAGGCTTCCTTCTGCACTAGGGATTCTATGTCTTAATACCAAGACATGGAGGCAATGAGGCTTCCTTCTGCACTAGGGATTCTATGAACAATGCTATCAAGTGGCACTACTCAGGAAAAAAAAATGCTCGTGAACACTCAGTTTGTGTTCCGCAAGGATCACTCAGTTCCTGACTTCATTACAGCCTTGGTTCAAACATGGTCATAAGGGCTGAATTCCAGAGGTGAGGTGAGGGTGACTGCCCTGGACATCAAGGCAGCATTTGGCTGAGTATGGCATCAATGAGCCCTAGTCAAAATGGAGTCAATGGGAATCGGGGGGGAAAAGTTTCCACTGGTTGGAGCCAAACCTGGCACAAAGGATGAGGATTGTGGTGGTTGGCGGTTAATCATCTCAGCTCCAAGACATCACTGCAGGAGATCATCAGGGTCGTGTCCTCAGCCAAACCATCTTCAGCTGGGTCATCAAAGACCTCCCTTCCATCATAAAGTCAGAAGTGGGGATGTTTGCAGATGGCTGCATAATGTTGAGTACCATTTGCGACACCTCAGATATTGAAGCAGTCCCGTGTCCAAATGCAGCAGGACCTAGACAATACCCAGGCTTGGGCTGACAAGTGGCAGGATACACTTGCGCTACAAAAGTGCCAGGCAATGCCCATATTATACAAGAGAGGACCTAACCACTGCCCCTTGACATTCAATGGCACCGTCATCGCTGATTCCCCCACAATCAATATCCTGGGCGTAACCATTGACCAGAAACTAAACTGAACGAGTCAGTTACTGAATCATACCTTATTAGTTAAAATCTGAAGCATTGAATTCTAGGCAGCATCTTTTCTTTTTTCACTTACGGGCGTCGCTGGTTAGGCCAGCATTTAATACTGTGGCTACCAGGGCAGGTCAAAGGAATTCTACAGCAAGCAACTCACTTCCTGACCCCCCCAAAGCCTGTCCACCATCTACAAGGCACAAGTCAGGAGTGTAATGGAATACTCTCCACTTGCCTGGGTGAGTGCAGCTCCAACAAAGGTCAAAAAGCTCCACCCCATCCATGACAAAGCAGCCCGCTAGATTGCTCCCCCTTCCACAAACATTCATTCCCTCCACCATCGACATAAAGTGGCAGACATGTGTACCATCTACAAGATGCACTGTAGTAACTCACCAAGGTTCCTAAGGCAGCACGTTCTAAACTCACAACTACTACCATCTAGAAGGACCAGAGCAGTGGTATCCCTGGGAACCCCAACATCTGGAGATTCCCCTCCAAGTCACTCACCACCCCGACTTGGAAATATATCACTTTCTTTCACTGTTGCTGGGTCAAAATCCTTGAACTACCTCTCCAAGAGCGCTGTGGGTGTACTTACACCTCAGGCACTGCAGCGGTTCTAGAAGGCAACTCACCACCACCTACTGAACGGCAACTAAGGATGGGCAATAAATGCTGGCCTAACCAGCGACACCCGTAAATGAGAAAAGAAAAGATACTGCCTAGAATTCAATGCTTCGGATTTTAACTAATAAGGTATGATTCAGTAACTGAGCATGTTCAGGGGAGGTACCAGGCAACAGCAGATGGACGATCAAGAATAGTCAACACGGTAGCACGAGTGAATAGCACTGTGGCTTCACAGCGCCAGGGTCCCAGGTTTGATTCCCTGCTGGGTCACTGGCTGTGCGGAGTCGGCACGTTCTCCCCGTGTCTGCGTGGGTTTCCTCCGCGTGCTCCGGTTTTCCTCCCACAGTCCAAAGACGTGCAGGTTAAGTGAATTGGCCATGATAAATTGCCCTTAGTGACCTGAAAGGTTAGGAGGAGTTATTGGGTTACAAGGATAGGGTGGAAGTGAGGGCTTAAGTGGGTCGGTGCAGACTTGATGGGCCGAATAGCCTCCTTCTGCACTGTATGTTCTATGTGATAGCAGTTGAAGGAACCAAACCAAATGATTTGAATTTAATTGAGGAGGTGGAAGTCTATTAATTTCTCATTAGCAAACATCTACCAGCTACTGCAAAGAAGTTGAGGAGGTTAGACAAGCATAGCAGCAAGGTGACAAATGTGTCCAGGTAAAGGAATACTGTATTCCTTATAACCTGGTATAATGGCATTTGTTTGAACAGCGAAAGAACCACTCAATCATTGATGACCTCACAATTTTCAGTGATAGATTACTCAATCCGTGAACACTTTGACTTTCTTTATTAGCTTGAATGACCAGGAGAAAGTTAAAAGAAACAAGAGGAGGAACAGAGACACAAACAAACTCATAATCAACTTCAAGCACGGAGCACGAGACATCTTTGTGCTGGAGCCCAGTGAGTTGGTATGGATAAGTGACCAAGAGTAATAAGGAGTAAGAACAGGATAAGTTCTACAACCAAGATTTTACTGGATTGAGACTGACCAGCGAACCAAAAGGAGATTGGATCCGCTCCACCATTCAATCATGGCTGGTATGTTCCTCATCTACAGTCTCCTGCCTTCACCCCATAACCCTGATCCTCTTATTAATCAAGAACCTATCTATCTCTGTCTTAAAGACACTCAGTGATTTGGCCTCCACAGCCTTCTGCGGCAACGAGTTTCATAGTTTCACCACCCGCTGGCTGAAGAATTTCCTCCCCATCCCAATGGACATAAAGAGGAAGAAACAAGTCAAAACTCTACCTCAACTCAGGAGAAGAGCATGTATATTGAACAAAGAGAGGATGCAGAATGTCCTCAAACTCAGAAAGAGACCTGAACAAAATCAGGCTTACATGTGAATTCTGACACTTTGTGGGGATATGTGGGAGGATGTCGATGATTGGGAAAAATACTTTATGGGGAAGATGCAGAGAAAAGAGCTAACATCAAAAGCTCCTGCTGTTTATGTAATAACACATTACTGAGGAAAGAAGTCCAAACTCATGTAGAGTTTCATTAATATAGGTGTAAGTAAAGTCGCCATAGTCCCAGATGACCACAGGCTGCTTTCCCCTTTGAGGGGAAGAGCTGACAGGTGGTGATTTAACCTGAGGGTCACCACACCTCAAGCGAGGGGCAAGGTTGAGAAGGTGGAGCCTCCATGAATAACCTCAGCCAGTAGGGGAATTGAACCCACACTGTTGGCCTTAATCTGATCACAAACCAACTGTCCAGCCAACTGAGCTAAACCGGAGATGTAAATAAATAATGGTGGTACTAGCAAAGGAGAGTCTTGTGAAACTTACTTAAAGAAAGTAGGCAAAAGCCGAAGAACACCATCTTAGACCCTGAACACAAGAACAAACACCATTTGAGTGAGACATTAAATCGAGTTCTTCCTGTTATCCCAACCTCTATACATTCTCATTCAACCTCAATAAAAAAGCAATTCCCATCAATCCCGATCATGGTAAGCACTGTTGCTTTATAACGCCAGGGACCCAGGTTCCATTCCTGGCTTGGGTCACTGTCTGTGGAGTAAATCTCCTCTGCACCCTCTCCAAAGCCTCCGCATCCTTCTAGTAGTGTGGCAATCAGCGAATTCTATGGCAAGTTGAAAACCCCATTCGGTTTCTTCATGAGAAATGATGGGTCATCCACAGATGTAGATGGATGGTCTGCCAGATTGAAGTGAATGATGCTGATATTTTGATTATAGACTTGTCTGCTACAACAGGACAGTAACGGGGGCTGGTTTAGTACAGGGCTAAATCGCTGGCTTTGAAAGCAGACCAAGGCAGGCCAGCAGCACAGTTCATTTCTCGTACCAGCCTCCCAGAACAATGCTGGAATGTGGCGACTCGGGGCTTTTCACAGTAACTTCATTTCAAGCCTACTTGTGACAATAAGCGATTTTCATTTTTCATAATTCGCAATCTGTCTTGGGATCAGCTCCAATAAGTCCTGCAGATGTCCCATCACTTTCTCTGATTCTGAATCCACAAAGATGGTTACTCTTGCCTCTCTTCTTCCAGGTGAAACAATTAATAAGGAAAGAGACAAAGTTAGGGTCAATCATCAAAGCGTAGACGCCAGTGATTAAATGAATCGACTGTCTCAATCTTTCCTGAGCACCACTGCTTTGGTTCCTGATGCGTAGCTGACAAAGTTCTTTTGTTGTTATAACATAATAATGTGGAAGAGGTAGAGGTTAATCTGTAGATGCTGCAGAAACTCACCACAACAGATTGTGTTCTGGTGATGCCATCATTTCGGTGGGAAGTGTTTACCTTCAGGTTAGTACAGAAACTGGATCACAACAACAGCGTTGATGTGAAACATTGAGTTGTCATGCAACCCAAGCTGTACAATATGCAATACAAAATGCCCATGTCCACATGGCAATTGACTCTCAGTCACCAGAGGATGATAACGTATAATGATGGTGGGCCCTCACAGCCATGGCGTCCAGTGAAGGGACCCTGGGTGGGGTGCAGGCTTCCTGTGTCTTATCCCATTATTCTGCTTTCTGAAAGATCAGAAATCAACCTCGAATGAAGTAATTCTGAACCCTGCCAAAAACCCTTTCAATTGACGGGCGGAGTCACCACACTCTGAAGCAGGATGCTAATGCTATGGCTGCATTAAGCACCCATTGCTGCAACAAACAGGTTCTTAGTCTTTTTTTAAAATTTCGCTCATGGGGACATGGGCATCGCTGGCTGTGCCAGCAGTTATTGCCCATCCCTAATTGCCCTTGAGGGGGGCAATTAAGAGTCAACCACATTGCTGTGGGTCTGGAGTCGCATGTCGGCCAGACCAGGTAAGGATGTCAGATTTCCGTCTCTAAAGGACATTAGTGAACCAGATGGGTTTTACAACAATCGACAATGGCTTCATGGTCATCATTAAACTTTTAATCCCGCAGTGGAAGGATTTGAACCTGGGTCCCCAGAGCATTACTCTGGGTCTCTGGTTTACTAGTCCAGTGACAATACCACTATGCCACTGCTTCCCTTTACAGTCCCCGCTCCTGTGAGCATGTTGTTTACGTCAAATGTAAGTTCGGTAACTAGGTTGCTCTCCACAAATACTGCCAGCTGTGCTGTGTATTTCCAATCTTTATTCCTCTCTGAATCGCCTTTTCAATGTTGATCATCTTTCCTGCCAGAGGCAGAGATTGTAAAATAATGTATCAGCTGAAGCACAATGAATTCTGTTTAAATACCAGGCATATTGCTGCTGTTTAGACTTCAGCAGAGCTCCTGAGTTTATTTAAAAGGGCTCCCAAACGCAAATGCAATTTACGTCTCAAACCTTATCAGGGTATCCGACAAACAAGGATACACTCCCATGTGACTACATTGGAGTCCATGTGGGTCAAATCTGCAGTTTGAACTTTCACGTCCAACTTAACGTAGTTAATGTTTAGTATGTGAGGAAGTGTCATTGCACGCAATGATATAATCCTGGCTAAGTACAGTCTGAGAAAGCCCTGCAGGCTGGGTTCACATCCTTAAAGCAAAGTGACACTGACCAATAATATTTGGCCCACCTCAAATGTGATGAAACTGGGTGTGGAACATTCTGTTGCACCTAGCTTGGAAACACACGGCAACGCAGAAATAAATCCTAGAAACACGAGCAGAGAGCAGACAGTAACTAAATAGCAAGGCATTGAATGCCATTTTTTGTACTGGTCTCATGTGACAATTAGTACATCCCCAGGGAAGCCCATGTGAACGTTGCCATTTTCTCTGGTGTTTGAGCACGATATTGGACTCCCTGATGTATGGGTGGGATTTAGCGACCACCCCGCCGTGTTTTTTTCGGTAGAGGAAGCAGCCCGGCAGCGGGATCTACCCGTCGCGTTGTCAACGGGATTTCCCGTTGATAGCACCCCTCGCCGCCCGGACACCAGTGCGATGGCATGTGACTGGACTTTCTCGCCGGCGGGTACAGTCAGTAAATCCCACCCTCTGAGTTTCCTGTGGGTTTGGGGAAGGGAAGAGGGGATTTCTGGATAATCCATTGATGATTGAGTTTCCTCCATATCCATCGTTAATGCTATTCCAGTGTCTGCCAATGGGATCAAACATGGATATCAATGGCACAGAAACATCTTCAGTCCATGGCACTAAGTGACAGATGCCCAAAGATGTGCAGGCTAGGTGGATTGGCCATGATCAATGTGTGGGTTTATAGGGAGAGGGCGTGGGACTGGGCCTAGGCAGGGTTCTCTTTCGGAGGGTCGGTACAGACTTGATAAGCCGATTGGCCTCCTTCTGCCTAGGACCCTGTGGATTCAAGAACACTCTAGCAAATCAGTAAAGACAAAAAATTGCTGACTAGCTTCACTTGTGTTTCTCTTGTTGACTTGTTAGATCGGGGCACCCCAATCTGACAAATTGTGCACGTCCCAAGAGAGGTTGAGACTGTTTCTTTGGTGCATTGGTTGCAGGCACCCATTCTATTTCACTCCCACCCTCCCCCTGTTTCTCCCTCCTTTCTCATCTTTCTCCCACTCATCCTCTCTCCTTCCTTATTTTTATCTCCCTTCCCCGCTCTCTCTCTTGCTTTCTCTCTCTCCCGCTCCATCCCTCCCTCTTCCACATCCCTCTCTCTCTCCTTTCACCCTTTCCCTCTGACAGAATGCCCATGATATTTTGCAAGCCTGACTCCTGCCTGATGTAAGGGGATCTTTCTCATTTACATGGACATGTTGTTGTGGAGATTGATGAGTCATTTATCGTCCAAGTTTGGTTGAAGTCAAATTTCCATGATGACCTTGGCTGCTTTATAAATGTTTTATGGTCTCCCTCACATTCAGTGAGTAAACCTTGGCATACGGACCAGCAATGTGGACACTACAGTCATCTAGCTAAGCTCCTCCTTCCACCAGCTCTTCAGATCTGCCACAACATTAAGGCATCTTAGCTTTCATCCAAAGCTACAAAACCATTGTGTTTCATCCCACAAATATTCCATAGCGAGTAACCAAACCGCAGACATACCAGATTCCTTTGTGTGTCTGTACTGGGCGTCAGTCTGCTGTAACCTAGTACAGCTTCCAGAAACTGGCAACAAAATCAACCTTCACAATGCAGAGGACTTCACCTCATTAGTTGACCCTGAGTTGAGTCAGGCCTGTGAACCCAGACATAAATCCAAACACAGCTTTAATCAGAATCTTTCTGATATGTTTAAAGCTGCACACTGTTAACTGAAGACTAGACAGTCCCCTGGTGGTTGTAAGCACATGGACAAGCACATTCAAGGACATCTCCTGTATTGCTTTTGTTATTCTTTGTTTGAATGCTCACTAGGAAATCAAAGCAGGTGGTTCTAACCACACCATTTTGAGTGTTTATTGGATGCAGCACATTAACATACACACTAGGCCACTCGATGTTTCTAACACATTTACACCTTGCCTTCACTAAGGAGACCAGTACTGAACACAATACTCCAAATGTGCTCTTACTAATGCCACAACATCCTGGGCTAGTGAGTGGTTAATTCCAGCCCCACTTGACCCACAGCCAAAGCACAGTTGAAATTAAATGTTATTTTAAAATACCTGAAGACCTTGGCTGAGCCCAATAAACGTCAGTCACCAGGTTTGTAACTTTAACACATGTAACCTTTTATGATGTGGAAATGCCAGCGTTGTACTAAGGTGGGCACAGTAAGAAGTCTGACAATACCAGGTTAAAGTACAACAGGTTTGTTTCAAATCAGTAGCTTTCAGAGCTGAGTCACCTGATGAAGGAGCTGTGCTGCGAAAGCTAATGATTCCAAACAAACCTCTTGGACTTTAACCTGGTGTTAAAACACTTCTGATTTTTATGACTTTATGATGTACAGTATCATAAATAAACCTGACAGAAAAATGTAACTGACTATCTAATACCCCTATCCCCCCCTTGAGTATTGTGTTCAGTTTTGGTCTCCTTATTTGAGGAAGGATGTGGTGACATTGGAAGCAGCTCAGAGGAGGTTCATCATATTGATTCCGGGGATGAAGGGGTTGATGTATGAGGAGAGATTTGGGCTTATACTCGCTGGAGTTTAGAGGGCTGAGAGGGGCTCTGATCGAGGTATATAAAATACTAAAAGGGATTGATGAAGTAAATCTAGGACAAGAGGTCACAGATATAGGTTGAGAGATGGTAGATTTGAAACTGAGATGAGGGTGGTGAATTTGTGGAACTCAGTGCCCCATAGTGCGATGGAGTCTGAATCATCAAATGGATGAACATTCCTATGTTCCTATGTCTATGTTTCTAACTACCCCATCACACACAAACTCCATCATATCGGACTTTCGGGAAATATTTCACGGCTTTGGCACTCTGCCATTTTTGTACTGCATCCAATTGAAGGAGAATCCCAAGCCAGTCACACACGCGCGGAGAGGTGTGACAGCTCATTTTCAGGACAAAGTGAAGGCCAAGTTAGATAGAATGGCAGCTCTAGGAGTCATCAAATGCATAGTGGAACCGACAGACTGGGTTAACTCTATGGTGTTCATCAAAAAGAGGAATAATGACCTACGAATATGCATGGACCCCAAAGACCTCAGCCGTAACATCAAGAGAGAGCACTACCCGATTCCAAAGTAGGAGGACATAACAAACGAGATAGCTGGAGTGACATGTTTCAGCAAGTTGGACTTGTCACAAGGCTTTTGGCAGCTTAAACTGGGCAAAGCGAGCAGAAAGCTATGTACGTTTGACACACCCTTCAGGCGCTATTGTTTCTTTCACATGCCATTGGGCATAAATTCCGCTTCAGAAAGTTTCCATTATGCCATGGAGCAAATAGTTGAAGGGTTACCAGACGTCAGAGGCTACGTGGACAACATAATAATTTGTAGGTCCACACGTGGCGGACATGACAGAAAGCTTTTCAGGATTTTAAGAAGTATACAGAAGAATGGCCTAAAGCTTAACAAAGCAAAGTGTCAAATTGGGGTTGACAGCATCACCTTCTTGGGGGATAGGCTTTCTGCCCAAGGTGTGCAGCCAGATGAAGAGAACATAAAGGCTATTTTGACAATGCCGCGTCCCACAGATAAAAAGGCATCCTACGGATGTTGGGGATGATCATCTTTGTTGGCAAATTCATTCCCAACCTGGCATCTAAAACCTCTCACCTCCGAGATATGATCAAAAAGGACGCAGTGTTCCAATGGTTCCCCCAGACATGAGTAGGAATGGCAAGTGTTGCAAGTCTCCTTGACCACAGTGCTAGTTCTAATGTTCTTTGACTCTGCGATAAAAACAAAATTTCAACCGATGCATCTAAGGATGGGCTGGGGGTGGCGTTACTGCAGCAGAATGCAGAAGACAGCTGGCTGCCTGTGGCATATACATCCAGAGCAATGTCAGAAGCAGAGCGTAGGTATGCTCAAATTGAAACAGAATGCCTTGGCCTAATCAATGGTTGGCCAAATTCCATGATTATGTGTATGGTCTTCCGATGTTTCTTGTGGAGACTGACCACAGGGCACTCATCTCAATTGTACAGAACAATTTGTGCGAAATGTCCCCGAGAATCCAGCTCATAGAATAGAATTATCATAGAATTTACAGTGCAGAAGGAGGCCATTTGGCCCATTGAGTCTGCACCGGCTCTTTGAAAGAGCACCCTACCCAAGCCCACACCACCCTATCCCCATAAGCCAGTAACCCCACTCAACCAACACTGAGGGCAATTTTGGACACCAAGGGTAATTTAGCATGGCCAATCCACCTAACCCGCACATTTATGGACTGTGGGAGGAAACCGGAGCACCTGGAGGAAACCCACGCACATACAGGGAGAACATGCAGACTCCGCACAGAGAGTGACCCAGCCGGGAATCGAACCTGGGACCCTGGAGCTGTGAAGCAATTGTGCTAACCACTATGCTACTGTGCTGCCCTTCTTGATGATGAAGCTCCAAGGCCAACATATCATTAGCCTTCCTTACCGCATGCTGCACCTGCATGCTTACCTTCAGCGACTGGTGCACAAGGACACCCAGGTCCCGCTGCATACTCCCCTCTCCCAATTTACAATCATTCAGGTAGTAATCTGCATTCCTGTTTTTGCTTCCAAAGTGAATAACCTCACACTTATCCAAATTATACTGCATCTGCCAATGATTCGCCCACTTGCCCAACCTGTCCAGATCTTGCTGTAGGATCGCCGCATCCACGTCACAATTCACCCTCCCACCCAACTTGGCATCATCTGCAAACTTTGAGCTTTTTCATTTTGTTCCCTCATCCAAGTCATTAATATATATTGTGAATAGCTGGGGTCCCAGCACTGATCCCTGTGGCACCCCACTAGTTACTGCCTTCCAATTTGAAAAGGACCCATTAATTCCTATTCTTTGTTTCCTCTCTGCCAACTGGTTTCTAACCACCTCAATACATTTCCCCCAATCCCATGCACATTAACTTTGCACAATAATCTTTTATGCGGGACTTTGTCAAACGCCTTCTGAAAGTCCAAGTATACCACATCAACTGGCGCCCCCTTGTCAACTCTACTGGTTACATCTACAAAGAATTCCAACAGATTTGTCAAGTGTGATTTCCCCTTCATAAATCCATGCTGACTCTGACTGCTCCTGCCAATGCTTTCTAAATGTTCCGCTATAAAGTCCTTGATAATGGATTCAAGAATTTCCCCCACTACTGATGTTCGGCTTACTGGTCTATAATTCCCTGTTTTCTCTCTATCTCCCTTTTTGAATATTGGAGTGACATTAGCTACCTTCCAATCTGTTGGGACTGTTCCAGAATCTATAGAATCACGGAAGATGAAGTTGGGCAGCACGGTAGCATGGTGGTTAGCATAAATGCTTCACAGCTCCAGGGTCCCAGGTTCGATTCCTGGCTGGGTCACTGTCTGTGCGGAGTCTGCACGTCCTCCCCGTGTGTGCGTGGGTTTCCTCCGGGTGCTCCGGTTTCCCCCCACAGTCCAAAGATGTGCGGGTTAGGTGGATTGGCCATGCTAAATTGCCCGTAGTGTCCTAAAAAGTAAGGTTAAGGGGGGGTTGTTGGGTTACGGGTATAGGGTGGATACGTGGGTTTGAGTAGGGTGATCATGGCTCGGCACAACATCGAGGGCCGAAGGGCCTGTTCTGTGCTGTACTGTTCTATGTTCTATGACCACCAATGCATCCACTATTTTCAGAGTTATCTTCTTCAGCACTCTGGGATGCAGATTATCAGGCTCTGGGGAATTTATCCCCAAACTGCAGTGGTGATGTTAGGAATGGCATTAAACACAAAATTAGAGATGCATGAAATAAGTGAATATTGATGATCATGGGTGATTTTAATCTTCACACAGATTAGGCAAATCAAATTAGCCACAATGCCATAGCGGAGGAATTCCTGGAGTGTATAACTCTTAATGTCAGCCTTTATGTTCCCTGCAAGCTTACTTTTGTACTGTATTTTCCACTTCTTAATCAATCCCTTAGTCCTTCTTTGCTGAATTCCAAACTGTTCGCAATCCTCAGACCTATTATTTTTCTTGGCCAATCTATATGCTTCTTCCTTGGATTGAGTATTATTTCTAATTTCCTTTGTAAACGATGGATTGGCCCTCTTACCCATTTTGAGTTTGTGCTAGACAGGAATGCGTTCCTTGAATGTTTTCCATTGTCTATCCACTGTCACCCCTTTAAGCAACTCTCCCCAATCTATCAAGCCTACTCACGCCTCATATCTTCATAGTTTCCTTTATTAAGGTTCAGATTCAGCACCCTAGTCTCCGAATCAACTACTTCACTCTCCATCTTGATAAAGAATTCTATCATGTTATGGTCGCTCATCCCCAAGGGGTCTCGTACAGCCAGATTGGCAATAATTCCCTTCTCATTACACAGTACCCAGTCTAAGATGGCCTCCTCTCTAGTTGGTTCCTCTACATATTGGTCAAGAAAACCATCCCGTATACACTCCAGGAATTCCTCCTCTACGACATTGTGGCTAATTTGATTTGTCTAATCTATGTGAAGATTAAAATTGCCCATGATCATCAATATTCACTTATTACATGTATCTCTAATTTTATGTTTAATGCCATTCCCAACATCACCACTGCAGTTTGCGGGTTTATATATGACACCCACTAATGTTTTTGCCCCTTGGTATTTCTCAATTCTACCCATACAGACTCTACATTGTTAAAGTTAATATCCTTTCTCACTACTGTGTTAATTTCCTCTTTAACCAGCAGTGCCACGCCACCTTTCAGTTCCCATCTGAATTCCCATTCAGCAGCAGGGTAGCATGGTGGTTAGCATAAATGCTTCACAGCTCCAGGGTCCCAGGTTCGATTCCCGGCTGGGTCACTGTCTGTGTGGAATCTGCACGTCCTCCCCCTGTGTGCGTGGGTTTCCTCCGGGTGCTCCGGTTTCCTCCCACAGTCCAAAGATGTGCGGGTTAGGTGGATTGGCCATGCTAAATTGCCTGTAGTGTCCTAATAAAAGTAAGGTTAAGGGGGGGGTTGTTGGGTTACGGGTATAGGGTGGATACGTGGGTTTGAGTAGGGTGATCATGGCTCGGCGCAACATTGAGGGCCGAAGGGCCTGTTCTGTGCTGTACTGTTTTATTTCTATGTTCCCATGCTTTGACAAAGAGTCATCGGACTCTAAACGTTAGCTCTTTTCTCTCCTTACAGATGCTGCCAGACTTTCCCTTTCGTTTCAGATTCCAGCATCCGCAGTAATTTGCTTTTATTCAGTTCCCATCTCTGGTCACCCTGCAGTCATGTCTCTGTAATCCCAATTATATTGTACATATTTATATCTATCTGCGCGATTAGTTCATCCACTTTATTGCAAATGCTCCGTGCATTCAGGCACAGAGCCTTTTAAGGTTGTCTTTTTCACATTGTTTGTCTTGCTTCCAATATTGTTCCCTTTTGCCCTGTTTGAATTTTGCCCTTGGTTTCTCCACCAAACACTTTTCTTATTCCCTTTTCTACCTTTAGTTTTTTGTCCTTGCTCACTCTTTCTCTGACTCCTTGCATAGGTTCCCATCCCCCTGGCATATTAATTGTGGGGTTATGGGGATAAGGTCGGAATTGGGCCTAGGGAGGGTGCTCTTTCGGAGGATCGGTGCAGACCCGATGAGCTGAATGGCCTCTTTCTGCACTGTAGGGATTCTATGATCAATCCATGCCAATATGTTACCCCTATACCCTGAGCTTTTATATTTTGTAATAACCTTTGATGTGGTACCTTATCAAATGCCTTCTGGAAATCTAAGTACAGTACATCTACCAGTTCCACTTTATCCACAGCACATGTGACTACTTTAAAGAACTCTAATAAATAGGTTAAACATGATTTCCCTTTCACTAAACCATGTTGACTTGGCCTGATTGACTTGAATTTTTCCAAGTGCCCTGCTATAACATCTTTAATAATAGCTTCTAACATTTTCCCTGCGACAAACGTTAGGCTAACTGACCTGTCGATTCCTGCTTTCTGTCTCCCTCCCTTTTTGCATAAAGGAGTTACATTTGCTATATTTCAATGTAATGGAACCTTCCCTGAATTCATGAAATTTTGGAAAATTAAAACCAATGCATTAATCATCTCATTCATCACTTCTTTCAAGACCTTAGAATGGAGTGCACCAGGACTTGGATATCACTGAAACACACATTTCTTAAACATACACTCCCATAATAATTGTCATTGTCCTGAGTTCTTCCCTCGCTTCCATTTCCCCAATTTCTGGGATGTTACTTGTGTCCTCAATAGTGAGGGCCGATGCAAAATAGCTGTTTAATTTATCCACTATCAATTCCTCTGATACACTTTCTATAGGAGCAACGCTCAGTTTATTAACGCTTTTCTTATTTAAATATCTATGGAAACTCTTGCTATCCGTCTTTATATTATTAGCTAGCTTTCTCTCATCCTCTAGTTATTCCGCCCTTATCAATTGTTTTCTTACTTTTCAATGTTCTTTATATTCTTTAAGTTTTATGACCTGTATTTGCCAATTATTTGCTTTTTCTTTAAATTTAAGTTTAGTGAACTTAGCCATTTGTTCATTTCATTGTTTTTTAATTTTTTTTTTACAATTAAGGGGCAATTTAGTGTGGCCAATACACCCACCCAGCACATCTGTGGGTAGTGGGGGTGAAACCCACGCAGACACAGGGTGAATGTGCAAACTCCACACGGGCAGTGACCTGGGCCCGGGATCGAACCAGTGCTAACCACTGCGCCAACGTGCCCCGATCATTTAAAATTTTGCCTTTGTCTACCTACTGTGGGCCACAGGTTCCTGCTGGCCTCAGCACCTGCTGCCTGACATTTCATTGTAGTCACACGCCCCATCGCCTGGTAAAGTGGAGTTACCCCACCCTCACTTTTGACCCCTGATGCCTTCGGAGAGTCCCGATTAGTGTCTTAGACATTTAGAGGATGGAATGAGTGTGAAAGTGAAGGAGTTTCAAGGTTTCGTATGAGTTAGGTGAGAAATTGTGCAATGAGCCTCAATTTCAAAGCATTGATGACGAAGGGGACCAGAAGGTGTGTCAGGCAACAGAGAGTTCACTTAAAAGTGGATCAAGGATCCTGTCAGGGAAAATGGAAGATGGAAGAAGAATACTCGGTAGAAGCTGGAGACCATTGTTAAAGTTTCCACAGGTAAATCCCATTTTTGCAAAATGGGTCAGGGCTGAGCTCATTCCGAATAAAAGGATTTTCCATAAAACCGATATTGTGTAGTTCGCCCATAGAATTATAGCAAAATAATTGGAGAACAGCGACGCAGTCAAAGAAAAAGATGGATTTATTTCACAGTATAGGGCCATACACAAAAACACAAGAGGAATTGTTGGAATTACTGCAAGGTATACACGGGAGCACTCTGCTCAATCTTTATCGACTTGTGCACAAAGAGCAACTCAGTGGAGCTCACTGCATTGCTCTATCTGAGTCCAGTGAAACGGAAACACTTATGGCTTTTTCAACCAATAGGTTTACAGTTGCAGTCTAATCCTTCATTTACATGTCAACAAAACAATAACATCACAGTTAAACTTTCATTTTAAACCAATGAAAGGACAGTAATTCTAGCCAATAGAAAACAGGGCAAACGGGACTAAGAGATAAATGAGAATTTTCAATGTCTTTTGCATACTTATCTCCCCTCCTGCCCTTGGATTTTACTGCACTTTACGGAAAGCGCATTCTTGTTACGGCTACCTCCATCATTCTGCCTCTGCAGACCCACGTCATTCAATAAGAAACAGTTTCTTATGGATTCTACACAAACCTACGTCCTTCACTAAGAAACAGTTTACTATGGATTCCACACAGACCTACGTCCTTCACTAAGAAACAGTTTACTATGGATTCCACAGAATCAGCAAACAATTAAACAAAATAATTTCTGCGAGGGAACACTTCAGCCTAATCGACTTAAAAAATAATCCAAAATGACACTCACCCCAAACAGGTGAGACTGTTACAATGTTTTGCAACTCAATCACTTTCATTCTGTAAAACCGGCATGTCCAGTGAATTGGCATTATGTAATTTCAGCATTTACCTATACATGGATTCCAAGGGATAATGAAAGGTTCTATGCAGGATTGACCTATGGGATGTGGGTCCACTGAGGGCAATAGTCTCTTTACAGACATATCGACAGTGGTGTATCAGATAGTGTATCAGATCACAATCGTAGAATCGTAGAATCATTGAATCTCTACAGTGCAGAAGGAGGCCATTCGACCCATCAAGTCTGCACCGACCTTTTGAAAGAACACTCTACCCATTTGCGTTGCTCCTGGTGTTGCCCGTAACTCTTGGTACTCTCTTATCACTGAGTCATAAGAACATGGGTTCAAGTCCCAATAATAAGCAATAATCTAGGCTGACACTCGAGTGTAGTGCTGAGGGAATGCTGCACTGTCAGAGGTGTCACCTTTAGGATGAGACATTAAACTGAGGCCCAGTTTACCCAATCATCCCATTGCACAACTTGGGGCAGAGCAGGAGAGTTTTTCACCGGTGTCCTGCTCAACTAACACCACTGACATACAGTAGATTCTCTGGTAATTGTCACATTGCTGCTTGTGTGATTTTGCTGTGTGCTTCCGATATTGGAGCACTTCAAAAAGTAATTAATTGGCTGTAAAGTGGATTGAAAGATCCTGAAGTGGCTGATGAATCTGTGGAACCCATTGCTGCTGAAGTGGGTGGTGATCTGTGGAACTCTTTGCCGCTGAAGGCTCTGGAGGCCAAATCACTGAGTATCTTTAAGACAGAGATTGATCGGTTCTTGATTAATAAGGGGATCAGGGGTTATGGGCAGAAGACAGGAGAATGGGGATGAGAAACATACCAGCCATGATTGAGTGGAGTAGCAGAATGGCTTAATTCTGCTCCTGTGTCTTGTGGTTTTATGGGCAAACAGTCGCTATTCAAATGCAAACTTTCTTAATTTTGCAATAAGCATAAAAGACAAATCACATCAAAACCCAAGGAGCTCTTCCATCTCCGCAGAAAATCAGTTCCCATCCCTGGAGGCTGCTAACACTTCACAAATAGAGCTGTTTACTGTTACTGGGGAGGATTTTCGGTAATCAGCTCCACAGGGATCATTTTCCACAAGGGTTTTACGTCGGTCTGGGCTATGTATTTGAAGTGAAACAATGGAGCTGTCTGGAAATGATAATTAGGGGAAGCCGCAGAGAGTTTTATAATCGGTTTGCTTCTTTCTAATGCAGTGGCTTATTGCATAGTGCCTGATTTCCTGTTTTATTTGCGGCTCTATAGTCGTCAAACAGCCCAGCAAGCTGACCAATGACGGGCCTCACTTGGAAGGATGGGACCTCAGAAAGCCACAGGCCCTGTGATTCCCAAACTGGCATATCCCTCTGATCCGGCATCCTCCTTGTGTGGCTAACATTCCCGGATTGTTCTGAAGTGCCCAGGAATGAAAGACTGTCTCTTTCTGTCAGGAAATAAAATCACAAGGGCTACAAAAAGCGTGCTTTTCTTTTCAGCACATCTGCTTAGAAAAATATCAGACCTGTGAATAAAACCTGTGGGCAGCCACTGAAGTATCAGCCAGTCGGATCACAACCCAGTTGCATTTCCATTGGTGTAGGGCATCAAGTGAGGATGGTATTACCAACAGTAGGTTTTCGGGGGAGGGGCGATTTGAGGTGATGGTCATGTGAGGAAACTTCCAGCAATGTATCCAATCAGAGCGAATGACCAGAATCAGTCATAAATATATGGAAATAGGGCAGCACGGTGGCCTAGTGGTTAGCACAACCGCTTCACGGCCCTGAGGTCCCAGGTTCGATCCCGGCTCTGGGTCACTGTCCGTGTGGAGTTTGCACATTCTCCCCGTGTCTGCGTGGGTTTCGCCCCCACAACCCAAAAATGTGCAGAGTAGGTGGGTTGGCCGTGCTAAATTGCCCCTTAATTGGAAAAAATAATTGGGTAATCTAAATTTAAAAAAAATAAATAAAAAATATATGGAAATGAACAGGACATGAGAAGAGCAGTGGGCACATCAAGTCCGTCTGATACAGTCATGATGGGGTCTACTCCCAATCCCAATCCATCAGCCTCTTTCTTGCACTAACCAGCTACACAACCACACAACCCCCTGGGAGAGGCAAATTAAAAATAAAAGCAGGGAGAGAAATAAACTCTCAGCCAGTGCAGGAAAAACTGTAAGAAATCATTCTGTGGTATTTGAATTGAACGTAGGATAAAACACAGAAACGGGCCATTCGGCGTAACCATTTGCTGCTGGTGTTAATGTTCCACTCGAGCTTCCTCCTACCTTTCCTCACCTAAATCTATTATAGTAATCCTCTATCTTGATCTCCCTCATCTGTGTGTCCAGGTTCCACTTAAAAAAATCTCCACCATTCACTTCAACAACTCGCTGTGTCGCGACATCCATGTTCTCAACACTCTCTTGAATTCCAGACTGGATTTCTTTGTAACTGTCTTATAGCGATGGTCTCTAGTTATGCTCTTACATTCTCTCTCTATCCATCATATTAAATCTTTCATAATTTTAAAGGTATCTATTATGTCACCCCCTCAGCCTTCCTTTCTCAAGAGAGGAGACACCCAGCCTGGTCAATACTTTTCTGATATGCAAACCCACACATTTCTGGTAGCATCCTTGTAAATATTGTATAGCTGGGAGGGAGGAACCCTGGGAGTCCTCTTGATTCTGACGCCATGAAGTCTCATGGGATCAGGTCGAACATGAGCACTACTCCTCTATGTTGAACACAACTTGGCTGAAGCACAGGACCTAAACTGTATTGGCAACATCTATATCCAATTCTAAGAAAGGGTTGGGAGCATCACTACTGATTGAGGATGTCAAGTCCTGCAGGATAAATCTGTCAGGCTGGGTCTGTGGTAGATGGTGAGCGAAGCAATAAGAAGGATAATCCCACTTGACTTTACCCTCACCAATCTCCCTGTCGCAGATGCATCTGCCAACGTCAGCATTGGTAGGAGTTGCTTCCGTACATTTCTTGTCGAGGTGAAGCCCCTTCTTCACATTGAGGTTCACTTCTACTAAATTGTATGGCCCTGCCACAATGCAAAATAGGATAGATTAAGGAGAGATCTATTAACTCAAAATTGGATACTCATGAGGCACCGTGGGCCATCAGCAGCAGCAGAATTGTATTTAACCAAAATCTGTAATCATGTGATCTGGCATGTCCCTCACTCCATTATCATCTTGAAGATCAACCCTGATTCAATGAGGAGTGCAGCAGAGCATGCCAGTATATGCACCATGCATATGTAAAAATGAGATGTCAACCTGGTGGTGTTTCAACACAGGACTACTTTGCCCGTGGGCAAACAGCATAAGCAGCAAGTGATACATTCAGACAAGTTCCTGGATTCTACAAATAAGTGCCCCTCAATAACTTGTCTTCCTTTATAAATGCTTACAGTGCATTCACTCTATGATCTGGAAATTTGTCCCCGAGGTCACTGAATCTCTGAAAAGCAATACAGCATTGTTGGCCCAGTGGTTAGCACTGCTGCCTCACAGCACCAGGGACCCGGGTTCAATTTTGGCCTTGGGTTACTGTCTGTGAGGAGTTTGCACTTTCTCCCTGTGTCTGTGTGAGCTTCCACCAGGGACTCCGTTTTCCTCCCACAGTCCAAAGACGTGCAGGTTAGGTGGATTGGCCATGCTAAATTTCCCCTTATTGTCTAGAGAATTTCAGCTTCGGTTATAGGATTATGGGGTTAGTGGGAAGTGGGCATAGGTAGTGTGCTCATTCGAAGGGTTGATGCACACTCGATGGACATACTTCTGCACTGTAGGGATGCTATGGTAAGCTTCTTTTCTATGAGTTTATTGAGTGCAACCTCAGCAACTTCAACCTCCCTCTCACTGCAATGCTGTGATTCCACCATGGGAGGCCCTCAGCGAGCTGTAAATCCACAAGCAGGACTACATCTTTATTGGAATGAGTGACAACTGTACGCTCTGAATGGAATTTAATACCCTCCCACAGGGTGGGTTTGCAGGGGAGGCATTTAATTAGGCAGGAGCTAGGGGAGTGACTAGGATCCAGGCAAACGATCACAAGGAAGTGATACTGGATATGGAAGAAAAATATTGAATACACAAATAGCAGGTTCCACTCATCCAAAGGGTCTCCCGCACCCACCCACACTTGGGTCTGGGTTTTTTACGTCCACAGAGCTTAAGGGTTTAGCCCCGCCCCCTCATCGGGGTATATCATATTCAGGTGAGGTCACAGGAAAGCTAATGATCCAGACACTGTGATCTGCGTGTGTGTTGGTTTAGCACACTCGGCTAAATCGCTGGCCTTTAAAGCAGACCAAGCAGGCCAGCAGCAGGGTTCGATTCCCGTACCAGCCTCCCCGGACAGGCGCCGGAATGTGGCGACTAGGGGCTTTTCACAGTAACTTCATTTGAAGCCTACTCGTGACAATAAGCGATTTTCATTTCATTATAACAGGGGGGGCAACCAACCATCGTTCTGTCACTGCCCCAATTAAATTCCTGGTGGGAAGTCTTGTGGACAGCCTTCTCACCTGCTGCAAACTGCTGCCTTTAATGGGATATTCATACCAATTTAAGGGCCTCATCCCGCCACCGCGGGGGAATCACCAACCTCCATTGGTTGCTTGCAGGCTTCTGGGTTTGGGTTGGGCGGGAGGTGCAATGGGGTATAGGCTCTCAATCATAGATACTTGGTACATGATTGAGGGAACCAGCATCAGGAATGGAAGTGGCATGGGAGTGGGAAGGCGGTGTATTCACTGAAAGCCAATTTCCTGTTCTTGCTAATGAGTCTTATGCCCTCCAACTGCCGGCCCCTCCCCATGCCCCGTGACTCCCAAGCCATGACTCCTCTCCTACCATCACTCACCTGTGCCTTGGTCCCTCGGCAATCCTGGTCTCAGGCGGGTGTAGTACTGGCAGCAGCCACCATCTTCCACTGGCACTACTGAGAAATGAAGAGTTCCCAGACTCTGATTTGCTAGCAGCTCTTGGCAGGCTGGACGACGGCCCCTGGGGTCCTCGGTCACGCCTGGAGACCCACCCCAATCCAACCCCAGGAGGGCAGTTGAAATCCTTGAGGGATTTCCTCAAAGCAGCCCTGAAGAGGTCAAACGTGGTTCGTGGCCAATCGAAATGGAGAATGCTCATTTGGGAATACACATCGAGAGCCTTTGTCTGGAATATGCAGGGATGAAGTTGAGGTGTCGGAGAAAGCGGGGAGCCCTCCAAACAATCTACCCAACCCGTCAAACATCACATATGGCAGAGTCTGCAGATCGTGCATTGAACTCTCTCATTATCCATTTCATAACCCATCCAACAGAATCGATTCAAGTCAACCTCAATCCCAAGAGATTGCCTCAGATTCTCTGTTTAATCCTTTAATAGACCCTGACATAGGAATGTGGGCCATCTACCATCTGATTATCTGTCTAGATGCCACTCTCCCATGCTACCTCCATATCCCTTGATGTTATTCGTCTCCAGAAATTTAGCGATTTCTGTTTTGAGCATGCTCAATGATTGAGCCTCTGCGGTAGAGAATTCCAAAGATTCACCATCCTCCGAGGGAAGAAATTCCTCCTCACCTCAGTCCAAAATAGCCGTCTCCTTTATTCAGAGACTGTTTTAGACCCACCAGTTAGGGAAAGCATCCCATCTACATCCAGCCTGTCATGTCCTGTAAGGATTCTGTATGTTTCAATGAGGTCACCCCTCATTCTTCGAAATTCTTGAGAATACAGGCCCAGTCCCCTTGACCTCTGCTCATAAGGCAATCCCGTTCTGTCATTGAATCATAGAATCCAAACAGTGCAGAAGGAGGCCATTCGGTCAATCGAGTATGCAACAACCCTCCAAAAGACCACCATTCCTAAACCCAATGCCCAGCACTATCCCCGGAACCCAACCTAACCTTTGGACACTAAGGGACAATTTAGCATGGCCAATTTACCTAACCTGCATATCTTTGGACTGTGGGAGAAAACCGGAGCACCCGGAGGAAACCCACGCAGACATGGGGTGAATGTGCAGACTCCACACAGACAACAACCCAAGGCCAGAATTAAACCGGGTCCCTGGCGCTGTGAGGCAGCAATGTGCCACCGTGCCACCTGGTCCATCCATTTGCTCTGAAGTGTTCACCTTCATCTCAACTGTATCCACGCTATCACTAACCCTTCCTCAAGTACAGCGAATAATCAGCTGACCCAGAGCCACTGCTGTGAAATGACTAACTACATTTCTCCCTTTCTGCTTCAATTCAGGAAGAATGATTGAGTTGATTTTTTCAAATCTTCTAATTTTTCAGTAGAGGGCAGTGTTTACTCAGCTCCCAATCTAACCCTGTGTGGTCTCCTTCCCTTTTCTATCCTCGTAGTGAAAGATAATACGCACAGTTAGGGAGGGAGAAGATTACATCACTGTAGCAAACTATAATCTTATTATTTTCCCATATTTATGGAGACCGTGCAGTCAAAGATCAGAAGTGAATGCTGCTTCACAAAATTCCAGTGGTCATGTGTGTAACAGTGTAAACAACATACCCACAGCAGCATGACGTTCAACCCCATGGACAGCAGAGCAACATTAACAAACAATGAGAGAACAATTAAGGAGCGATGAATGTTCCAAGTCAGGATGGTGATTAACTTGGAGGGGAACCTGAAGTTGGTCATGTTCATATATCTCTACTGCCCATATCCTTCTGAGTCTGGCTTGACGAACATTTTTGTATGGGGCCCTTGTTTCCATTTGTTTTCTCACTCAAGGAGCCGATGAGCAATTTTCAGAAAGATACATGAATTTCAAAAAAAATAGTTGTTTGAAGAAAAGAAACAACTTGCCGAGCAATGATAAAGCAATGTAAAAGCAATTAATTGATCAATTTAAAAAATGCAATTGATGAGGATGACCATTAAATTGTGAGTGTGCGTGTTTCCAGCACAGTCCCAGTGTCAGGGTGCTCATTCGCCCTCAACCACTGTGTGAATATCTGCTTGGTGTGGGGGAGGGTGCTGAGTGAGAATTCTGAAACTGGGTGTGAGCAAGACACAAACTCGTAAACACACTCCCTCTGCCTCCCTCACCAACACTCACTCACTCTCTCACACTCTCACACTCTCTCATACACACTCACTCTCTCATACACTCTCTCACACACTCTCTCATACACACCCTCTCTCACACTCTCACACTCTCACACTCTCTCATACACACTCACTCTCTCATACACTCTCTCACACACTCTCTCATACACACCCTCTCTCACACTCTCACACTCTCACACTCTCACATACACACTCACTCTCTCACACTCTCACACTCTCTCATACAGACTCACTCTCTCATACACTCTCTCACACACTCTCTCATACACACCCTCTCTCACACTCTCTCGTACACAC
Organism: Scyliorhinus canicula; assembly: GCF_902713615.1. Classification (NCBI taxonomy): domain Eukaryota; kingdom Metazoa; phylum Chordata; class Chondrichthyes; order Carcharhiniformes; family Scyliorhinidae; genus Scyliorhinus; species Scyliorhinus canicula. The sequence continues at coordinate 129,545,316 of NC_052152.1, read as the reverse complement.
TCTCTCACACTCTCACATACACACTCACTCTCTCATACACACTCACTCTCTCATACACACTCACTCTCATACACACTCTCTCTCACACACTTTCTCATACACACTCTCACACACTCTCATACACACTCTCTCTCACACACTCTCTCTCTCACACTCTCTCATACACACTCACTCTCTCATACACACTTTCTCTCACACACTCTCTCATACACACTCTCTCACACACTCTCTCATACACACTCACTCTCACACTCTCTCGTACACACTCTCTCACACTCTCATACACACTCCCTCACACACTCTCACACACTCTCTTATGCACACACACTCTCTCATACACACTCTCACACACTGTCTCACACACTCATGCACACTCTCATACACTCTCTCTCACACACTCTCTTATACACACACACACAATTTCCATCAAACTCACTCTCTCTCCCACACACCCTCTCTCCCACACACATTCTCACTCTCTCACACTCATTCTCTCTCACACTCACTCACACACTCATTCTCTCTCACACACTTGTTCTCTCTCACACACACACTCTCACTCTGACTCTCTCTCTCACACACTTTCTCATACACACTCTCACACTCACACACACACTCTTACACTCTCTCACGCACTTTCTCATACATACTCTCTCTCACTCTCACACACACTCACTTTCTGTCACATACTCTCCCTCCCACACTCATTCTCACTCTCACACTCATTCTCTCTCTCACACACTTTCTCTCACACACTCACTCTATCGCTCCCACACAGTGACCGCAATTTATTGTGTGAATATCTGCTTGTGTATGGGAGGATGCTGAGTGAGAATTCTGAAACTGGGTGTGAGCAAGACACAAACTCGTAAACACATTCCCTCTGCCTCTCTTTCTCTCACTAACACTCACTCACTCTCTCTCACACACACTCTCACAAACACTCTCTCACACACACTCTCATACACACTCTCTCACACATTCTCTCACACACTCTCTCTCACACTCTCTCTCACACTCATACACACTCTCTCTCACACACTCAAACACAGGGCGCAATTCTCCACTCCCCACGACGCGTGGGAGAATCGCGGGAGGGCCGGGCGACTCATTTCACACACCCCTGGCGTAAGAAGTTCACTACGCAGGCGCAGGATGGCGTGGCCCAACTGCGCATGCGCAGGATTGAGCTGCCCCAACTGCACATGCGTGGGTTGGCACACGAGGGACGCTGGAGTGGCGTGAACCACTCCAGCGCCGTGCTGGCCCCCTGTCGGGGCCAGAATGGGTCGTGCCCGGACCCTGTTCGTGCTATCGTGAAACGCTAAGACGTTCATGACGGCGCGGGCACTTGTTCCGCGGAGCAGGGAATCGCCCCCACTCTCTTTAACACACCCTCTTATATACACTGTCACACTCTCTCTCACACACTCTCTCATACACACTCTCTCACACACTTTCGCACACACGCTCTCTCTCACACTCTTATACACACTCTCTCACATGCACACTATATGTCACACTCACTCTCTCCCACACTCTCACTCTCTCTCTCACACTCTCATACACACTCTCTCTCACACTCTCTCTCACACACTCACTTTCTGTCACACACTCTCTCTCCCACACACATTCTCACTCTCACACTCATTATCTCACATACACACACTCTTACACTCAGTCTCTCACACACTCATTCTCTGTCACACACTCATTCTCTGTCACACACACATTCTCACACACACTCTGTGGTGATATGCATCACTGTAAATACACAAGGGTTTAAGGTAAATACACGTAGACCAGAGAGACACTAGAGGGAGCACCAGAGACATGACACACAAACATTCAACCAATAGGCCAGTAAGATAGGACATGACCAATGGGCATTCAAGACACACACACAGAGGTGACACTACCACAGGGGGCATTACACCAACCCATATAAAAGGACACAGCACACATGATCTTCCTCTTTCCAGTGGAGACACTCAGTGTGTACACAGGGTTGATTCAACGTCACACCCACCACGTGGATTGTAGCAGTCTGGTTAGATAGTCTGAGTAGCTCTAGCAGGATTAACAGGAGAGTCGGATCCAAGTAGGAGAATCGTTAACAGTTTAATAAATGTGTTAAAGCTATCTCCAAGTCTGAACCTTCCTTTGTCAGAGTGCACATCAAGGAAGCAGCTTATGCTACGTCAAGAGCATAACAAAACATTCAGTCTCTCACATTTGCTCACACACTCATTCTGTCACACACTCATTCTCTCTCACACACACACTCACTCTTTCTCACACACTCACTCTATCTCTCTCACACAGTGGCCGCAATTTATTGTGTGAATATCTGCTTGTGTGTGGAGGGAGGGTGAGTGAGAATTCTGAAACGGTGTGAGCAAGATACAAACTCGTACACACACTCCCTCTGCCTCTCTCTCTCACTAACACTCACTCACTCTCTCACACACTCTCATACACTCACTCTCACACTCTCACACACACTCTTTCTCACACACTCTCTCACACACACTCATACACACTCTCATACACACTCTCTCACACACTCTCACACACTCATACACACTCACACACTCATACACACTCTCTCTCACACACTCTCTCACACACTCTCATACACACTCTCACACACTCTCATACACTCTCTCTCACACTCTCACACACACTCTTTCTCACAGACTCTCACACACTCACACACACTCTCACACACTCTCATACACACTCTCACACACACTCTTTCTCACAGACTCTCTCACACACTCACACACTGGGGGGAAACCGGAGCACCCGGAGGAAACCCATGCAGACACGGAGAGAAAGTGCAAACTCCACAGTCACCCGAGGCCGGAATTGAACCTGGGCCCCTGGAGCTGTGAGGCAGCAGTGCTAACCACTGTGCCACCTTGCCACCATGAAACTCAAACGTGTGTTGTTAATGCCATACAGACTGACCCATCTCTCCCACTGACCACATGTCCATTCTCCCACAGGACCTCCATCTGATGGCACCGGCTCACACACTCTCACACACTCTCATACACACTCTCTCACACACTCGTTCACACACTCTCTCACACACTCTCATACACACTCTCTCACACACTTGCTCACACACTCTCTCACAGACTCATACAAGAACAAAGAACAAAGAAAAGTACAGCACAGGAACAGGTCCTTCGGCCCTCCAAGTCTGCGCCGAACACGCTGCCCATCTAAACTAAAATCTTCTACACGTCCTGGGTCTGTATCCCTCTATTCCTATTCATGTATTTGTCAAGATTGTCCACCACCTCCTCCGGCAGCGAGTTCGAGGCACCCACTACCCTCTGTGTAAAAAACTTGCCTCATACATCTCCTCTAAACCTTGCCCCTCGCACCTTAAACCTATGCCCCTAGTAATTGACCCCTCTACCCTGGGAAAAAGTCTCTGACTATCCACTCTGTCTATGCCCCTCATAATTTTGTAGACCTCTATCAGGTCGCCCCTCAACCTCCGTCGTTCCAGTGAGAACGAACCGAGTTTATTCATCCGCTCCTCATAGCTAATGCCCTCCATACCAGGCAACATCCTGGTAAATCTCTTCTGCACCCTCTCTAAAGCCTCCACATCCTTCTGGTAGTGTGGCGACCAGAATTCTCACACTCTCATACACACTTTCTCTCACACACTCTCATACACACTGGGCGAAACTCTCTGCTCCCGCGAAAAATCGGGAAGGCCGTCGTGAACTCGGCCGAGTTTCACGACGGCCTCGGAGGCCGCTCCTCTCATGTTATTCACCCCCACCCGGGGGGCTAGGAGCGGCGCTCCGTAACGCTCAGCCGCCGGGCGGCGTGCCGAGAGTGATGAGACAGCGGCGTCTATGTGGCGTCAGCCGCGCATACGCAGGTTGGCCGGCTCCAACCCACGCATGCGCGGTTGCCGTCTTCCCCTCCGCTGACCCGCAAGACATAGCGGCTTGATCTTGCGGGGCGGCGGAGGGGAAAGAGTGCGTCCCTTTGAGACGCCGGCCCGACGATCGGTGGGCACCGATCACGGGCCAGTCCCCTCCCGAGCACAGCCGTGGTGTGGTTGCCGCCGTCGTGAACCGGTTGCGAACAGTAGGCCGCTTGGCCCATCCGGGCCGGAGAATCGCCGGTCGCCATGAAAAACAGCGAGCAGCTATTCTTCCGAGCCGGGGTTGGGAGAATCGCGGGGGCGCCAGGGGGGCGTGAAATGAGTCGCTCTCCCACCCGGCGTGGGAGCGGAGAATCGCGCCCACTGTCTCTCACACACTCATACACACTCTCTCATACACACTCTTTCTCTCACACTCATACACTCTCTCTCACACTTTCTAATACACACTCTCACATGTTCTCATACACACTCTCTCGCTCACTCTCATACACACTGGGCACGATTCTCTGCTCCTGTGAAAAATCGTGACGGCCGCTCCTCTCACCTTATTCACCCCCACCCGGGGGACTAGGAGCGACGCTCCGTTATTCTCGGCCGCCGGGCCTTGACGTTTGCGTCGGCCGAGAATAACGCGACAGCGGCGCCTATGTGACGTCAGCCACGCATGCGCAGGTTGGCCGGCTCCAACCCGTGCATGCGCGACTGACGTCACAACGGCTGACAGCTCGAACCCGCGCATGCACGGTGGCCATCTTTCCCTCAGCCGCCCCGCAAGACATGGCAGCTTGATCTTGCGGGGCGGTGGAGGGGAAGTAGTGCGTCCGATTGAGACACCGGCCTGATGATCGATGGGCACCGATCGCGGGCCTGTCCCCTCCCGAGCACAGTCGTGGTGCTCATTCCCCACCAGGCCCCCTACAAGCCCCAAAATGGGGATCTCATGGCGATTTCACGACGGCAGCGACCAGGTGTGGTTGCCACCGTCGTGAACCGGTTGCGAACGGCAGGCCGCTCGGCCCATCCGGGTCGGAGAATCGCCGGTCGCCGTGAAAAACGGCCACCGGCGATTCTTCCGAGCGGGGGGGGTGGGAGAATTGCGAGGGGCGCCAGGGGGTCGTGAAATTAGTCGGGGGGCCCTCCTACAATTCTCCCATGCGGCGTGGGGAGCGGAGAATCGCGCCCACTCTCTCTCACACTCTCTCATACACACTCTCTCGCACGCTCTCTAATACACAGTCTGACACACACACAGCAGAACTTCAACTGTTATCTTGCCTGGGCATTCTTGCTTCCATCTGATGTCCATCTGCAACTGTGAGATGCTAACCAGATTCTGCCTCAGAAGCCTGACCATTACTGTTGCCCAGCAAGAGTGTGTCTCTGTGCTGTAGTAGGGTGGGGATGACAGCCATGCCATGTTTATAGTGGCATCCTCACAGCTCTCCTATGAGGTGTTCTCATGGAGGGCAGGGTGGTGGAACCATCCTTGAGCCGGTGCCATCAGATGGAGGTCCTGTGGGAGAATGGACATGTGGTCAGTGGGAGAGATTGGTCAGTCTGTGTGGCATTAACAACACACGTTTGAGTTTCATGGTGACAAGGTGGCACAGTGGTTAGCACTGCTGCCTCACAGCTCCAGGGGCCCAGGTTCAATTCCGGTCTCGGGTGACTGTGGAGTTTGCACTTTCTCTCCGGGTCTGCGTGGGTTTCCTCCGGGTGCTCCGGTTTCCCCCCAGAGACCAAAGATGTGCAGGTTAGGTCGATTGGCCACGCTAAATTGCCCTTAGTGTCCAAATGGTTAGGTGGGTTTCTGGATTACGGGGAAACGATGGAGTCGTGGGCTTAAGTAGGATACTCTTTCCAAGGGCCAGTGCAGACTCGGGCCAAATGGCCTCCTTCTGCACTGTAAATTCTATGCTTCTATGACAGTTCATCTTAATAATAATCTTTTCTATTGCCACAGTAGGCTTGCATTAACACTGCAATGAAGTTATTGTGAAAATCCCCTCGTCGTCACACTCCGGCGCCTGTTCGGGTACACAGAGGGAGAATTCACAATGTCCAATTCACCTAATCTGCGCATCTTTCAGGACTTGTGGGAGGAAACTGGAGCACCCGGAGGAAACCCACGCAGACACAGGGAGAACGTGCAGACACTGCACAGACAGTGATCCAAGCCGGGAATCGAACCTGGGACCAGGCGCTGTGAGGCAGCAATGCTAACCACTGTGCTACCATGCTGCCCATCATCTGGGTGGGGGTGGGTGTAACCCCACCTCTGTCCTCGGCAACTCTGTAACCTCCAGGGCCCATTCCTCGTAGGGGGCGAGCAGCCTAATGTCCGGCACACCGCCGTCCGTCTGGGCCCTTTTCCATCGGCTGTGGGCCAACGTCTCCCGCGGGAGACACAGAGGGAGCATCGTTAGCCACACTTGGTTACTCACAGGGGGAGGGGCTTGGGGGGTGTGGGTTGGGGCTTGGGGGAATGGGCCATATGGTGGGGGGAGTAGAGCATATGGGTGGGGGAGGGGGGGTGTATGTGGGGTGAGGGGGAGGGGGAACGGTACAAGCTAACCTGAGCAGCCCGGTAAAGGTTGTTGGCTTTCTTGCGGCACTGGGTGGTGGTCCTCCTGGTCACACTCCCTGAGCTGACAGCCGCAGCCACTTCCTCTCAGGCGGCGTGGGTGCCCTGTGACTGACCCTCCTGAACCCCCGGGGGAACAGGGCATTCCGTCTGGCCTCCACCGCGTTTAACAGTCATCCCAGGTCGGCGTCACCAAAGGGTGAGGCTGGTCTCTGTCATAATATCCACTCATGTATATAATGAGATGCAGACAGGCAGTGATTGACACACAGGAGGACCAGTAAGCACACAACACAGTACAGCCAATCACCAGACAGGACACTACCACTATATAGCCAGAGGGCACTAGGTTTCCCACTCTCTCTGGACCCAGCCACTGAGACAGTCAGAGTCCACGAGCTAGCCAGTGCAAACACCATGCAGTAGCTAGTAAGTCTGGTCAGGCTACTACTAGGTCTCCAGTCAGTTCAGTATAATGTCGACCCACAGCTGAATATGTATAGCAGTTCTATAGTTGAATAAAACAGTGTTGGATCTTCTCCAGTGTTAGACTTCTGTTTCTAACTTCCCTACATCGAGTGCAGTCCACATCGAACCAACCTGCCTAACACATCAGTCTCCATGGCAGCAAGGCAGCGAACGGAGTGGGATTGGCTGTGCAGGAGCTGTTTAATTGCTGCTGTCACTTGTTTGTAGGGGGTCCCGGCGAACACGGTCCCAGGTGAATCGAACCGTGATTTGTGGAGTGAATCCCGAGGGGTCTCATTAAGTGGGCCAATTAATGTTTTAAAGCGATGATGGCAGCGCCGAACCGAGCGTCGAGGAACTCACGGCAATTCCCACTCGCTACCACAGCAGGGTAGCATGGTGGTTAGCATAAATGCTTCACAGCTCCATGGTCCCAGGTTCGATTCCCGGCTGGGTCACTGTCTGTGTGGAGTCTGCACGTCCTCCCCCTGTGTGCGTGGGTTTCCTCCTGGTGCTCCGGTTTCCTCCCACAGTCCAAAGATGTGCGGGTTAGGTGGATTGGCCATGATAAATTGCCCGTAGTGTCCTAATAAAAGTAGGGTTAAGGGGAAGGTTGTTGGGTTACGGGTATAGGGTGGATACGTGGGTTTGAGTAGGGTGATCATGGCTCGGCACAACATTGAGGGCCGAAGGGCCTGTTCTGTGCTGTACTGTTCTATGTTCTATGTTCCAACACTGTTTTATTGAACTTGCTGATTGCTGTACATAATCTGCTGTGGGTTGACACTCTATTAATCTAACTGATAACCTCAGACTGGCCTGACCAGACTAGCTCTCTACCACATGGTGATGATGCTCACTGGCTTGTGCACTCCAACTATCTCCCTAGCTGTGTCCTGTGAGAGAGAGAGAGCCTTAATGCCCTGTGGGCTTTATAGTGGTGGTGTCCTGTCTGGTGATTGGTTGTTCTGTGTCATGTGTGTTCATTGGTTATCCTGTGTGTCAATCACTGCCTGTCTGCATCTCATTATATACATGAGTGGATATTATTTTTTTTTTAAAATAATTTTTATTGAAATTTTTCGATACAAACATTTACCCCTACTACATTTTAAATTATAACACAACAAATCCCCCCTGGAAAATCCTCCCCACGCCCTCCCCCGCGCGCACCCCCCACCCTCCTCCCCCCCCCCCCCCCCCCCCCCCCCCCCCCCGCGCTACCAGTCTAGCAACCAAACCGTTTTTCCCTTTCTGCCGATGGCCTCGGGCAGTCATTGCCGCGACCCCCTGCTGACGTGCTCCCTTCGTTGCTATCCCCCCCCCCCTCCCTTTCCCACCCCCCCTTTCTCCCCGGGTTGCTGCTGTTTCGGCCTCCAGTTCCTATCTCTGATCCAGAAAGTCAAGGAAGGGCTGCCACCGCCGGAAGAACCCCTGTACCGACCCTCTCAGGGCGAATTTGATTCTTTCCAATTGGATGAAGCTTGCCATGTCGTTTAACCAGGTGTTAACACTTGGTGGCCTTGTGTCCCTCACTGAATCAAGATCCTTCTCCGAGCTACCAAGGACGCAAAGGCCAATATTCCGGCCTCCCCTGCCTCCTGTACTCCTGGCTCCACCCCAACCCCAAAAATCGCTAGCCCCCACCCTGGTTTGACCCTGGTTCCCACCACTCTCGATACCGTCCCCGCCACCCCCTCCCAGAACTCTTCCAGTGCCGGGCACATCCAGAACATATGTACATGGTTCGCAGGGCTTCCCGAACACCTAACACACCTGTCCTCACCCCCGAAGAACCGACTCATCCTAGTCCCCGTCATATGGGCTCTGTGCAGCACCTTAAATTGGATGAGGCCCAACCTTGCGCACGACGACGACGAATTGACCCTCTCTAAGGCATCCGCCCATGTCCCATCTTCTATCTGCTCTCCCAGCTCCGCTTCCCACTTGTCTTTCAGCTCCTCTATCGATACCTCCTCCACCTCCTGCATTATTTTGTAGATGTCCGAGACCTTCCCTTCTCCGACCCAGACCCCTGACAGCACCCTATCACTCACCCCTCTATCGGGAAGCAAGGGAAATCCTTCCACCTGTCGTCTGGCAAATGCCTTCACCTGCAGGTATCTAAACGTGTTCCCCGGGGGGAGCTCAAATTTCTCCTCCAGCTCTCCCAGGCTCGCAAACCTCCCTCTATGAACATGTCCCTCAGTTGCCTGATGCCCGCCCTGTGCCAGCTCTGGAATCCCCCGCCAGTGTTCCCCGGGACAAATCTGTGGTTCCCTCTCAGTGGCGCCGCCATCAGACCCCCCACTTCCCCCCTGTGTCGCCTCCACTGCCCCCAGATTTTAAGGGTGGCCGCCACTACCGGACTCGTGGTATACCTTGTGGGGGGGAGCGGCCATGGTGCCGTTACTAGCGCCCCCAGGCTTGTATTGCCGCAGGACGCCCTCTCCATACGTTTCCAAGCTGCCCCCTCCCCCTCCATCACCCACTTGCGCACCATCGATGCGTTCGCCGCCCCAGTAGTATCCGGAAAGATTGGGTAGCGCTAATCCTCCACTGTCCCTACTCCGTTCCAAGAAAATCCTTCTCACTCTAGGGTGCCATGTGGCCCACACATAGCCCATAATGCTGCTAGTTACCTTCTTGAAGAAGGCCCTGGGGAGAAAGATGGGCAAGCACTGGAACAGAAACAAGAACCTCGGGAGGACCGTCATTTTGACTGACTGCACCCTCCCTGCTAGCGACAGCGGTACCATGTCCCACCTCTTGAACTCCTCCTCCATCTGCTCCACCAGCCTTGAAAAGTTCAGCTTGTGGAGGGTCCCCCAGTTCCTTGCCACCTGCACCCCCAAGTACCTGAAGCTCTTTACTGCTCTCTTAAAGGGGAGCCGCCCAATTCCCTCCCCCTGATCTCCCGGGTGTATCACAAAGACCTCACTTTTACCCACATTTAATTTATATCCCGAAAAGTCCCCAAACTCCGCTAGTATTTCCATTACCTCCGGCATTCCCCCTTCCGGGTCCGCCACATATAACAACAAATCATCCGCATAGAGTGATACCCGATGTTCCTCCCCTCCCCTTGTCAGTCCTCTCCACCCCCCTGAACCCCTCAGTGCCATCGCCAACGGTTCGATCGCTAATGCAAATAGTAAGGGGGATAGGGGGCATCCCTGCCTGGTACCTCGATGGAGCCCAAAATACTCTGACCTCCTCCATTTGTAACCACACTCGCCATCGGGGGCCGAATACAGCAGCTTCACCCACTTGATAAATCCCTCCCCAAACCCAAACCGTTCCAGCGTCTCCCATCAGGTATTCCCACTCCACCCTATCGAATGCCTTCTCGCATCCAGTGCTACCACTATCTCAGCCTCCCCCTCCACTGCTGGCATCATAATCACATTCAACAGTCTCCGGACATTTGTGTTAAGTTGTCGTCCCTTTACGAACCCCGTCTGGTCCTCATGGATTACCCCTGGCACACAATCCTCTATTCTGGTTGCCAGGACCTTTGCCAACAGTTTGGCATCTACATTCAAGAGGGAGATAGGCCTGTAGGACCCGCACTGTACAGGGTCTTTGTCCCGCTTCAGGATCAAGGAGATCAGGGCCTGTGACATTGTCGGGGGCAGAACCCCCCCCTCTCGCGCCTCATTGAAGGCTCGCACCAGTACTGGACCCACCAAGTCCACATACTTCTTATAAAATTCCACCGGGAACCCATCCGGCCCCGGCGCCTTCCCCGCCTGCATCTGGCCTATCCCTTTAACTAGCTCCTGCAGCTCTATCGGCGCCCCCAGCCCCTCACCCGTTCCTCCTGGACCTTTGGGAACCTCAACCTATCGAGGAAGTTCTCCATTCCCCCCCTCCTCCTGGGCGGCTCAGACCGGTACAATTCCCTGTAGAAATCCCTGAAGACCCCGTTCACCTCTTGCCCCTTCTGCACTACGTTCCCTCCCTTCTCTCTCCACTCCTCCAATCTCTCTGGCTGCATCTCGCTTGCGCAGCTGGTGTGCTAGCATCCTGCTCGCCTTTCCCAGTACTCATAGACCGCGCCCTGTTTGCCCTTCTCCATTGCGTCTCCGCCTTCCTAGTGGTCAGTAGGTCAAACTGGGCCTGTAAACTGCGCCGCTCCCTCAACAGCCCCTCCTCTGGTGTCTCCGCATATCTCCTGTCCATTCTATAAGTTCCCCCACCAGTCTCTCCCTCTCCTGCCTCTCCTTCCTTTCTCTGTGTGCCCTTATGGAGATCAGCTCTCCTCTGATCACTGCTTTCAGGGCCTCCCAGACTACCCCCACCTTCACCTCGCCCGTGTCGTTCGTGCCCAGGATATCTCTCAATGCCCTTCCGGACCCTTCCGCACACCTCATCGTCCGCCAGCAGCCCCACATCCAGGCGCCACAACGGGCGCTGGTCCCGTGCTTCCCCCAGTTCTACCTCTACCCAGTGTGGTGCATGGTCCGAAATCGCAATGCCGAGTACTCCGTGTCCTGCACTCTCGAAATCAGCCCCCTGCTCAGAACAAAAAAGTCTATTCTGAGTACACCCTGTGGACGTGGGAGAAAAAAGAATACTCCCTCGCCCTTGGCCTGCCAAATCTCCAAGGGTCTACCCCCCCCCATCTGCTCCATGAACCCCCTTAGCACCTCTGCCGCTGCGGCCTCCTATTCGTCCTGGAACTCGATCTGTCCAGCCCAGGGTCGAGCACTGTATTGAAGTCCCCCCCCCATGATCAGGAGCCCCCTGCCTCCAGACCCGGAATGAGGCCCAACAGGCGCCTCATAAAACCCGCGTCATCCCAATTCGGGGCATACACATTCACCAGCACCACATTCTCTCCCTGCAGCCTACCCTTCACCATCACGTACCTACCCTCCTTATCTGCTACCCACCTGCGCCGCCACGAAACGGACATCCTCTTTCCCACACAATCGCCACCCCCCCGGTTCTTTGCGTCCAAGCCTGAGTGACACCTGTCCCACCCCACCCCTTCTCAGCGTACCTGGTCTACTACTCTCAAGTGAGTACTCCTGCAACATTGCCACATCCGCCTGCAGTCCTTTAGGTGTGAAAAAACCCTTGATCTCTTGACCCGGCCCATTTCAGCCCCCTCACGTTCCAAGTAATCAACCGGTTGCAGAGCGACCCGTCCCTTTCCCCTGTCTATTAGCCATGTCCGGTCCCTGTTCGCCCGGGTCGACCTCCCCTTCTGACCCGTTCCCCATGGCGATGGCCCCCCCCTCTCTCCTCCCGTTCTTCCCTTCCCCGTCCTCGGCCTTTCCAGCAGCAACCCGGTATCCCCCCTAACCCCCCTTCCGCCCCCCCCCCCCCCCTGGCTAGGACCCTCCTAGCCGCGGTGTATCCACCATCGTACTCCCGAGAGTCAGCTGGTTTTCGCTGACCCGGCTGGCCCCTGCCACACTCCGACTCCTCCCGATGTGGGGGGGAGGGGCCTCCCCCCCCTTGCCATCCTCTCTGACCCCGCTTCAGCGCGGGAAAAGCCGCCATTGCTGGCCACACCCCACTCTTCTCTCCTCCCCTTCCTCCGTCCCGCGCGCGGGAAACAGGGGAAAGCCCGCGCTTTCGCCCGGCCACAACCCTACCCCCGCCATCTTCAATTCCACCCCCGTCCCCATCCAAGCCCATAAAAAGCCCCTTAAAACGAGAGGAAGAAAAAAGAGAAAAAGAAAACACGCATAACCAACTTGCACCCCCCCCGTCCCGCCTCCCCAACTTAACAATATAACAATATAAATAACAAATCTCAAATAAATACATAAATACATAACTATGCCTGCATAACTAAATAACTACCCAATAATAACGTATTTAACCATCACCCTCCATCGAACAGAACAGTAACCATAACCCTTAAAGGAACAGATCAAAAACAGTAAAAAAGCCCCCCCTACAACAACAATAATTAAGGGAAGTTGCAACGGGAAGAGACACACAAAAAGGAACAAAGAAACCCCCATAACACAAGTTTCAAAGAAACCAAACGATCCATCAACTTTAACCAAGTTCCGACCTGGCCTAAGAAAGACATGGGCCACTTGATCAGTCAAGGGTACTCGGGCGGCCTCGACCGCCGGCATTCCAAGTTCTAGTTCAGGTCCAGCTTTTCCTCCCGAACAAAAGTCCATGCCTCCTCTGGGGTCTCAAAGTAATGGTGCTGGTCCTTGTAGGTGACCCACAAGCGCGCTGGCTGCAGCATTCCGAACTTGATCCTCTTTGCGTGCAGCACCGCCTTCGTTCGGTTAAACCGGGCCCGCCGCTTTGCCACCTCCGCACTCCAGTCTCTGATATATCCGCACCGTCGAATTCTCCATTTGCTGCTTTTCTCCCTCTTGGCCCACCTCAGCACTTTCTCCCGATCACAGAAACGCTGGAATCGCACCAGCAACCGCCCTCGGGGGCTCGTTCGCCCTAGGCCGCCTAGCCATGACCCGATATGCTTCTTCCAGCTCCAGGGGCGATGGACCGGCCCCCTCTCCCATCAGGGAGCTCAGCATCTCCGCTACATATTTCGGGAGATCAGGTCCCTCCAGGCCTTCTGCTAGGCCCGGATCCTCAAGTTCTTCCGCCTCATTCGAGTGTCCAGCTCCTCAAAGCGGCTCTGCCATTTCAGGTGGAGTGCCTCGTGCACCTCCACCTTTCCCACGAGGACCGTGGCCTCCTCCTCCCTTGCAGTCATCCTCCTGCTGCAGCTCTCTTATCGACGCCTCTTGGGTCGCCTGGGCCCCATCAGCCTTGTGGTCGTCGCGTTCATAGACTCTAAGAGTTCCACTTTCAGCTCCGTAAAACACCGGAGGAGAGCGGCCTGCTGCTCCTCCGCCCATTTTCCCAATCTTCTAGTGCGCCACCGGCCGCCATTTTGGTCCTCTTCCCCCGCTTTTTTCGGGGAGCTGCTGCCGCTTTTTTTGTCGCCCCACTCCGAGTACCGACCATAAAGTTGGTCTCACTCTCCTCAGGGAGCCTTCCCCCACCGGGATTCGTCTTTACAGTACCGTCGGGGCCCTCCAATCGGCCCTTAAACACCTTTGTCGCAGGAGCTGCCAAATGTGCGACTTAGCTGGTCATAGCCGCAACCGGAAGTCATGAGTGGATATTATGACAACACACTCATTCTCTCCCACATACACTCTCACACACTCATTCTCTCTCACATACACTCTCACACACTCATTCTCTCACATTCTCTTTCGCACACTCATTCTCTCTCACATTCTCTCTCACACTCATTCTCTCTCACATTCTCTCTCACACACTCATTCTCTCTCACATTCTCTCTCACACACTCATTCTCTCTCACATTCTCTCTCACACACTCATTCTCTCACATTCTCTTTCGCACACTCATTCTCTCTCACATTCTCTCTCACACACTCATTCTCTCTCACATTCTCTCTCACACACTCATTCTCTCTCACATTCTCTCTCACACACTCATTCTCTCTCACATTCTCTCTCACACACTCATTCTCTCTCACATTCTCTCTCACACACTCATTCTCTCTCACATTCTCTCTCACACACTCATTCTCTCTCACATTCTCTCTCACACACTCATTCTCTCTCACATACACTCTCACACACTCATTCTCTCTCACATGCCTCTCTCCACACTCATTCTCTCACATTCTCTTTCCGCACACTCATTCTCTCTCACATTCTCTCTCACACACTCATTCCCTCTCACATTCTTCTCTCACACACTCATTCTCTCTCACATACACTCTCACACACTCATTCCTCTCACATTCTCTCTCACACACTCATTCTCTCACACTCTCTGTCTCTCTCACACACTCATCCTCTCTCACACTTTCTCTCACACACGCTCACTCTCACACACTGGGACCGATTTAATGAAATGGGAACCGAGTCCCAGAGTGAATGCGTTTAGCCGCGTGTTTCCCGGCGCTAATCAGAACGCTATCTAACGGCACCCGGGTCAGATAGGGGGCCTCAGCGGGGGACACGCAGGCGAGGCCGCACATAGCCTGGTTTTCTGCACTGAGGAGCTGTGCTCACTGGAACTGGTTAGTGTAGCTAGAGATCAAGGCGCTATTTTTAAATGGCGTCCCGATCTCTGGAGCCCCCGACATGACCCCTGGTGCCCCAAGCCTTAATTCACAATGAAGTGGTCCCCAGGCCACCGACACCCCCACCCCACCAACACCCATGCAGAGCATCTCAGAACCAAGCCCCACCATTTGAAAAATGCCAGCTTGGCACCTTGGCAGTGCCACCTGGGAAGTGCCATGCTGGAACCTAGGTGGCACTGCCAGGGTGCCACTTCCAGGGTGTAAGGCTGGCAGTACCAGGGTGTCAAATTGGCACCAGCAATGCCAGGGTACCATCCTGCCCAAAGGGCAAGAACCTGGGGACCTCCGATCCCCTGGGAGACCCCAGAAGTGCTGTTCTGTCTGGTCCCCATTTGTGGAGACTGGTGCTGAACGGCGCTCGCCCGAGGTCTCCAACGCAAAGGGGATAGATCCTAACACCTCGGGTGCCTCAAGTGCCTCTGGAAAC
This sequence comes from Scyliorhinus canicula, assembly GCF_902713615.1. NCBI lineage: Eukaryota > Metazoa > Chordata > Chondrichthyes > Carcharhiniformes > Scyliorhinidae > Scyliorhinus > Scyliorhinus canicula. Next base: position 129,529,798 of record NC_052152.1, on the reverse strand, counting down.
TGCATATTAAAGTGAGACTAGCTGCCTCGCTCGGAAATGCAGATTTTCGAAAAGGTCATCCGGCCAACAATGGGCGGAATGCACATCGCAACGTCTTGCTAGATTTCATTCGGTCTCGCGAAGCATTGTGAGCCGAGTAGACCCTATGACTGGTGTCTGCTCGCTTCTACCCATCATGGCGCGTCACGGTGAGCTGCTATTCGGATGTGGCATGGCCGTAAAATTGCTTCCACTCACTCCATATCTCTCACACACTCACTCTCTCTCATACACTCACTCTATCTCATACATTCACAGTATCTCTCTCACATTCTCCCTCTCACACACTCTCTTACACACTCACTCTATCTCTTTCATACCCTCACACACCCACTCTCTCTCACATTTCCTCTCACATACTCACTCTATGGGCGCGATTCTTTCATAAAGTTTCTCAGTGTTTTAGCGAGTGGGAATTTCCACAAGCTTCCCTACGCTCGGCCCAGCGAAACCGGCAATGTTATTCAACGTTAATTAATCCACTTAACGAGGCCCCACGGGCTTCTCATAACAAATGAAAGCTCATCAGCTGATTTGCTGGCACTGGGCTCACAAGCCCCCCACTGACAAGGTTGAACAGCACTTAAGCAGCACTTGTTCAATGAAGCCCAGTCAGCTCACAACAGTGGCACCGAGGAGAGCGGCCCCAAGATTCGGGGATGCTGACCTGGGGAGGTTCATTGACACAGTGGAGGCCAGAAGAGATATCCTGTTCCCCCAAGGGTCCCGGAGGGACAGCCACAGGGCAGCAGGTGCTGCCTGGGATGAGGGGGCGACAGCTGTAAGCTCCGGGAGTCTGACCAGGAGCCAGGAGGACTGGCCTTCAGTGTCGGAAAAAGGTCAACAATCTACACCAGGCAGCACGAGTAGGTCGACACCAATGCCCCCTGCCCGTCCGAGAACTTTCCGCCCCATGCGACCATCCACCCGTCTAACTCCCCATGCGCCCCAAACCCTCCCTTCACCTCCCTATCCCTTCAAACCCTTCCTTCACACACCGCCCCTCACACCACTGTGAACCATGTGTGAGGCTAATGATGCCCTCTCTTGTCTCCTCAGGAAAAGCTCTCCCACAATCACTGGGGAGGACCCCACTGGCAGTGGGGTGCCGGACATAAGAAACCCTCACCTCCTTCGAGAAGAGGGCCCTGGAGGTGACTGAGGTGGCTGAGGACAGATCGGTCACCCATGCGGAGGCTGGCGGAGGCTGGCGGAGGCTGCAGAGGTGAAGATCCACTGGGCCCCACCCAGAGGACCTCCCAAATGTGAGTTTGTTTGCCACATTGACTGACCCATCCATCCCGCTGACCACATGTACATTCTCCCGTAGGTCCTCCAGCCAACGGCGCCAGCCCATCCCGGGTGGTCCCCTCTCCAGCCTCCCAGGAGAAGACGTTAAAGAGGAGCTCTGAGGAAGACACGATCGGGGCATCACATCTGTCACCCCCACCCTCCATCAGTGCAGATGCATGTACCTTGGTGGAATTGTAAAACACATTAAATACCCTTGAGCACAACCAGTATGATGCCTCTGTCACTTTCTTCTGCAATGTCGGCCGATCTCCGAACTCTTGGCCCATCTGTCCAGGCATCTCGAATTCCCCCCGGACACACCGCAAGCAGGTGATGGGTGTGAGCGAGCACTCGATAGGCAGTCAGGTGTCAGACTCAGGCATAGATTGAGGAGCACCAGTGCCCAGCTCTCTGCGGTTTATCATCACCCTGATGTGTTGGGTCGGCTGGGTCGATGGACTGCACTTGATGCAGTGTAGGGAGAGACAGACTTCCAACGCTTGATAAGATGCAACACGATTTTATTTAACATCTAAATTATTATACATGTTCAACTGTGGGTTGATACTATGCTGACTTGACTGGAGACCTAGTACTAGCCTAACCAGACTTACTAGCTACCGCATGGTGTTTGCACTGGCCAGCTCACGAACTCTGACTGTCTCAGAGGCTGGGTCCCGAGAGAGCGGGAAAACTGGTGCCATCTGGCTTTATAGTGGTCGTGTCCTGTCTGGTGATTGGCTGCTCTGTTCTGTGTGTTTACTGGTCATCCTGTGTGTCAATCACTGCCTGTCTGCACTCCATTATATACATAGATGTATATTCTGACATCTTTCCCTCTTTTTATTGTTTGTGTTTAGATAATAAATATTAAGGTGCATGTGCGTGTGGATGTGTATATGTGCCTGACTATATACAGAATGTGCTAAAATGAACTTATATACATAGGAAGGTGTCGCTAGTGCAGATATAGGGCAGATGAAACGGTAAAAATGATATTTACAGAGGTCAAAACGATGAGGTAACAAAATTATGCAAAAGTTCAGTCTACAAGTTTAGTCTTTGTGGTGGGCGACGAATTCTGGTTGACCGCCTCAAGGGTGGATCAGGGGCCGCCTGCACTTGGACAGGCGGGACTGCCGCCAATGCGATGGTCACAGAGGTCGGCAAGATTGCTGGTAGATCGGTCGCCTTGTGGTAGGGCACGTCCGGAGGAAGCATTGTGTGAGGCGGGACATCATGGTTAGGTGGCGGGCGTGGAACTCTGTGCAGTGCCCACCTGTTACGCCAGAGAAAGGGGCCATCAGCCATGTGGACGAGGAATGATCTCGGGGCCACTTGCTTGACCACCACAGCTGTGGCGGACCAGCCGCCGACAGGCAACACAAACACGATCAGTTGGGACCAGCTCGGGGAGATCCGTGGCATGAGCGCCATATGCTGATTTCTGTTGGGCCCGAGACTGCTGCATCGTTTGTACGACCGTGAGGTGGTCAAGGTCTGGAACATGGATGGCTGGAACTGTGGTCCTCAGAGTGCGATTCATGAGCATTTGCGCTGGAGACAACCCAGTGGACAGTGGGGTTTCTCTGTATGCCAGCATCGCCAGGTTGAAGTCGGAGCCTGTGTCTGCAGCCTTGCATAGCAACCTCTTGATGATATGGACCCCTTTTTCGGCCTTCCCGTTTGACTGTGGGTAGTGGGGGCTGGAGGTTACGTGACAGAAGTTGTATAGCCGGGCAAAATCAGACCATTCCTGGCTGTAAAAACAGGGACCGTTGTCACTCATCACCGTGAGCGGTATCCCATGCCTGGCAAACATTTTTTGCAGGCTTTAATCATTGCCTTCGACGTGAGGTCGGACAGTTTCAGCACTTCTGGGTAATTGGAGAAGTAGTCGACCAGGAGGACATAGTCACGCCCCTTAGCGTGGAAAAGGTCGACACTGACTTTGGACATTGGTCACTATCTCATGTTGCTGCAAAGTTTCTTTGGGTTGAGCTGGCTGCAATTTCTGACATGTAGGGCAGTTGAGGACCGTGTTGGCAATGTCCTGGCTGATGCCCGGCCAATAGACTGCCTCCTGAGCTCTGCGTCAATATTTCTTGACCCCCTGGTGGCACTCATGGAGTTGGCCGAGCACCATAGCTCGCATGCTCTGCGGAATCACGATCCTATCGAGCTTCATGAGGATGCCGTCCACCACCATCAGGTCGTCCTTGACGTTGTAAAACTGAGGACACTGTCCCTTCTGCCAGCCATTCGTAAGGTGCTGCATCACTCGCTGTAGCAGAGGATCCTTGGCCGTTTCCTCACGAATTTGGATGACCCTCTCATCAGAGGCCGGAAGGTTGGAGGCACACAATTGCACCTGCGCGTTGATTTGGCATACAAAGTCGGTTTGTTCACACGGTGTGGTGATAGACCTGGAAAAGGCATCTGCAACAATGAGTTCTTTGCCTGGCGTGTAGCCAAGTTCAAAGTCGTAGCGGCGTAGCTTGAGAAGGATTCGCTGTAACCGAGGTGTCATGTCATTTAAATCCTTCTGGATTATGTGGACTAATGGCCTGTGGTCCGTCTCTGCCGTGAATTTTGGCAGGCCTTAGACATAGTCGTGAAACTTGTTGATTCCCGTTAGGAGGCCCAGGCATTCCTTCTCAATCTGAGATTACCGTTGCTCAGTGGGCATCATGGCTCTGGAGGCATACGCAACTGGGGCCCATGAGGATGAGTCATCCTGTTGGAGGAGCACCGCCCCAATACCGTCCTGGCTCGCGTCAGTGGATATTTTGGTCTCCTTAGTAGGGTCGAAGAACGCCAGAACCGGTGAGTTTTGCCCTCAGCTCACGCCATTCGTTCTCATGAGCGGGCAGCCACTGGAATTCCGTCGACTATTTGACGAGATGGCGGAGGGCTGTGGTGTGGGATGCCATGTTGGGAATGAACTTCCCGAAGAAGTTGACCATCCCTAAAAAGCGGAGGACCGCCTTCTTGTCCTCTGGGGTCTTCATGGCATTGATCACTGAAACCTTGTCAGCATCTGGCCACACGCCATGCTGCGAGATGTGGTCACCTAGGAATTTGATTTCTGATTGACCGAACGAGCACTTGGCCCTGTTGAGCTGGAGACCATGCTCATGGATTCTGTGGAATACCTGCTTGAGGCGATCGATGTGTTCTTGAGGAGTTGTGGACCAGATTATGACATCGTCAACATACACGCGGACCCCCTCGATACCCTCCATCATCTGTTCCATGATGCGGTGAAAGACCTCTGAGGCAGAGATGATGCAGATGATGCCAAAAGGCATTCAGTTGTAGCAGTAGCGACTGAACGGGGTATTGAATGTGCACAGCTTGCGACTGGATGCATCCAGCTGTATTTGCCAGAACCCCTTGGAGGTGTCCAGCTTTGTAAAGAATTTGGCATGAGCCATCTCGCTGGTCAACTCGTCTCGTTTTGGTATCTGGTATTGTTCCCTCATGATGTTGCGGTTTAGATCCTTTGGGTCGATGCAGATTCGAAGCTCCCCTGACGGATTCTTGACGCAGACAATGGAGCTGACCCAGTCTGTGGGTTCTGTGACCTTTGATATAATGCCCTGGTCCTGAAGGTCCTGTAACTGCTGTTTGAGGCGATCTTTGAGGGGTGCCGGCACCCGATGTGGTGCGTGAATCACAGGGGTGGCGTTTGGCTTCAGCAGGATTTTGTATCGGTATGGGAGCGTGCCCATTCCATCGAACACGCTGTGATACTGCGTGATGATGTCATCAATTTGAGTCTGGAAGTTTTCATCAGGTGAGGCCGTCGCCTGTGAGGATGACATGGTGTGGACTCCCTGAACCAGGTTCTGGAGTTTGCAGGCCCGAGCACTGAGCAGGGATGCTCTGTCAGGCCCGAGCACCGAGCAGGGACGCTCTGTCAGGTCCTACGATCTCAAATCGCAGCGTCGCTTTAAATGACTTATTGGAAACTCCGAGTTGGCATGAGCCACTGGCAGCTATGGCATTTCCATTGTAGTCAAGGAGCTGGCAGGCCGGTGGAAGAATACTTGGTCTGACGCAGATGGTGTCGAGATCGGATTTCGAGATGAGGTTCGCCGATGCGCCGGTGTCCAGTTTGAACCGGATGCGAGCCTTGTTAACTGTGAGGACAGCATACCACTCGTCGTCGGGATCCACGCTGAGGATCAGGAGGTGCTTCACTATCTTGGCGAGAGGCAGCGAATGCTTCGTAATGATGCCCACCCGGTATGGGGATTTGAGGCACTCAGCATCAGGATCTGTTGGGCTGTTGGTGTCGGAGTCTGGCATGGTCTTGCTGTATTGAACGGACGCTTCTGCGCCATGGCTGGGTCACTGGCTGCTGGGCAGTGGAGCAGATCTGCAAAGGGCTGCGTAGTGGCCATGCTTGCCACACTGTAGACACCGTCGTGATTTTGCCAGACATTGCTGCTTTAAATGTGCGGAGCCACAATTCGGACACGTCATTATGCCAACGTCAGCGCGTTCCATGCGCCATCGCGCCTGCGGAGTGCGGTCGAACGATGTACGCACCTGTGCAGTCTGGTTGTCGGTCTCACCGCCCCCTCGGTCGTGACACGCATGCGCATGGGCCCGGGAAAAGGGCGCAAAATGGCCACTCTCGTCGATACTTAGGCCCTGCATTTGTTTGATGGCCTGCACCCGTTCCGCCTCGTGGGAGGCTAGCTTTGCAGTCTCTGCCACCCTGATGCGGGAATACCGATTGTTAGCATGTTCGTGGACAACACACGTTTCAATGGCGATGGCGATGGTGAGGGTCAGCTGCTTGACTTTCAGGAGCTGCTGGCGAAGGGAATCGGAGTGGACCCCGAAAACGATCTGATCCCGGATCATGGAATCAGCCGTCGAGTCATAGTTACATGACTGTGCGAGGATGCGGAGATGGGTCAAAAATGATTGAAAAGGTTCATCCTTACCCTGAAGCCTCTGCTGGAAAACGTACCGTTCAAAGCTCTCATTGACCTCAATGTCACAGTGGCTGTCGAACTTCAGCAGGACTGTTTTAAATTTAATCTTGTCTTCTCCTTCAGCGAATGTAATGGAGGTGTAGATGTGGATGGCGTGGTCCCCGGCTGTGGAGAGGAATAGTGCGATCTTCCTGGCGTCCGATGCGGCCTCGAGGTCGGTGGTTTCGAGATAGAGTTGGAACTTTTGTTTGACGATTTTCCAATTTGCACCGAGGTTGCCGGCGATGCGGAGCTGTGGAGGAGGGCAGACGTTTTCCATGTCACCGGATGGCTGTTTGCTGGTCAACGCTGATTCACTCAAAGTAGGTCCGTCAATTTTCAGCATCAATCACTGGTACCATGATGTGTTGGGCAGGCTGGGTAGACGTGGACTGCACTTGATGCAGTGTAGCGAGAGACAGACTTCCAGCACTTGATAAGATGCAACACGATTTTATTTAACATCTAAACTATTATACATGTTCAACTGTGGGTTGACACTATGCTGACTTGACTGGAGACCTGATACTAGCCTAACCAGACTTACTAGCTACCGCATGGTGTTTGCACTGGCTAGCTCACGAACTCTGACTGTCTCAGAGGCTGGGTCCCGAGAGAGCGGGAAAACTGGTGCCCTCTGGCTTTATAGTGGTCGTGTCCTGTCTGGTGATTGGCTGCTCTGTTCTGTGTGCTTACTGGTCATCCTGTGTGTCAATCACTGCCTGTCTGCTCTCCATTATATACATAGATGTATATTATGACACTGCCCTCGACAATGATCCGCTGACAGTGCTGACACTGTCCCAGCACCCTGGACTGATGTGACACAGACACTGGGTGTTCAGGTGTTGGGTGCTGCGTGTGTGGTATTGTCTTCCGCAGTGTTCATGCACAGTGTCTGGGCAACAAGGTATGATTGGGATGCTAGGCAATGACACCCACATGCTGCATGACCTGCCCACCCATGGGCACCACTTGGGATGTGTGATGTGCTCACTTAACCACTATTGCCAATTCCCTAGAAGCAATAGCCTTCAGCCGCATGGCCAGAGGCTTCAGCAGTCAGTGGGGGTTATGGGTGATAGGTGAGGTGGCGGTTTAGAGGCAAGGGTTGCCCCCAGAATGGAGACACACGATCCAGGGGTTGGCATGGTGGTGCCACACGTGGTTGCATGACCACTCACTGGGAAGGCCATTGAATGATGGGAGGCTGTTGGACATGGGGTGGTTCCCTTTTGATTGTTTGGAAATAGGGCTTAAATTGTGATAATTGTGGTCATGCAGCGTTATGGCGAGGTCTGGAATTTGCCTTCAGGAACGGGCCGTTTGCATCGCAAAGTGTTTGGTGCCTGTCACGGTTCTCATTTACGATCTCTCCTGCTATTCACTGGCCTCGTTTTGCTTGAGCGAGAGCGCATCGAGGCTGGAGAATCACACTCTATGGGCGGGCTTCTCCGACCCCGCGCTGGGTTGGAGAATAGCCGGGGGGGGGTTTGCGAATCCCGCCCGGAGAATTGGCGCTGCTGTGGTTGGCGGCCGCTAAACACGGACCCCCTGGCGATTCTCCGCGCTCGTCCGGCCGAGTGTCTGCCAGCGTTGTTCGCCTGTGGTCCTACCCAGCGGGACCTCGGCGTTCATGCTACGGAGGCCGTCCTGTTGTGGGGGAGGAGGAATCCGACTCCGGGGGGGATCTCCACGGTGGTCAGGCCTACTGATCGGCGGGCGGGCTAATCCCGGGGTGGGCCTACGTTTTTCTGCGCCGGGCCCCTGTAGAGCTCCGCCATGTTGCCTGGGGCCGGCGCGGAGAAGGCAGCCCACACACATGGGCGGATTCGTGCCGGCCGTGCTGGCGTCCATATCGGCAGCTGGAGCAGCGTGAGGCTCTCCAGTGCCGTGCTAGCCCCCTGTGTGGCGCAGGATCACTGTTCCTAGGGGCCAGATGTTTACGTGCTCCGGTGTTTACAACGGTGTCAACACTTAGCCCCATTATTGGAGAATCCCGCCCTATATCTCTCACACTCTCTCTCACACACTCACTATCTCTTTTTAAAAAAATTTAGAGTACCCAGTTAATTTTTTCAAAATAAGGGACAATTCAGCATGGCAAATCCACCTAGCCTGCCTTTTGATCCACCTTTGAGTTATGGGGGCGAAATCCACACAAACACGGGTAGAATGTGCAAACTCCACACGGTCAGCGACCCAGAGCCGCGATTGAACCCGGGGCCTCGGCGCCGTGAGGCAGCAGTGCTAACCACTGAGCCACCGTGCTGCCCCCACACACTCACTCTCTCTCGCACTCTCTCACACTCACTGTCACACTCACTCTCTTTCTGTAGCACACTCTCTGTCACACAGTCACTCTCTGTCACACTTACACTCATTCTCAGACTCACTCTCTCACACTCTCTGACACTCACTCTCACACTCACTCTTTCTCTCACACTCCACCCTTATACTCAATCTCTCTCACACAGAATCACTGGTTCTCACACTAACTTTCTCTACCATGCTCTCTCACTCACACTCACTATCTCTCACACTCATTTTCACATTGAAACTCACTTTCGCTCTCACACTCAGTCTCTCTCTCATGCTCGCTCTCACACTCACTGCCCCTCACAATAACTCTCTCTACCACACTCTATATCTCACACTGTAATCTCTCACACTCATTTTCACACTCAAACTCACTTTCACTCTCACTGTCTCATACTAACTTTCTCTGCCACACTCACATTCACTCTCTCACACATTCACTCTCTCTCTCACACTCACTCAGCAGCCGCCAAGAAACAACCTACTAAATGTGCCCCAAACTGGACATGGATTTTTTTCCCAGTTAAATCGTGCCCATGTTTTGGTCCCTCTCACTGGGTAGCTCACCATTAGAATAAACTTTGAGAAAATATCAAAGTGCTAATTAATTTTGGATCCTGGTCTCCTCCTCCAAGAACTGCGCTTTTCCTTTTGTCAACACCTGGCTCCCCAGGCCTCTCTCTTTGATGGGAAGATTGACAAGTGCTATATAAGGCTATAGCCCCTGGGTCAACTCATTCGCAATATCTGTCATCACTTCCCTTCAGTGGTCTGGCTGCTGAGTTGTGATTTAATATGTGTCCCATGGGCCACAGATAGGTGTATAATTTGTTTCTAACCAATAGGCTGATTCATTGTTTTGTCTCTGATGTCAGATAGTTTGTTCTGAATGTCTGAGGTTGGGGGTTGCTGTGCGTGGGGGGATGGGGGTGGGTGGGGTGACAGACGAGGTGGGGACGCTGGGGGAAGGGCCCTGGAATTGTTCCAACAGTCTGTAACATGTTTGAACAGTGATGTGGAGATGCCGGCGTCGGATTGGGGTGAGCACAGTAAGAAGTCTTACAACACCAGGTTAAAGTCCAATAGGTTTGTTTCAAACACTGGCTTTCGGAGCGTAGCTCCTTCCTCAGGTGAATGTTCCTCAGAGTCACCTGAGGAAGGAGTAGTGCTCCGAAAGCTCGTGTTTGAAACAAACATGCTGGACTTTAACCTGGTGTTGTAAGACTTCTTACTATGTTTGAACAGTGTAACTGGCACGGCTGAGCTTAAACACGGGAGCTAAATCAGACTGAGGGCCACATAGCTGTGACAGCTCTGATGCACATTTCAGAAATGAGAGCAGCTAGATGTGGTTTTTACAAAGTCTAATTAAATAAAGGGATGCTGTTGTGATAAGCAAGCAGTCAATTGTGGGTTTCAAATTTGGTAAGAGCAGGACAGGGATCTGAACCCTCCAGTACGATGTGAGAAATTCAAACTATCTGAGCAATGTAGATTTGCTGCCAGCCACACTGAAAGGGGAAGATATTTAAAGGGGAAGGACATTTAAAGGGAAAGGATATGTGAGGAAAAGAATATTTAGAGGGGAGGATATTTAAGCGGATGATATTTAAAGGGGAAGAATATTTAAAGGGATGGCTATTTAAGGTGAGGATATTTAAAGGGAAAAGATATTGTGACACTAATAAAGATTATTATTAAAGGGAAAGGATATTTAAAGGGGAAGATATTTAAAAGAAAGAATATTTAGAGGAGAAGATATCTAAGAGTGAGAATATATAAAGGGAAGGATATTTAAAGAGGAGCATATTTAAAGGGGAGGATATTTAAAGAACGATATTTAAAGGTCAAGGATATTTAAAGGGGAAAGTTAGTTAAAAGGGAGGATACTTAAGAGGGAGGATATTTAAAAGGGAGGATACTTAAGAGGGAGGATATTTAAAAGGGAGGATATATCAAGGGGAGAATGTTTAAAAGGCTGGATTTGTAAAGGAGAAGTAATTTAAAGAAGCGGCAATTTAATGGGATGGATATTTAAATTGGAACATATTTAAAGGGAATTGTTATAACCCCCACGAGAACCACGGGGATCACTGCCGGTCTCCCCACAGGACTCGAGGAGCATGGATTTCCCAGATAGGGGGTGGAGGTCACCCAGTTGGAGCTCATTACAGATTTACATAAAAGCCGGCCCAAAGCAGGCCTGATGTGGTTAGTTCTCCAAGCAAGGACTGGAGTGGAGTAAGTTTCTGCCTTCAGCAGAATGTTGTATATAATTAAATAGAATCTCTGTTCTACCTACTGCTAGCTTCCTCAAGTTCTAAAGGGAGGATATTCAAAAGGGGAGATATTTAAAGAAAAAGATTATTTGAAGGGGAGGATATTTAATGAGAAAATATATTTAAAGGGGACAAACTTTAAAGGGGAGTATGTTAAAGGGGAAGGATATTTAAAGGGGAAGGATATTTTAATGGAATGATATTTAAATGAAAGGATATTCTACCTCCTTCATGAAAGTCATAATTTGTTATTGTGATTGAAGTCAAACTTTAACATTAGGTCAAGGAGCCAATTTGTCAAACCAGCAGCTTAGAATTTTTTATATTAAATGTTACATGGAAAATAGAATTGAGAGAGTAGAAAAAATAGTCTTCGTGTTGTTTTGATATTATTATATAATATAATTGCTGTTTGTAAAGCTTGCTGTGTGTAAATTAGCTGGCATGCTTCATACGTGAGTGACTACAGAGACTACACTTTAAAACTGCTTCATTAGCTGGAAATTGATCTAGGACAGCTTAATTTGTGAATGCTGCTATATAAATGCAGGTTAAAGGTGTGAATAATGTTACATAAATGCAGATTTAACATGTGAATGATGCTTACAAATGTAGGTTAATGCTGTGAAAGGCGTTATATAATGCCGGGTAATGGTCTGAATGTCTCTATATGAATGCAGAGTAATGTTGTGGATGGTGTTATATGAATTCAGAGTAATGTTTTGAATGGTGCTATATGAATGCAGAGTAATGCTGTCGATGGTGCTATATGAATGCAGAATAATGCTGTAAATGGTGCTGTATGAATGCAGAATAATGCTGTAAATGGTGCTATATGAATGCAGAATAATGCTGTAAATGGTGCTATATGAATGCAGAATAATGCTGTAAATGGTGCTATATGAATGCAGAATAATACTGTAAATGGTGCTATATGAATGCAGAATAATGCTGTAAATGGTGCTGTATGAATGCAGAATAATGCTGTAAATGGTGCTATATGAATGCAGAATAATGCTGTAAATGGTGCTGTATGAATGCAGAATAATGCTGTCGATGGTGCTATATGAATGCAGAATAATACTGTGGATGGTGCTATATGAATGCAGAATAATGCTGTCGATGGTGCTATATGAATGCAGAATAATACTGTGGATGGTGCTATATGAATGCAGAATAATGCTGTCGATGGTGCTATATGAATGCAGAATAATGCTGTAAATGGTGCTATATGAATGCAGAATAATGCTGTAAATGGTGCTATATGAATGCAGAATAATGCTGTAAATGGTGCTATATGAATGCAGAATAATGCTGTAAATGGTGCTGTATGAATGCAGAATAATGCTGTCGATGGTGCTATATGAATGCAGAATAATGCTGTAAATGGTGCTGTATGAATGCAGAATAATGCTGTAAATGGTGCTGTATGAATGCAGAATAATGCTGTAAATGGTGCTATATGAATGCAGAATAATGCTGTAAATGGTGCTGTATGAATGCAGAATAATGCTGTAAATGGTGCTATATGAATGCAGAATAATGCTGTAAATGGTGCTGTATGAATGCAGAATAATGCTGTAAATGGTGCTATATGAATGCAGAATAATGCTGTAAATGGTGCTATATGAATGCAGAATAATGCTGTAAATGGTGCTATATGAATGCAGAATAATGCTGTAAATGGTGCTGTATGAATGCAGAATAATGCTGTAAATGGTGCTATATGAATGCAGAATAATGCTGTAAATGGTGCTTTATATGAATGCAGAATAATGCTGTAAATGGTGCTATATGAAAATGAAAAAAATGAAAATGAAAATCGCTTATTGTCACGGGTAGGCTTCAATGAAGTTACTGTGAAAAGCCCCTAGTCGCCACATTCCGGCGCCTGTCCGGGGAGGCTGGTACGGGAATGCAGAGTAATGGTGTGAATGGTGCTATATGAATGCAGAGTAACTCTATGAATAATGCGATATAAATTTAGGTGAATGTGAATGTTGCTAGATAAATTCAGTTAATGTTGTGAACGGTGCTTTATAAATACAGGGTAATGGTGTAAATGACGCTATATAAACGGAGGACCTCTCTTGTACTAATACTGAATTTAGTCAGATGGGTCTGCGAAAGGAAATGCTCAGTCTGGTGCAGTTATTAAACACTTTTTTGAAACAATCTAGCTATGGTTGACAGCTAAGAGGAGGTGGAAGCACTTAACTGCTTTTAATATGTTGAGGTGCTGTCAATCGTAGAGAGATTGTTTATAAACATTGCGGTTAACATCACAGAAGCTAATGGGCAGCATGGTAGCATTGTGGTTTGCACAATTGCTTCACAGCTCCAGGGTCCCAGGTTCGATTCCCGGCTTGGGTCACTGTCTGTGCGGAGTCTGCACGTCCTCCCCGTGTGTGCGTGGGTTTCACTGGAAATAGTTCAAAAATCCACCAAACAACTGTCTCTGGAGTAATTAAATGTTCAAACACTGGCTAATGCAATGTATCGCTGTGTAAAATTGAAAGGCAAATTTGCATTTCAAAGGCTGTGAAGGGATTCTTAGTCCTTTGAAGTGTACTTAGCCTTGGAGGATGCTCTGATACTTGTAACAGCTGCAACTTTAAACACTTTTGTCTGAGGCAGCAGGTGTTAGGAAAGGGTAAGTGAAAATGCAATGATTTTTCACTCTACTGCCTGGGCGGCTCTTCAGCTTTCAGGCAGGGGTCCGGCAGGGGGGTCTGATGGGGGATTCCTGCTTGAAGCCCCTGATGGAGGTCTCTGATGGGGGGTCCTGGGGGGGGAGTTGGGTCACCCTCACGCATGCGTGCTGTGGGGGGAGGGTGTGACCCGTTATTCCCATGGTGGAAAAGGGAGTGTGCCGCTACTTGTCAGTGAGGGGGGAGAGGGCAGGAGTTGCATTGTGGGGGGTGGGGAAGGAGGCCCACTGCCAGATCTCGGTATCGGATTACCTGCTCAAAATCGTGGCCTGAAATGGAGATTCCGACATAATCCCGTAAGCTCTCTGCCATCTATAAATGAGCATGGAAAGGAGAGGGAATCACTCCTGGGCATGCTCTGAATGCCAGTCGCGAGTCACTGCTGGCGGGAGCACTTAGTCTCCAGAACAGAGAAACATATTGCAAACATTAACCAACACATCAAAGATATTTCAAATAAAAAGTAAAATTCATTTTAAATAGTTGAAACAATAATTCTGCACTGCATGCAGTTACAAGCACTTGCATTATTTCTAATCTGTATGAATGCGAGACCAGGTGTAATCTCACAGTCTTTCCAACTTGGCCTCCATTTTCTGGAATCTCTCATTTCCCAGATAACCACTTCAGCTCTTGGGTCAGATTCACCAACCACATTCTATCCAGCGTCCCCAGACATGGTATTACTGACAAGGGATCCACTCTCACTCGGGTCACAAAGATTCCCTTAGTGTGGCTAACCAGAGTTCCTTTTCTCTGATACGAACACTCATCTCATTCACACAGTCTCACCAAGAGCACCCGGTATTGTGTTCTCTACTCAATGGGCAAACCCAAAACCTGCCTACCCGTGAGGAGCTCTGTTTGGTCCACGTAGAAGTGCTGGGTTCCTGAACACTGACAGCAAGGACTTGTGGCAAACTATACTTCATTTACTAGCTGAGCAGCTACTCCATGCTTGTGCTCTGCCCGTGCTCCAGGGAGAACTCCCACTCGCCTGTCATGTGTGACACATTTTGTAGCTGCGTCATCATGTGACCACTTGGGCTACATCTTCCCCGTTTAATTTGGGGCAACCGATGGTATTGAGATTGTGGAAGGGAAATTAATGAGTTGGCCATTAGAAGCATGCTGGGAATATTGTCTATATTTTAACACTGCTTTTGAATGAAAATAATTAGGTCAGGTAACGTAAACAAAATACTGCTTATTATTTTGGACTCGGCCTTATTATAATAATAAGTTGTTCTTCTGAAGGACAACTAAATGCGTACTCAAGTTGTTTTTAAACCAAGGGCAAAACATCGTATTTTCTCTTGCATATGTTCCAAGGTTTTATCTCTTTTGGGTGTTTATTTCACACAATAAATATAATGGTTTTTAACTGTATTATTCAGTGTATTGTGGAATGGCTAGTTTGTGCCAAATACATTTCCTGAATCGAAATTTGTCTTTATTATAATTTCCACAACAGAGATATAACAGAGTGTGTGAACAGTAACTGTGAATAAACCCTTATCTAACACACCGCTTGAACAAGCTAACAATCCATAACTATTTACATATGATGAGACATGGATTGGCGGCATGGTAGCACAGTGGTTAGCACCATTGCTTCACAGCGCCAGGGTCCCAGGTTCGATTCCCGGCTTGGGCCACTGTCTTTGCCCAGTTTCCTCCCACAAGTCCTGAAAGACCTGCTGTTAGGTGAATTGGGCATTCTGAATTCTCCCTCAGTGTACCCAAACAGGCACCATAATGTGGCGACTCGGGGATTTTCACCGGAACTTCATTGCAATGTTAATGTAAGCCTATTTGTGGCAATAAAGATTATTATAAAAAACTTTTGCAGCTGATACATAGCCCATCACGTATCCTTCCCCCCATTTTTTTGTTGTGTTAGGATGAGACGCGAAGGCCAGTTGCAGACTTGGTGTTGACATAGTCCTGGAACCTTGGTTTGGTCATACACACTGAGTGTGTGGTTATGCCAATTGGTTGTGCTGTAGTTTTTCTCAGGCTGGTGTCCTCCGTGTGGATGACCTGGGGCGTTCCATTGGTATGTCAAGGGGTGCAGGGCTCGCTGTATAGATGTCTGGAGGAGTCTGCATGCCCATTGGTGCAGGAGGCCTATGTTGTAGCGCTGTGGCATCTGTTGGTGATGGTGCCCGTATCTGTCGGTGGTGGTGCCCGTATCTGTTGGTGCTGGTGCCCGTATCTGTTGGTGCTGGTGCCCATACCTGTCGGTGCTGGTGCCCGTATCTGTCGGTAGTGGTGCCCGTATCTGTCGGTGCTGGTGCCCGTATCTGTTGGTGCTGGTGCCCGTATCTGTTGGTGCTGGTGCCCGTATCTGTCGGTGCTGGTGCCCGTATCTGTTGGTGCTGGTGCCCGTATCTGTTGGTGCTGGTGCCCGTATCTGTCGGTGCTGGTGCCCGTATCTGTCGGTGCTGGTGCCCGTATCTGTCGGTGCTGGTGCCCGTATCTGTCGGTGCTGGTGCCCGTATCTGTTGGTGCTGGTGCCCGTATCTGTCGGTAGTGGTGCCCGTATCTGTCGGTAGTGGTGCCCGTATCTGTCGGTGCTGGTGCCCGTATCTGTCGGTGCTGGTGCCCGTATCTGTCGGTGGTGGTGCCCATACCTGTCGGTGCTGGTGCCCGTATCTGCCAGTGCTGGTGCCCGTATCTGTCAGTGGTAGTGCCCATACCTGTTGGTGCTGGTGCCCGTATCTGTCAGTGCTGGTGCCCGTATCTGTCAGTGCTGGTGCCCGTATCTGTCAGTGCTGGTGCCCGTATCTGTCAGTGCTGGTGCCCGTATCTGTCAGTGCTGGTGCCCGTATCTGTCAGTGCTGGTGCCCGTATCTGTCAGTGGTAGTGCCCATACCTGTCGGTAGTGGTGCCCATACCTGTCGGTGCTGGTGCCCATACCTGTCGGTGCTGGTGCCCATACCTGTCGGTGCTGGTGCCCGTATCTGTCGGTGCTGGTGCCCGTATCTGTCGGTGCTGGTGCCCGTATCTGTCGGTGCTGGTGCCCATACCTGTCGGTGCTGGTGCCCATACCTGTCGGTGCTGGTGCCCGTATCTGCCAGTGCTGGTGCCCGTATCTGTCGGTGGTGGTGCCCATACCTGTCGGTGCTGGTGCCCGTATCTGTCGGTGGTGGTGCCCATACCTGTCGGTGCTGGTGCCCATACCTGTCGGTGGTGGTGCCCGTATCTGTCGGTGCTGGTGCCCGTATCTGTCAGTGGTAGTGCCCATACCTGTCGGTAGTGGTGCCCGTATCTGTCGGTAGTGGTGCCCGTATCTGTCGGTAGTGGTGCCCGTATCTGTCAGTGGTAGTGCCCGTATCTGTCGGTGCTGGTGCCCGTATCTGTTGGTGCTGGTGCCCATACCTGTCGGTGCTGGTGCCCGTATCTGTCGGTAGTGGTGCCCGTATCTGTCGGTGCTGGTGCCCGTATCTGTCGGTGCTGGTGCCCGTATCTGTCGGTGCTGGTGCCCGTATCTGTCGGTGCTGGTGCCCGTATCTGTCGGTAGTGGTGCCCGTATCTGTCGGTGCTGGTGCCCGTATCTGTCGGTGCTGGTGCCCGTATCTGTTGGTGCTGGTGCCCGTATCTGTTGGTGCTGGTGCCCGTATCTGTTGGTGCTGGTGCCCGTATCTGTCGGTGCTGGTGCCCGTATCTGTTGGTGCTGGTGCCCGTATCTGTTGGTGCTGGTGCCCGTATCTGTCGGTGCTGGTGCCCGTATCTGTCGGTGGTGGCGCTGGTTGCATACATAAATGGAAATGTCTGAGGTTTCCACGTAACTGTTTGGCTGTGGGCCATGGCTGTGTACCGCTGCCAACTTTGTCATGGTTGTGTGCTGTCTGAGTCCTTAATGCTTGACCAGGTGTTAGGGGGCCGGGTTGTGGGCATTTTGATCAAAGTGCATTTCACTTCTCAAGGTGGTATTTCATGAGGGCATCATTCATGTTGGTTTCAAAGTCGGGCTGCAGCAAAGTCTTGGCAGCAGGAATTGTGGTCACAGTGTCTCTGGAAAAGAGTTGTCCTTTCGAAGGCAGGCCCTGACGAAGGCAGGCCCTATCGAAGGCAGGCCCTGACGAAGGCAGGCCCTGACGAAGGCAGGCCCTGTCGAAGGCAGGCCCTGATGAAGGCAGGCCCTGAGGAAGGCAAGCCCTGACGAAGGCAGGCTCTGACGAAGGCAGGCTCTGACGAAGGCAGGCCCTGAGGAAGGCAGGCCCTGACGAAGGCAGGCCCTGTTGAAGGCAGGCCCTGATGAAGGCAGGCCCTGAGGAAGGCAGGCCCTGTCGAAGGCAGGCCCTGACGAAGGCAGGCCCTGTCAAAGGCAGGCCCTGACGAAGGCAGGCCCTGAGGAAGGCAGGCCCTGACGAAGGCAGGCCCTGACGAAGGCAGGCCCTGAGGAAGGCAGGCCCTGAAGAAGGCAGGCCCTGAGGAAGGCAGGCCCTGACGAAGGCAGGCCCTGACGAAGGCAGGCCCTGAGGAAGGCAGGCCCTGAAGAAGGCAGGCCCTGAGGAAGGCAGGCCCTGACGAAGGCAGGCCCTGACGAAGGCAAGCCCTGAGGAAGGCAGGCCCTGACGAAGGCAGGCCCTGTCGAAAGCAGGCCCTGACGAAGGCAGGCCCTGTGGAAGGCAGGCCCTGATGAAGGCAGGCCCTGTCGAAGGCAGGCCCTGACGAAGGCAGGTCCTGACGAAGGCAGGCCCTGACGAAGGCAGGCCCTGTGGAAGGCAGGCCCTGTCAAAGGCAGGCCCTGATGAAGGCAGGCCCTGACGAAGGCAGGCCCTGTCGAAGGCAGGCCCTGACGAAGGCAGGCCCTGTCGAAGGCAGGCCCTGATGAAGGCAGGCCCTGTCGAAGGCAGGCCCTGTCGAAGGCAAGCCCTGACGAAGGCAGACTTTGTCGGGAGAGGTTTCACAGGCTAAGGATTGCTGCATAGTAATCTGTGCGATCCCGGGCACATTTCTCCAGAAGATTCTTGGCTGAGCGAACCGCCCATTCCACCAAACCATTTGACTGATATGGGGGCTGCTCATGATATGCTCAAAGTCCCATGTGTGTGCAAAGTTTCTGAATTCAGTGGAGGTGAATTGGTGAATGTTGTCTGTCATGAGTTACTGTGAGATGCCGTGTGGTGAAGTGTCTGTTAAACTTGATGATGACTGTTCACACATCATGTTTGGCAGGCAGTCGAGCTCAAACCACACGGAACACAAATCAAATAAGAGTAAATATTGTTCGCCATGCCACTCAAAGATGTCAGCTGCTGTGAATGACCATGGGTGGTCTGGGACCTCGTGTAAATGCTACAGTTCCTTTGCTTGATGCAGATTGAGTGCTTTGCACAATGTGCATCTGGAGATTTCTCTTTCCTTGTCTGCATACATGGAGGGCCAGTACAGTGATTCCTTGGCGCTGTATCTGGTTGCTTCCAACCCAATGAGCCCCTGGTGAAGTTGTTGGGTGTCATTCCATTGAAGAGATGTAGGGAAGACCAATCACTGACCATAAAGTATCAGTCCATCCTGTATGGTCAGTTCATCTCTGATGGTGAAGAACGTGTGAAATTAATGGGAATGCTCCCATGAGGACTCCAGCCATCCCCTCACGATGATGTCTGCATGTGGTGTCCGCCGATGAGGCATCTCGAGAGGACAGCACCTTCGTCAAGTACGTGACGGGATATGTCTGCTGATATAAGTACGAGTGTTCAAACGTCCAAGTATTGTAGCACTGGTGGGGCTGCAAATACCTGTTTGGGTCTGTTGAAGACCGCGATGTGGTGCTCCTGCCAGCACCATTTGACACCTGGTGGATGAGCTGACAAAGGGGTCCAATGACCTCACTGGAACAAGGAATGAACATAGAAAGGTAATTTATCAAACCAAGAAAGCACTGCAGAGTGTGCTTGTCCACAGGAATGGTCATCTAGTGTAGTGCCCTTGTCTTGTCTGGATCGGGCTTTGCACCATCGGTGTTGAGTAAATAACCAAGTGTCACCTGAAAGTCGGGCTGGTCCCTCCAGGTCCTGGCCCTCCAGAGAACGCCTGTAAGGGCATCTCAGGCTACAGGACACGGAGGCAGCAGACCACCTCCACTTCCAATATGCATCCTGGGTTAATAACTAAACATAATGGTTGGCCTCGCAAGATTTAGAAGTTTAAGAGAAGAGTGAGCATGAGTGAAGTCAGACACCTTTGGTAAAGGCGTAGACAATGTAGAACTGTACAATTCACCACATTAAAGAATTTTGCACCTCAAATCCACAACGCCTCTGCCTTTGACCCCCAGGCCCCAAGCTGGGAGATTCTGCTCAGCTCTCTGGCGCTCAGCTGAAAATGCAATAGTGACTGTGAGAAGGCTACCATTCAAAAACAATTACACTCTAATGTCTGAGTTCAGCCTGCTGCTTTGATAGAGAAAAAAACCTCTCAGGCAAGCCACAGATCTCTGTCATAGTGGAGAATGATTTGGGGTTCTATGCCGGGCACAACGCAGTGGGAAAATCGTGCCCCACCTACCAGTTAAGAAACATGCATCCAGCATACTTTTCTTCCTATTACTGAGCCTGTTCTCTATGCAAACCTGCAATTCCATGGACTTGCAACTCTTTAACAAGCCTCCTATGTTGCACATTGATGGATATCTTCTGAAAGTCCACATGTACGATGTTCGCTGCATTACCAAAATCAACCTTTACTGTTACCTCATCAAACAATTCAGTCAAGTTAGTCAGGGACAGTTTATATTTAACAATTCCATCCTGACCCTCCTTGAATAAGCCATACCAAA
The DNA here is from genome assembly GCF_902713615.1 of Scyliorhinus canicula. Lineage (NCBI taxonomy): Eukaryota > Metazoa > Chordata > Chondrichthyes > Carcharhiniformes > Scyliorhinidae > Scyliorhinus > Scyliorhinus canicula. Next base: position 129,509,373 of record NC_052152.1, on the reverse strand, counting down.
TAAAAGTATATTCTGTCTTGGATAACGGTTTCCAGTAACTTCTCCACTGTTAACGATTGGCTGACGGGCATGCAGTTTTCTCGTTTAACCTCTACCCTTTTTTTCTGACCAGCCAAACAACTTTAGCAACATTCCAGCCCCAGTATCCAATGAGGATTGGAAGATTGCAAGCTAGTGTGCATTCCATTTAGACCAGCCTGTGACTGACTAACTAATAGTTACAGCTCAACTCTTAGGTACATTATCTCTCTCTATTCCAACGTGTCTATAACCAGTTTCTATTCTTTTAGTGTCATCTTTACATTCTACACTTACTTTGCGCAGACAAATGCAAAGTAGTCATTGAATATTTCTTTGCTTCAACACAAAGATTTCCCTTTGGGTCCTTAGAGATGGAGCTTGCTCCCTAGCTATATATCCCTTTATATATTTTATATATTTCTATGACGTTTGAGGTTTCAATTAAACATTGACTGTTAATCCACTCTTGTAACCTATCTTTACCTCAGTGTTCCGGCTAATGATTATGTCCAACAAGAGGGAATCTAACAACCTCTCCTTGACATTCCTAATATTAGTACTTGTTAAGGGTCAGCTGTACTAGGGTGGGATCATTTTTTGCCTCTGAACTCCCACTCTAGGGGTTGAGTGTAAAACTTAATGCTGTGAATCCTGTTCATTTCTGATAGAGACCCCAGACTGAGGCTCCATCTCACTGTCTGGGTGGATGGAAAAGATCCCATGGTGTTATTTCAAAGAAGAACGGGGGAGTTCTCCTGCTGTTATCCTTCAACCAACATGTCAAAAGCAGGTTCTCTGGTAATTATCACATTGCTGTTTGTGAGAGTTTGCTATGTGTAAATTGACTGTTCCTCTTCCGACATTACAACTGTCACTACACTTCAACAGCAGTTCACTGACTTTGGAGGTGCTGAGAAATGAAATTATTTCTTTTGATATACATATTTATCTTCTGGTTCAATCAGTTAGCTCAAAATGTTAGAAAACGTACCCTCTGACCTATTATTCAAATATCTTGATAATGCACACAATAGGTGGCTGTTCCTGTCTTACCCACTCCAATCCTGGCTTAGCCACTCCAGTCCTGACTTACCTACTCCAGTCCTGACTTACCAACTCCAGTCCTGACAGGGAGGCAGTGGCACAGTGGTTTGTTGCTGGATGAGTAATCCAGTGACCCAGGGTAATTCTCTGGGGATCTGGGTTCGAATCCCACCACGGCAGATGGTGGAATATACATCCAATGAAACATCAGGAATTTTAACTGTAATCATGAAACCATTGTCGTAAAAACCCATCAAGTTCACTAATGTGGACTAGAGAAGGAAATCTGTTGTCCTTGTCTGGCCTGCATGTGACTCCAGATTGTTATGGGCCAGGGTTTAGAGAACCCCAAAGTGTATCATGGATTTCACCTGACCCACAACTTTGAATAGATTGTGGTTATGGGGAGAACACGGGTCCATTCTGCAGGTGTGATGCAACAAAAATCTACAGTACTTTTAAATTAAAACAATGTTTATTTATGAAACCAGTTAACACTTTATAAACCCACAATAAACATCTTAACAACTATCACCACCAATAAATCTCCCAAAGAATACAATACTCTCTAAGTAACTCTTAATCTTTCCTTGCAACATTCATAAGACAAAAAGAACCCTTTTTACAGAAAGACATCAGGTTTAACTTCACTACTGAGAACAGTTACCACTTTGAAATCACCAAATGAACATTCATAAGATTGCAAAGATTCATGCACATCTTGCTGTGACTGCAGCTTCTCTAAATCTAAAACAAAACTAAACACACCCTGTAGCTGCAAGCCCAAAGCGAAAGTAAAAGCAGTCAGGCAACTAGCTCCACCCACTCTCTGACATCACTGATAAACACCCATTTCTTAAAGGTATATCCACTACAGCTATTTTATAAACCCTCATTTCTTAAAGGTACTCTCACATGACAAGATCTACAGCAATGCGGTTGACTCTGAACTGGCCTAACAGGTTGCATTCTACCACTATGAAGAAAACACAAAGGTTGGTGAGCATGAGGTCAAAAATGTTTTCCCCTCTTGTTGGTTCCCTCACCACCTGAAACAAAACCAAACAGACCACCTGGCATCGACTGAGGCACTAGAAACAACAACGGCAAACTTAACCCTGTCGACTCAAAGTCCTTCTTACTAACACCTGGGGGCATGTACCAAAGTTCGGAGAGATGTCTCACAGACTAATTAAGCAACAGCCTGACAGAGTCATAGTCACGGAATCATACCTTACAGATAATGTCAGAGACACCACGATCACCAGTCCATTAGACCATAAGACATAGGAGCAGAACATAGAACATAGAACAGCACAGCACAGAACAGGCCCTTCGGCCCTCGATGTTGTGCCGAACCATGATCACCCTACTCAAACCCACGTATCCACCCTATACCCGTAACCCAACAACCCCCCCCCCCCTTAACCTTACTTTTTAGGACACTACGGGCAATTTAGCATGGCCAATCCACCTAACCCGCACATCTTTGGACTGTGGGAGGAAACCGGAGCACCCGGAGGAAACCCACACACACACGGGGAGGACGTGCAGACTCCGCACAGACAGTGACCCAGCCGGGAATCGAACCTGGGACCCTGGAGCTGTGAAGCATTTATGCTAACCACCATGCTACCGTGCTGCCCCTCGGCCCATCGAGAAGTAGGCCACTCGGCCCATCGAGCCTGCTCTGCCATTCAATCATGGCTGACATTTTTCTCATCCCCATTCTCCTGCCTTCTCCCCATAACCCCTGATCCCCTTATGAATCAAGAACCTAGCTATCTCTGACTTTAAGACACTCAGTGATTTGGCCTCCACAGCCTTCAGCGGCAAAGAGTTCCATAGATTCACCACCCTCTGGCTGAAGAAATTCCTCCTTATCTCTGTTTTAATGGATCGTCCCTTTAGTCTGAGATTACTTCCTCTGCTTCTAGCTTTTCCTACAAATGGAAACATCCTCTCCACGTCCACGGCCTCGCAGTATCCTGTAAGTTTCATAAAGATCCCCCCTCATCCTTCTAAACCCCAATGAATAGAGACCCAGAGTCCTCTACCATTCCTCATACGACAAGCTCTTCATTCGAGGGATCATTCTTGTGAACCTCCTCTGGACCCTTTCCAAGGCCAGCACATCCTTCCTTTTGATACGTGGCCCAAAACTGCTCACAAAACTCCAAATGGGGTCTGACCAGAGCCATATACAGCCTCAGCAGTACATCACTGGTTTTGTATTCTCGCCCTCTTGAAATGAATGCTAACATTGCATTTGCCTTCCTAACTGCTAACTGAAACTGCACGTTAACCTGAAGAGAATTGTGAACAATGACTCCCAAGTCCCTTTGTGCTTCTGGTTTCCTAAGCATCTCCCCATTTAGAAAATAATCTATGCCTCTATTTCTCCTTCAAAAGCGCATAACCTCACACTTTTCCACATTGTATTTCACCTGCCACTTCTTTGTCCACTCTCCTAACCTGTCCAAGTCCTTCTGCAGCCCGCCCGCTTCCTCAATGTCCTGTGCCACTGGCAGGACAGAACCAGCAGAGGTGGTGGCACAGTGGTATACAATTGGGCGGGAGCTGCCCTGGGAGTCCTCAACATTGACTCTGGACCCCATGAGTTTTTAGAACAGTACAGCACAGAACAGGCCCTTCGGCCCTCGATGTTGTGCCGAGCAATGATCACCCTACTCAAGCCCACGTATCCACCCTATTCGGACACTACGGGCAATTTAGCATGGCCAATCCACCTAACCCGCACATCTTTGGACTGTGGGAGGACACCGGAGCACTCAGAGGAAACCCACGCACACACGGGGAGGACGTGCAGACTCCGCACAGACAGTGACCCAGCCGGGAATCGAACCTGGGACCCTGGAGCTGTGAAGCATTTATGCTAACCACCATGCTACCGTGCTGCCCGATGATGTCTCTTGACTTCAGGTTAAACATGGACAAGGGAACCTTCTGCTGATTACCACGTACTGACCACCCTCAGCTGATGAATCAATACTCCTCCATGTTGAACACCACTTGGAGGAAGCACTGAGGGTGACAAGGGCACAGAATGTACTCTGGATGGGGGAACCTCAATGTCCACCACCAGGAGTAGCTCAGCAGTACCGCCACAGACCGAGCTGGCCGGGTCCTAAAGGACATAACTGCTGGACTGGAATTGCAGCAGGTGGTGAGGGAACCAAGAAGAGGGAAAAACATACTAGACCTCATCCTCACTAACCTGCCTGCTGCATGTGTATTTGTCCATTACAGTATTGGTAGGAGTGACCACCGCTTAGTCCTTGTGGAGACAAAGTCCCATCTTTACATTGAGGATGCCCTCCATCGTGTTGTGTGGCACTACCACCGTGCTAAATGGGACAGACTAAGAACAGATCTAGCAACTTAAGACTGGACATCCATCAGAGGCTGCGGGCCATCAGCAGCTGTGGATTGTACTCAGCCATACTCTGTAACCTCATGGTCCGGCATATCCCCCACTATACCATTACCACCAAGCCAGGGGATCAATCCTGGTTCAATGAAGAGATCTGGAGAGCATGCCAGGAGCAGCACCAGGCAGACCTAAAACATGAGGACGATTTGTGTGCCGAGCAACATAAGCAGCAAGTGATAGACAGAGCTGAGCGATCCCACAGCTCATGGATCCGATCAATGCTCTGCTGTCCTGCCACATCCAGCCATGAATGGTGGAGGACCATAAAACAACTGGAAGAGGAGACTCCACAAATGTCCCAAGCCCCAGTGAGGTGGGGGGAGGTGCTGCAACTCATTAACCAATTTGAGCTGAGTGTCTTTGTTATGCTGGGGCTTGTGGTTGGTTGTTTGGGAGAGGGTATTGTTCATTTTCATGTGATCAATATGTACATTTTGGAGGGATGTTGTCCGGGTTGGGGGGGGGGGGGGGGGGGGGGGGGGGGGGGGGGGGGGGGGGGGGGGGTGGTTAGTTCACCGACGGTGATTACAGATTTTCATTTGTTCCATTTAGTGGGTGGATTTGCCAGGCATCTTGGGTGGGCCTTGGGCCTGTACTCACTGGGCAGTTTCCTGATAATCCCTTTTGGTAGAAATGGCTGACTCAGGGATACATAGATAAATAGAAGATCGGAGTAGGAGGAGGCCTTTTGGCCCTTCGAGTCTGCTCCACCATTCATCATGATCATGGCTGATCATCCAACTCAATAGCCTAATCCTGCTTTCTCCCCATATGGGATGAGAGAGTGGGAGGCTCCCGATTCAGTTGTTCACCTGGAATGTAAAGGGGTTGGGGCAGCCCAGTGAAAAGGTTGAAACTGGACCGGGTGACGACATGTAAGAGGGAGATCGTACTTTTGGTAGCTTCCCCCAGGATATACATTTTCTTTGGGGATTTTTTCCCATTTATTCAGGTGATCTTCCTCCGTACCACATTCATGCCAAAAGGAAGGGGAAGGAAACCAGGAAACCTGGAGTAGATAGTGCTGTGACAGACTTGGGAGCTTTGTGGAACTCCTCAGTAGCAAAGGTGGCGATGGCAAAGCTGCTGTCATTGGCTGACCCGATTACAATGGATATGCTATCAGATGTGCTGGCTAAGGAATTTAATATATAATTTAAAATACTCTTTGAAAGGCAGTGGAAGTTGGTCTCGGAGGAAGCATTGGGCCTGTTTTGAGTGGAGCTTCATAAAGCCGTTGGGTTGGTGAAAAAACATGCTGAGATTCTGGAAGATGTGGAGGAGGCACTTACAAGGCATGATAAACAGTTTGCGTTGTTAGGGGCCGAGATAGTAATGTTGGCAGATGAAAATAAAAGATTTGAAGTTGACGTCTTGGAAAATCGATCACGGAGGCTGAAGCCTTGAACTGTGGGATTGCCGGAGGGGATGGAGAGCCCGAATCCCACCAAATATCTAATACGGATGTTTTGGGAGATGGTGGGCAAGAGTGTTCTCTCCTCCCCCCCAGTGCTCAACAGGGCCCGTCGGATGCTCAGGAAGAAGCCGCGACCAAATCAGCCACCTTTTGTGATGATCATGAGGTTCCATAGTTTTGGGGATAAGGAGGCGGTTCAGCAGTGGGGCAAGGAGCACCACGACATGAAATAGGAAGGAAATTTGATAAGGATCTATCAAGACTTGGGGGCAGAGCTGGTGAGGAAGCGGGCGGTATTTACAAGGTGAAGGCCGCTCTCTGTAGGAAGCGAGTTCAATTTGGAGTGGTGCGCCCGGCGAGATTGCGGTTACTTTAGTTGTGTGCTGAATCCAAAATGGATCGATCGAGGCCTAAATCTCTGGCCCCATCGTGGCTGGCGAAGGTGCTTCAGACCTTCACGGGAACGGACCCGTGGATACTCCTGCACTCACACGATCGGGATTTCTCATTTTGATCACACTTGCATGAGAATTGCTCTTGGATAGATTATTTTTTATTGGCTAAATCGCTGCTCCGGGTGGGGGGAGGGGTCAGAAAACTGGAGTATTTGGCAACAGTAATCTCTGATCATGCTCCACATTTTGTGGACCTTGAGCTGGGGACAGATCCCATCTAATGGGCACCATGGACATTAGATGTGGCAACTGGATGAGAGGCACTACTGTGAACACATAGCCGTGGCCATTGAAAAGTACATTAGGTTTAACAGGAATGGATCGGTCTCTCCCTTCACATATGGGAGGCATTTAAGCCGGTGATAAGAGGAGTGGTAATCTCGTATAAAATGTAATTTGACAGGGCAGTAAGGCGGGATGGCAGCGTTTGGTAGGGGTAATCCTGGAAACAGATCATCGCTACTTAGAGAATCGTACCCCAGAGCTGCTTACAACTAAGGAAGCAACTCCAAATGCAATTTGAGTTAGTATCCACCGGAAAGACTGTGAGATACTGCGTCCCACAAGGGGTGCAGAATAAGAGCAAGGGGTGAAGGCAGGCCATCTGTTTGCACATCAGCTGAGTCGGCAGGCGGCTTCCCGGGAGATTGTACAGGTCAGAGATTCGAGGGGCAGCTCAGTGACCACACCGAGGGAAGTCAGTGCGGCATTTGAGACTTTCTATAGGGATCTTTCTAGGTCAGAGCCTCTGGAGGGGATGTCGGGCATAGTGGGGTTGCCAGACAGGTTGCCCTTCTCAAAAGTAGAGGGGGAGAATAGGGAGGAGTTGGAGGCCCCATTCGGAGGAGATGCTGAGGGTGATAGGGTTGGTGCAGACAGGTAAGGCTCTGGACCTGAAGGGTATCCCTTTGAGTTTTCCATAAATTTTCAGACCAGTTGGTACCATTAATGGTAGAAATTTTCAACAACACTTTAAGTAAATAAATAAATAATCTTTATTATTGTCAGAAGCAGGCTTACATTAACACTGCAATGAAGTTACTGTGAAAACTCAAGATCCCTGCCTGATACACTCTCACAGGCCTCCATCTCCCTCGGAATGTGGTTCTTACAGGCCCATTTTGCTGCTGAATGTGGAACCAAGGTATTGGCTAAGGTGCTGGCTTTGCGTTTCAAGCCATGTGTTCTGGGCATAGTTGCAGAAGACCACAGGATTTGTTAAGGGGCAGCAACTGTCGGGTCAGAGACGGCGGGTTCTAAACATTATACTCTCGCCTTCTTTGACCTCTGAGACATTATATCTATGGATGCAGAGAAAGCATTCGACAGGGTGGAGTGGAAGAACCTCATTGAGGTGTTTGGGAGATTTGGATTCGGGCAGATGTTTATTTCATGGGTGCTGCTTCTGTACACTGATGGCTAGCGTTCGCACTAATGAGCCAAGCTGGGTGTACTTCCCACTGAACAGGGGTGCCCATTGTTGCTGCTCCTTTTTCCCTGGCGATAGAATCCCTGGCGATAGCACTGAGGTCTTTCGGGAGATAATTCGGGGGATGGGGGTTGGGGTGGAGGGGGGGGGGGGGGGGGGGAGGAGAGGGAGCATAGGCTGTCTCTACATGTTGATGACCTGCTTTTTATAATACTAATAATAATCTTTATTATTGTCACAAGTGGGCTTACATGAACACTGCAATGAAGTTACTGTGAAAATTCCTCAGTCGCCACACTCCAGCACCTGTTTGGGTACACAGAGGGAGAATTCAAAATGTCCAAATTACCTAACAAGCACGTCTTTCGGGACTTGTAGGAGGAAACCGGAGCACTCGGAGGAATCCCAAGCGGACACGGGGGGAACATGCAGACTCCGCACAGACGTTGACCCAAGCCGGGAATCGAACCCTGTGAAGCAACAGTGCCATACACTGTGCTACCGTGCCGCCTGTATGTCACAGATCCAGTCTCTTCTATTGGTGAGGTTATGAAACTGCTGAGGAGCTTTGGATCCTTCTCGGGTTGTATGTTAAACCTGGGAAAGAGTGAATATTTTCCCATTAATCCCCTGGGGAGGGGAGCTAATCTTGGGTATTACCTTTTCGGCACGGCAGCGGTAGCTTCTGGTATCTGGGTATGCAAGTGGCATATGATTAGCCAAGGCTTCTTAATTTAAGCATTACAAGTCTGTTGGGTAGGATGGCATCAGATTTGAGGGAGGGTAGCCTCCCGTTGTCCCTGGTGGGTAGAGTCCAGATGATCAAGATTAATATTCTGCCGAGGTTACTATTTTGTTTCAATGCCGCCGTAATTTTCTTGCGATCATTCTTTACGAAGATGAACAAGCTAGTGAATTCCTCATTTGGGCGGGTAAGGAACCAAGAATTCGCAGGGTATACCTCCAGAGGGGCCAGCAGTCGGGGGGCTTGGCACTACATAATTTCATCATGTATTACTGGGCAGCTAACGTGAAGAAGGTTTTGAGGTGATATAGGGAATTGGATACCTACGGGGAAGGATAGAGGCAAGTTCATAGAATCATAGAATCCCTACAGTGCAGAAGGAGGCCATTGGGCCCATCGAGTCTCCACCGACCCTCCGAAAGAGCACCCGATCTAGGTCCATGCCCCCACCCCATTCCAGTAACCACACCTAACTTTTTTTGGACACTAAGGGGCAATTTAAGCATGGCCAATCCACCTAACGTGCATACCTTTGGACTGTGGGAGGAAACTGGAGCACCCGGAGGAAACCCATGCAGACACCGGGAGAAAATGCAAACTCCACACAGTCATCCAAGGCTGGAATTGAACCCAGATTCCTGCCGCTGTGAGACAGCACTGTTTGTGTAAGGGATCAAGCCTCTGGGCTCTAGTGAAGTTGCCACTCTCATTCTCTCCAGTGAAGTATACCTCAAATCCAGTTGTGATTTCTACGTTGAAGCTATTGAGGCAGCTCAGGCAACATTACAAGCTGAGTCTCATGTCATTATTTACAGAATTTACAGAATTTACAGAATTTACAGTGCAGAAGGAGGCCATTCAGCCCATCGAGTCTGCACCGGCTCTTGGAAAGAGCACCCTACCCAACCCCATACCTCCACCCTATCCCCATAACCCAGTAACTCCACCTAGCACTAAGGGCAATTTGGACCTTAAGGGCAATTTAGCCTGGCCAATTCACCTAACCTTGGCCCCTATATGCTGTAATAATTTGTTTGCGCCGTCGAGTTTGGATTCGACTTTTAAGATATGGGAAGGGGCCATATCTTGATATGGATTGATATCATAGATTGATTGATTGAATGATTGATTGATTCATTGTCACATGTACTGAAGTGCAGTGAAAAGTGTTTTTCTGTGGCTAAGGGAATGTATACAGTACGTATATAGTGGACAAAAAAAGAATAATCGACAGGGCACATTGACAAATGGTACATCGACAAATAGTGATTGGTTACAGTGCGGAACAAGGGACCAAACAAATACATGAGCAAAAGCAGCTAAAGAACATTGTGAATAGTGTTCCTACAGGGAATAGGTCAGACCGAGGGAGAGTCGTTGAGGAGTCTAGTAGCTGTGGGGAAGAAGCTGTTCCTATGTCTGGACGTGCGGGTCTTCAGACTTCTGTATCTGCTGCCTGCTGGAAGGGTCTGGAAGAAGGCAAAGCCTGGGTGCGAGCGGCCTCTGACAATGCTGTCTGCCTTCCTGAGGCAGCGGGAGGTGTAGACAGAATACCTTAGATACCTGTTTATGGAGGGTCAGTTCACCAAATGGGAGTTTTCGGCAAAAATTCCGATACTTTAATAGCTTGACTCATTTCGCGGGGTTTGTCTTGCAAAAATTGCCAAATGTTTATAATTTAAATGGTTGGAGCAATAAACTCCAACCGAACAGTCTTGATTTTTAAACTTGTCCAAAAAATTGAATGGGTTTATGTATTAACAATTATCTCTGATGAATTGTTACCAACAGAAAATGTCAAAAGGTTGCAACGGCAATACCAAACTCATGTCTCCTTCTCGATGGCGAATATTTATTTTGATGAATATTAGTTTCCGAGAAAAATACCGGATTGGTCTTTCGGATCTTTTGTTGTCTTCATGCAGTAGTACAGCACCAACACCCACATTCTTGCATCAATTGCCACCTTAAGTGGTTTGGCATAGTTTGGTGTCAACACTGGTGCAGTGGTGAACACAGCCTTCAGATTAATCGAATGCCTTCTGACGTTCCGACATCCACTGAAATTTCCTGTGCTTTTTCAGAGGTTCACTCAGTGGAGTAACCTTGCTGCTGAAATTTGGCACGAATTTCCAGTATAAACCATTCATGCCCATAAATATCAGAACTTCCCTCCTCATTGATAGTATTGAAAACTCTCTAATTGCATTTGTTTTCACATTCCGTGAGGTCATCTGACCATGGCCAATTGTGTGGCCCAAGAATGTGACTTGATCTTTCGCAAATTCACTTTTAGCCACATTTACCACCAGAATTCTTTTAAATACTCCGAATGCTTCTTCCATGTGCGACTGAACAATATACACTGCACAATTGTTTCATCCAGAAATTACCTTTTTGGTTAATCTTTGGAATGTTTCTGGCATGACTTTAAATTGATACAGACCATTTGGCGTCACAAAAAACGAAACTTCCTTTGCCCTGTCTGATAAATGTACTTATATCCCATAAGGCCAATATCCATTAAGTAAGTAAAGTTTAGTAATAAAATTTGCTTGTCCCACTTTTTCAGCAGTCTGCCAAATGAGGAATAGGATACGAATCTGACTTTGTAACTGCGTTGACTTTTCTTTCATCCACACACAATCGCTGTGTTCCATTTGGTTTTGGTACTGTGATAAACGCTGAGCTCCAATTGTTGCAATTCACTTTGATGATATCATCCTTATGCATACTGTTAATCTCCTTTTATACCTGTGCTAATTTTAGTGGACTGAGCCTGTATGGATGTTGTTTCGTGGGAATAGCATTTCCTACATCTACACCATGCACAATTACTTTTGTACTTCCCAATTTATTCCCACATACAGCTCAATGTGACTGTAATAACTCGTTTAGTCCATTTTTGATTTTCCTCCGGAAGGTAGGTCAATAATTTATCTCAATTTCGTAATACTTCCTCATTATACAATTTAATTTGAGGAATGCTAATCATCTCAATTTATCTCTGCTCCCTGAATTACCACGACTAAAACCTCTTCCTTCTTCACTTATCTATCAAAATACCTTTTGAGCATGTTAACATGGCACACTCTGTGAGTTTCTTCCTGTCTGGCGTTCTTATCAAATAATTGACTGCACTCAATTTTCTTTCAATTTGATAAGACCCACTAAATCTTGCTTTTGATGGTTCACCTACAATTGGTAACAATACTCGTACCTTCTTCCCACTCACAAAAGTACAAATTTTTGATTCTTATCCACCTCTTTTTTCATCACATGTTGTGACAATTTTACATGCTTTTTTTAGCCATTTAGCCAACTCCCCAGCCCTCGTTAATCTCTCCCTAAATTTTAACCCATAGTCCAACAAAGTAGTCTCCAACCGCTGACTCACCAATTTCTCTTTGATCAATTTAGTGGTCCTCTCACCTCATGACCAAAAATCAATTTGAATGGACTAAATTAGTTGATCCATTAGGTGAATTCCTAATTGTAATTGGAATTCCTTTATCCCAATCCTCTGGATAATCCTACCTACATGGTCTTTAGAGGTTGATGCCGTCTTCCCGGTGCCCCTTGTGATTCCAGATGGTACGCCATTGAGTTGAATTGCTTTATTACTAAACTATCCATAATTCCAACATAGAATTAGATCCCTGATCTGATTGAATTTCTTTGGTAGTCCATGTCTAGTACAAAATTTGGTTAACTCCTCTTAGCTGTAATGTTTCTCAATGGAATAGCCTTCGGAAATCTAATAAACGTATTCATTATGGTCAACAGGTACTGATTCCCATATTTTGTTTTAGACAGGGGCCCCACGCAATCAATTAGGATTCTGGAAACAGTTTGTTAAATGCTGGAATAGCTAATAAAGGTGTTGGTTTGATTACCACCTGAGGTTTCTCTATGACCTGACATGTGTGGCATGTACGGCAAAATTCAACTACATCCATCCCAGGCCAATAAAAATATTTTTGTATTTTTGCCTGAGTTTCTCTTACCCCTAAATGACCCCCAACTGAAACCTCATGCCCTCCTGCAAAACCTCCTTTCTATAACCCACCGGTAATACCACTTGATGAACCTCTGCCAATTTCTCATCTGCTTGAATATGTAAAACTCAATTTCTTGTTATATATTACTTTGAATGTAATAACACTCTTGTATACATTCAGATTCAATTTCTGTATATGCTTTCTGATACAACTGCTTTATCTCTGAATCTTGCTGCTGCAATTCAACCAACTTGTTTGATCTAAAGATACCTACTTCATCCACTACCTATTGTTCGTTACCAAATATCTGATCAAACATGGTTTCTAATAACTGAACTTCAGCCTCCCTATCGGTACTCCTCAAGTTCTCTTCCTCCTGCCTCAACCAATGGTTTTGTGATCTTGTCACCATACAATAGGAAACACTCTAGGATATACTTCTGCAACACCTCAGTTGTTTGATGTTCCACTGGCTTTTCAACCACAGCAGGCTGCACACCCACCTGTGACCCACCTATATCATTATCTCGGATAAATTGCAAGCCTGAAAAAGGTAATTTGTCTTTCATTTCTACCTCCACTTAAACACTTTTCACAGGACTCTTTAACCTGTGGCACATTGTGACACAAGTGGCACATTGCTCCGTTCACCATTATTTGCACATATTACCACCTTTTATGGCAATACTCCTGCCAAACTGCATATCTCATCATCTCTCAACATTAAAGATTGATTTGCTCCTGTACCCTTAAGTTCTTAATTTCCTTACCTATACCATCTTGTACACACAAGTAACCTTACCCTCACAAAGAAAATCCTCAAAAAGTTCTGGTACCCACTTATGAATCAACCTCTGAACAGTCTGTACACTCTGTTGTACCTCTTCCTCTGGGACAATTATTTTTCTTCCCACTTAATAAACCCCCCTGCCTTATCCTGTTTTAACTCGTATGACTTTGTAGTACTTTTCTTGAGCCACCTATACTGCGATCCCACATGTCCAAATTTATTGCAATGAAATCGCTTACATTTTCTTATCTCTCTTCCACTATCAAAAGGTTTAATTTTTACTCTGAGGCACATTCTCCTTAACATCACCAACTAAACCTCCTTTGCATTGACCGTCTGTGAATTTCTCATTTTCCCAGTTTCTATCCTTCACAGACTGAAATTGATGTCGAAAAACAGACTTTCCTTTGTGAACTAATTCAAAATCATCTGCCATTCCTGCTGCCAGTCTAGCAGTTTTAGCTCTTTGCTCTTCCACATGAGTTCTCACCAGTGCAGAAAGTGAATCTGGATAATTTTAAATGCTCTTACCCACTTACCAAAGGCATACCTGGCTGTTTCCTCATATTTTTAAACTTTTGTCTGTAGGCTTCTGGGACAAGTTCACATGCACCGCATATGGTTTTTCACATCTCATCATTATCCCTAGATACCTCTTCTGATAGTGATGCAAACACCTCATTAGCTCTACCTACGACCGTGCTTGCCAGCCACCCCGCTAACAAGGGCGAACTGCACTTGCACAGCCAACCCCACTCAGCTCACAGCCATGGCGCCAAAGCACCCGGCTCCAAGATTTGGAGACGCACACCTGGGGACTATCCTAGATGAGGTGGAGGCCAGGAGAGATGTCCTGTCCCCCCAAAGGTACTGAAGGGTGAGCCACAGGGCAGCCCGTGCCGCCTGGGGCAAAATGGCAGCTTGGGCAGCATGACCAGGAGGACTGACCTCCAGTGCCGCAAGAAGGTCACCAACCTACACCGGGCAGCACAGGTTAGTTGACACCATGGCTCCCCACCACCCTGCCCTCCGACCTTTCTGCCCCCATGCAAGCAGACGCCCCAACCCTCCATGTGCCCTCCAAATCTTCCGTCAGCCGCCCCAAACCTCCCTTCACCACCAACCCCCCACCATACCTCCTCCCCCCCAACCACTGTGAATGGCATGTGTGATTAACGTTGCCCTCTCTGTGTCTCCACAGAAGAAGCTCGCTCACAATCATCGGGAGAGGGCCCAGACTGACAAACGGGGTGCCAAGAATCCTCACGACCTTCGAGGGACGGGTCCTTGAGGTGACGGATGTGGCTGAGAACAGAGTGGCAACCAATGTGGAGGTTGCCACACGCTGCAGAGATGAGGCTCCACCGGGCCACCCAGAGGAACTGACACATGTGAGTTGTTAATGCCCATCCCTCCCACTGACCACATGTCCATTCTCCCGCAGGTGCTCCACCCGACAGTGCCAGCCCAACAAGGGTGGCCCCATCCCCTGCCTCCCATGAGACCGATGCCACAATCGACCCATCACAGCTTTCATACCCACCCTCCACCAGTGCAGAGACACACAGAGATGGGCAACGTTAGGTTTCTGGGGCACAATCTGGTGAGCACCACACAGTCACTGATACAGGTGGGGGCAGTAGTGCACAGGTGCGACAGCACTCGGAGGTCTGCTGGATTCCAGGACACAGCTGGGTCCCACTATATGCTGAGCCTAAGGACCAGACTATCCTGGAGCTGATGGAGATGTTAGGGAGCGGCCGGGACATTCAGAGGGAGATGTCAGCGACACTGCGGCAGGTTCATAGGTGATTGGAGGAGTCCCAGAGGCTACAGGCACCAGAGATGACGCAGGCTATGTGTGGCACATAGTCCCACATAGTAGCTATAATGTGGTGACCAGAACTGCACGCAGTACTCCAGGAGCGGCCGCACCAGAGTTATGTACAGCTGCAGCATGACCTTGTGGCTCCGAACTCAATCCCCCTACTGATAAAGGCTAGCACACCATATGCCTTCTTAACAGCCCTATTAACCTGGGTGGCAACTTTCAGGGATTTATGTACCTGGATGCCGAGATCTCTCTGTTCATCTACACTACCAAGAATCTTGCCATTAGCCCAGTACTCTGCATTCCTGTTACTCCTTCCAAAGTGAACCACCTCACACTTTTCCGCATTAAACTCCATCTGCCACCTCTCAGCCCAGCTCTGCAGCTTATCTATGTCCCTCTGTATCCTATAACATCCTTCAGCACTATCCACAACTCCACCGACCTTCGTGTCATCTGCAAATTTACTAACCCATCCTTCTACAACCCTCTTCCAGGTCATTTATAAAAATGACAAACAGCAGTGGCCCCAAAACAGATCCTTGCGGTACACCACTAGTAACTGAACTCCAGGATGAACATTTGCCATCAACCACCACTCTCTGTCTTCTTTCAGCTAGCCAATTACTGATCCAAACCGC
This sequence comes from Scyliorhinus canicula, assembly GCF_902713615.1. Classification (NCBI taxonomy): domain Eukaryota; kingdom Metazoa; phylum Chordata; class Chondrichthyes; order Carcharhiniformes; family Scyliorhinidae; genus Scyliorhinus; species Scyliorhinus canicula. The sequence goes on along the minus strand of NC_052152.1, from coordinate 129,493,545 downwards.
TAATCACCTTCAATCCCATACTTCCTTATTTTCTGCAATAGCCTACCGTGGGGAACCTTATCAAATGCCTTACTGAAATCCATATACACCACATCAACCGCTTTACCCTCATCCACCTGTTTGGTCACCTTCTCAAAAAACTCAATAAGGTTTGTGAGGCATGACCTACCCTTCACAAAACCGTGTTGACTATCGCTAATCAACTTGTTCTTTTCAAGATGATTATAAACCCTATCTCTTATAATCTTTTCCAACATTTTACCCACAACCGAAGTGAGGCTCACAGGTCTATAATTACCAGGGTTGTCTCTACTCCCCTTCTTGAACAAGGGGACAACATTTGCTATCCTCCAGTCTTCCAGCACTATTCCTGTTTCTCAAAGACGACATAAAGATCAAGGACAAAGGCTCTGCAATCTCCTCCCTGGCTTCCTAGAGAATCCTAGGATAAATCCCATCTGGCCCAGGGGACTTATCTATTTTGACATTTTCCAAAATTGATAACACCTCCTCCTTTTGAACCTCAATTCCATCTAGCCTGGTCGACTGAACCTGAGTACAGTAGTCCCCCTTTATAACGCGGGTGTTGGGGTCCAAGACAGCCACCCGCGTTGCATCCGAGCCGCGGATATCCACGATGGGGGTTTTAAATTTATTTAAAAATCTATGCTAGCGCTTCCCATTGAGAGTCTACGGGGGGGGCGGGGGGAGAGGTCAGACCCCCGTAGACTCACAATGGGAAGCGATAGCATAGATTTTAAAATAAATTTAAAACCCCCATCGTGGATCTAATTAAAACAGTGTCAATTTCAGCGGCCGGAGAGGGAAGCTGCTCTCTCACTGAAACAATCAGCCGGCCGCTGAAATTGACACTGCCTGCTGCTCTCTCCCTCCAATCCAACTTTTAAGTTTTAATGTTTCTGATTGGAGGGAGAGAGCAGCGGGCAGTGTCAATTTCAGCGGGCGGCTGATTGTTTCAGTGAGAGAGCAGCTTCGCTCTTCGGATCAAAGTGAGCCGGCCGCTGAAATTGACACTGCCGGCTGATTGGAGGGAGAGAGCAGAGAACACAGGAGGAGGTCATACGGGCCTCTGCAAGACCAGCATGGTCTCACATCGCCCCTCCCCTCTGTAGCTGGGGTTCAGGCTGTGGCTGCTGGGATACAGGCTGTGGCTCCTGGGGTACAAGCCGTGGCTGCTGGGCTTCAGGCTGTGGCTGCTGGGGTACTGTGGCTGCTGGGGTTCAGGCTGTGGCTGCTGGGCTTCAGGCTGTGGCTGCTGGGGTACTGTGGCTGCTGGGGTACAGGCTGTGGCTGCTGGGGTTCTGATTGGAGGGAGAGAGCAGCCGGCAGTGTCAATTTCAGCGGCCGGCTGATTGCTTCAGTGAGAGAGCAGCTTCCCTCTCCGGATCAAAGTGAGCCGGCCGCTGAAATTGACACTGTCGGCTGCTCTCTCCCTCCAATCAGAAACATTAAAACTTAAAAGTTGGATTGGAGGGAGAGAGCAGCGGGCAGTGTCAATTTCAGCGGCCGGCTGATTGTTTCAGTGAGAGAGCAGCTTCCCTCTCCGGATCAAAGTGAGCCGGCCGCTGAAATTGACACAATTGACAGTTGGGGTCCATAAGCCCCCCCGCGGTATATCGCGAACCGCGGTATTGCGGAGCGCGGTATAACGGGGGACTACTGTATTCTCCTCGACAACATTGTCTTTCTCCAGTGTAAACACTGATGAAAAATATCCATTTAAAGCTTCCCCTATCTCCTCTGATTCCACACACAACTTTCCACAACTATCCTTGATTGGCCCTAATCTTACTCGAGTCATTCTTTTGTTCCTGATATACCTATAGAAAGCCTTAGGGTTTTCCTTGATCCTATCCGCCAACGACTTTTCGTGTCCTCTCCTCGCTCTTCTTAATTCTCCCTTTAGGTCCTTCCTGGCTAACCTGTAACTCTCAAGTGCCCTAACTGAGCCTTCATGTCTCATCCTAACATAAGCCTTCTTCTTCCTCTTGACAAGTGCTTCAACTTCCTTAGTAAACCACGGTTCCCTTGCTCGACAACTTCCTCCCTGCCTGACAGGTACATACTTATCAAGGACACGCAGTAGCTGTTCCTTGAAAAAGCTCCACATTTCGATTGTACCCATCCCCTGCAGTTTCCTTCCCCATCCTATACATCCTAAATCTTGCCGAATAGCATCATAATTGCCTTTCCCCCAGCTATAATTCTTGCCTTGCGGTATATACCTATCCCTGCCCATTGCTAAAGTAAACATAACCGAGTTGTGATCACTATCACCAAAGTGTTCACCTACATCTAAATCTAACACCTGGCCGGGTTCATTACCCAGTACCAAATCCAATGTGGCCTCGCCCCTTGTTGGCCTGTCTACATACTGTGTCAGAAAACCCTCCTGCACACACTGCACAAAAACTGACCCATCTATAGCACTTGAACTATAGTATTTCCAGTCAATATTTGGAAAGTTAAAGTCCCCCATAACAACTACCCTGTTACTCTCGCTCCTGTCGAGAATCATCTTTGCAATCCTTTCCTCTACATCTCTGGAACTATTCGGAGGTCTATAGACAACTCCCAACAGGGGTGACCTCTCCTCTCCTGTTCCTAACCTTGGCCCATACTACCTCAGTAGACGAGTCCTCAAACGTCCTTTCTACCGCCGTAATACTTTCCTTGATTAACAATGCCACACCCCCCCTCTTTTACCATCTTCTCTGTTCTTACAGAAACATCTAAATCCTGGAACCTGCAACAACCATTCCTGTCCCTGCTCTACCCATGTCTCCGAAATCGCCACAACATCGAGATCCCAGGTACCAACCCATGCTGCAAGCTCACCCACCTTATTCCGGATGCTCCTGGCGTTGAAGTAGACACACTTCAAACCAGCGTCTTGCTTGCCGGTGCCCTCTTTCGAACTTTTAACCCTATCCCTGACCTCACTACTCTCAACATCCTGTACACTAGGACTACAATTTAGGTTCCCACCCCCCTGCTGAATTAGTTTAAACCCCCCGAAGAGCACTAGCAAATCTCCCCCCCAGGATATTGGTACCCCTCTGGTTCAGGTGAAGACCATCCTGTTTGTAGAGGTCCCACCTACCCCAGAATGAGCCCCAATTATCCAGGAAACCAAAACCCTCCCTCCTGCACCATCCCTGTAGCCACATGTTCAACTCCTCTCTCTCCTTATTTCTCACTTCGCTAGCACGTGGCACGGGTAACAACCCAGAGATAACAACTCTGTTTGTTCTAGCTCTCAGCTTCCACCCTAGCTCCCTGAATTTCTGTCTCAAATCCCCATCTCTCTTCCTACCTATGGCGTTGGTACCTATGTGGACAACGACTTGGGGCTGCTCCCCCTCCCCCTTAAGGATCCCAAAAACACGATCAGAGACATCATGAACCCTGGCACCTGGGAGGCAACACACCAACCGTGAGTCTCTTTCGTTCCCACAGAACCTCCTGTCTGTTCCTCTAACTATGGAGTCCCCAATGACAAGTGCTCTGTTCCTCTTCTCCCTTCCCTTCTGATCAACAGGGACAGACTCTGTGCCAGAGACATGTGCCCCATTGCTTACCCCTGGTAAGTCGTCCCCCGCAACAGTATCCAAAACGGTATACTTGTTATAGAGGGGAACGACCACAGGGGATCCCTGCACTGCCTGCCGGTTCCCTCTCCCTCCCCTGACGGTAACCCATCTACCTTCTTCCTTTACCTGAGGTGTGACTACCTCCCTATAACTCCTCTCAATAACCACCTCTGCCTCCCGAATGATCCGAAGTTCATCCAGCTCCAGCTCCAGGTCCCTAACGCGGTTCTCGAGGAGCTGGAGTTGGGTGCACTTCCCGCAGATGTAGTCAGCAGGGACACTAGAGGTGACCCTTTCCTCCCACATTCTGCAGGAGGAACATTCAACTACCCTAGCCTCCATTCCCACTGAACTAACTTCCCAACAATTGAAAACTAAAAAAAAAACTTATTAGTTTAGCAATCCGACGGACAGAACTTTTTTTTTTGGTTAGAGGAGGAGGATGGGTGGGAGACACTACGTAAGTAGTGTTTCGGGTAAATCTGTCACTCGAGAACAGCCCCTTCACAAACCACCTTCAACTACCCCAGAATGAGCCCCAATTATCCAGGAAACCAAAACCCTCCCTCCTGCACCATCCCTGCACCACCAAGTAGGGGCAGCAGGGTAGCATGGTGGTTAGCATAAATGCTTCACAGCTCCAGGGTCCCAGGTTCGATTCCCGGCTGGGTCACTGTCTGTGTGGAGTCTGCACGTCCTCCCCCTGTGTGCGTGGGTTTCCTCCGGGTGCTCCGGTTTCCTCCCACAGTCCAAAGATGTGCGGGTTAGGTGGATTGGCCATGCTAAATTGCCCGTAGTGCCCTAATAAAAGTAAGGTTAAGGGGGGGTTGTTGGGTTACGGGTATAGGGTGGATACGTGGGTTTGAGTAGGGAGATCATGGCTCGGCACAACATTGAGGGCCGAAGGGCCTGTTCTGTGCTGTACTGTTCTATGTTCTATGTTCTATTTTCTAACTTACGCTGACTGCACTGCACGTATGCAAATCTCCCCGGAACAGCCAATCAGAAGCTCTGCTCTGCTGCCCTCTGCTGGATGCTTGCCTTCCGTCAAACTCCTCGGGTCACTTGTGCAGGTACACCTTCAACTTACGCTGACCGCACTGCACGTATGCAAATCTCCCCGGAACAGCCAATCAGAAGCTCTGCTCTGCTGCCCTCTGTAAGAGGACATGCATGCAGTCTATCAGCCCCTGGACCTGGGACATCCCGGTGATGATAGAGAATCCTGCTGCCCGGGCATCATGTTGGGCTTGGTCCATGTCAAAGTTGATATAGTTTTCCATGCCCTGTTGGATGCATCTATGGGCTGTGGAGTGTGAGATACCACACAGGCCCTTGCTGGAGCCCTGGAATGATCCCGAGGCGTAAACGTTCAGGGCTGCAGTGACGTTGACGGCCACTGAGGGTGTCAGTCTCCTAGATGTGGTGCCAGGATCAGGGACCTGGCACAGGTGTCGCACCATCTCCTTGTTGAGGCGGAGCCTCCTGATGGCATTGTCCACCGTCTGCTCGAATGACCAGTGATGCCTGTACACCCGAGGTTGTTGTGGGCCTCTCTCTCTAGGTCTCCCCCTGGCCTGATGGGCAGCTGGGTCCTCAGGATTTTGGACGGGGTCTGGCACATGGGCCGTCACCTTGAGCCTCTGCAGACGCTGCTGCCGCCGCCGTGTACCCAGCATCTGACCGCCCGGCCTACCAGTGGCACCACGAGGGCTTGTTCTGCGCGGTCCAAACTCCTGTCAATACCGTTCAATATCTGTAAGGAATTGGGAGAGGGTGATAGACTGAGAAACAGCGGTGGCTCCCACCCCAGGACCCTCCATTCCCCCATTGATCTCCCCCCACCCCGACACCCAGAACGCCCTGCCCACACACACACCCGGCCACTGTGGGCCCCCATCGGTGGGGGTGATGTGTGATCGGTGGGGCAAACGGGCAGGGACAAGGGTTGCCTCCGGAACGGGTGCAAACGATCCAGGGGTTGGCATGGCGGAGCCGCGCATGGGTGCCTTCCCAGTGGACCACCCCCTCCTCCCTCACGCCGACTCAATCCTCCCATGGTGAGCCACCCCACCCCCAGGGTGCCCCTCCCCCCCAACCCCCTGCTGAGAATGGGGTTATCTATGGGAGTGGGCTAGTTGCACTGCAGACCGTCTGTCGCCCGACGCGGTTCTCGCTTTTGGCCGCTCCTGCTAATCACCAGCCTCGTTACACTCTCGCTCAAGCACAACAAGGCCAGAGAATCACAGCCATTGGGTCTAAGTATATATTGGGCATTAGCACAATGAGGCGTGAGTATGCTGCCAGCGAAACAGAGCATCCTGCCAAAGGAGAATCTTGCTGTTGCAAAGGTATGGCACAACAGGCTTGAGGGGCTGAATGGCCTTTTCCCATTCATATGTACCCATGGGATCTTCGATGATCAAGAAGTTAAGCCACATTGCTATGTAAACCAAATACTTAAGCTAAATGAGTCCTTGTCACGGTTGTCCTCTGCTGAAGAGGGTTCGTGTCAACCTAGGTCTAGCCACGTTCACAAATTATCCTCCTAAAATTAAATTAGTCAGTCAACACAGCCTGGACATTGATGGCAGCTAATCAACTTAGGCAGCGGGCAGTCTCCAAGTTTTTTCCAAATCCCATTATCTCTGGATTTATCGATTTACAGCCATTCGCTCTGATTGTGTGATTGAGTTGACAGGGTAAGTCTGACTCCTGCTGTTTTCACTTTCTGAGAGCTAGCTCAGCAACCAGTGCTGGATGATCACACCTCAGGCTGACTTCAAGGCCTCTGCTGGTTGCCAGGTAACTGCAGCCTGTGGCCTCCTGTTTGCGGCAGCAAAGATTGAAAAGCAGCGAGTTTCAATATTAAGTGCCAGCTAGGATAAATAAATACACAATATAAAAATTCAAAAACAACCACGAAATCTTCCGAACTGCGCTTGAAATGCTTCTCTAAGGAACAGTCTTGGCAAAGCTCTCTTACGTTGATAGAGTTAATCTGTGGCATGCGTTCATGATGGCGAAACCAGAAGTAGGCGGCATTTCCATTCTCGTGTCAGGAGCCAGCTCCGCAAGATAGATTGTCGAAGGCGTTCATTCAAGTCATGAGTAACTGTTGCAAGGGAAAAGTTAGAGTCTCAATGGACCAAATGACTCATCAATTTCTCATCTGTGATTCTCTTGTGATTTGGGGATTAATTGCGGTCAGATTGGTGAACCCTCACCTCTGGCTTCGAAGGTTGTAGATTCAAGTCCCAGTCCAGAAGCTAGAGGACAAAATCTAGACAGCGCTGCACTGAGGGAGATTGACATTGTGCAGGGTGTTGGTGAGACCACATCTGGGGTATTGTGTTCAGTTTTGGTCTCCTTATTTGAGGAAGGATGTGGTGGCATTGGAAGCAGCTCAGAGGAGATTCATCAGATTGATTCCGGGGATGAAGAGGTTGACGTGTGAGGAGAGATTAAACAGATTGGGCTTATACTCGCTGACGTTTAGAAGGATGAGGGGATCTGATCGAGGTATATAAATATTAAAAGAGATTGTTAAAGTAAACATAGACCAAATGTTCCCCCTTGTGGGGAATTCCAGAACAAGTGGTCACTGATATAGTTTGAGAGGTGGTAGATTTAGAACTGAGGTGAGGAGGAACTACTTCTCGCAGAGGGTGGTGAATTTGTGGAACTCCCTATCTCATAGTGCGGTGGAATCGAGTCATTAAATGGTTTCAACAAGGAGATATATATATTTCTTATTTTAAAAAATGGTTCAAAGGGACCTGGGCAACAGACAGGGAGGTGGATTTGAGACCAGGAAGAGATCAGCCATCATCTGATTGAATGGCAGAGCAGGCTCAAGGGGCTGAATTGCCTCCTACTGCTCCTAATTCCTATGTTAGTACATTGCCAACGGTGCCATCTTTTGGATGAGACGTTAAATCATGTGTTCACCTGCCCTCTCAGGTGGGGGAGATAGATGCCATTGCAGAAACTTGGACAAAGCAGTTCCTCCAATGTTCTGGCCAATATTTATTTTACAATTAACACCACTAAAGTGCAGATTATCCCCCTCATGTTAAAAACATTCTGGATGTCCTTGTAATCCATTAAAATTCCTAATCTACAAGCTATTACATCCTCACAAAATTTCATAAGGTTTGTGGAGCAGTCAGCCATTTTGAAAGATATGGTGGTTATTTCTTACAATATTTTCTGTATTTGGAACCTGGTAATTTTAACCATTAATTAAAATCTCTAAAGATTCCACCACAGGTGTTAAACTAACTGTTTCTTAATTACCCAGATTAATTTGGGCAGCACGGTATAATTATGGGTAGCACAATTACTTCACAGCTCCAGGGTCCCAGGTTCGATTCCGGCTTGGGTCACTGTCTGTGTGGAGTCTGCACATCCTCCCCGTGTGTGCGTGGGTTTCCTCCGGGTGCTCCGGTTTCCTCCCACAGTCCAAAGATGTGCAGGTCAGGCAGCATTTATTGAAAGAAAAAGGGTTAACAGGGGAAATCTCATGTGCGGTGCCAGCCGCTAACTTGGGGTGGATGGGGCGGGGTTAGGGGGGTGGCTGTTTCCCAATTGTCAGAGGGTTCCCCCACCAGTCAGAAATTATAATGTTCACTTTCTCGAATGTTCATCCATGACGTTGAGCAGATCATAGAATCATAGAATCCCTACAGTGCAGAAGGAGGCCATTCAGCCCATTGAGTCTGCACCGGACCCTCTGATTGAGCACTTCCCACTAATAATAACCCCTGAACCTAATCTTCACGTCTTTGGACACTAAGGAAGCGATTTAACGGGTGAGGTTCTAAGTGCGGTAGTGGATGTGATTTCCCGGGTGCTTCCCGATCGCCGACCCGGAGGGACCGTGGCCAGTATCTAACGGCAATTAGTGCCAGAAATGATCCTCCATGGGCTTCACAACGGAAATAGCTGTCTCGCCAGCTGATTGGCCTGGACCGTGTCCGGAAGCACCCCGTTACCGAGGGGGAGCAGTACATAAACCATTCCCTCCAAACAGTCCAGACAGCATGCAGCCATGTACTCCCTGGCACTGTACCCCCCCCCCCCCCCCCCCCCCCCCCCCCCCCCCCCCCCCCCCTAGTATGATACTGCATCTGTGCTCCAGCACCCACCAGCACAACCCTGGATGGCCCGTCACCAGCAGATGGAGATCCTGCGAGACAATGGACATGTGATCAGTAAGAGGGAAGGATCATTTTGTCTGACATGAACAACTCACTTGAGACAGGTCAACTGGGTGAAGGAGCAGTGGATCCTCACCTCTCCGGCGCAGGCCAACCTCGCTGTCGGTGACCGCTCAATGCCAATCAACCCCACGATCTCCAGCTATCATTCCTCATGGGGGGTGAGGTCTCTGATGTCCAACACCCCGCCGCCCTTCTGGGTCCTTTCCCGCCTGTTATGTGCCAACATGCCCAGCAGCGATGCTCACACATGTCGCCCACCATGGACCCCTCCCCGATGCATCAAGTGCCCGGCTCATGATGCCCTCTCTTTGACCCCGCAGGAGATGTTGGCACATAACAGGCGGGAAAGGGCCCAGAAGGGCGGTGTGGACATCAGAGACCTCACCCCCTATGAGGAATGATCCCTGGAGATCGTGGGGTTGATTGGCATTGAGCGGCCACCGACAGCGAGGTTGGCCTGCGCCGGAGAGGTGAGGATCCACTGCACAGGTGCCGCACCATTCTCTTGATGAGGCAGAGCCTCCTACAGAACATGCATGTCCAACATCTCTTCAAATGACCAATGGTGCATGTAAACCTCCCCTCTGGGTCCCTCCCCAGCCTGATGGGGGTCTGGGTCCTCAGGGTGTATGGCGGGCACCTGCACATGATCTGCCGCCTCGAGCCTGCTTCGACGCTGCTGCTCAATGCTGCCTCCTGCGTTTGGGCATCTGAACTGCCACTGCCACCATAAGGGCTGCCACTGCGGGGTCCACAATAACATGTGATATCTGTAAGGAATTGGAGATGGTGCGAGACCGACAGCCAGTTATGGCTTCCACCCCGGGACTCTCGAATCCCCCAAACCTCCCCCACCCTTACAGATCCCACGTACTCGCAGGGTGCCATCCAACGGGACGGTTGTGCTCGGGACCCTGACATGCACATGCACACCCCCCCCCCCCCCCCCCCCACCCCCCCGGCCCCTGGGCACTGGACTCCAGATCCCTACCAGGAACACTCAGGGAACTGGACTCAGGTACCCTCCCCGATCCACACACTCACCCTCTGGCCATGGGGATATCTCCAGTACTGAAGTCCAGCTCTTTGGTGTTCGATTGTTGGCTGTGGTGTAGATGCCTCCAGGGTTCAGGCAGAGTATCCAGGCCTCACAGCCTGATTAGGATGCTTGGCAATAACACTCACCTGTGACATGGAACGTCTACCCGTGAGATTCCACTTGAGACTATTTTGTTTATTAATCGGTCAACTGTAACAAAGATTTGAAAATCAACCATGTTACATTCCATTTATCACACACTAACCATTAGACAACAAGGAAACATAATCGTTCCATCTTGGTACCATACAAAGTTTTGAGGCTGGGCGCAAAAAGACCCTTTTGTGGCCACTTAAGAGTGTTAATTGGGCTAAGGGTGGTCTTCCTATCTGATACCCTGCTACCCCAGCATGAAACTGTGACCAGTTTGGGGCGGGTGGGAACCCTGGGTGGAATCCCGTCCGTTGAATTTCATGCTTCCCATCTCCCTGCTTCAGAACCTGCCTGGGGGGGTGGGGGGGGGGGGGGGGGGAGTGCATAATTCTGGCAATGATTCAATAAAGCTAAATTGATTAAAATAAAGAGATGTGGAGAACGAGATAAGCGAACAAACCAAATAAAGAGCATCGAAAATATTAATTTTCTATTCAAACACGAAATAGCTCTATTCCTGATACGAGTAACCTTGTTGCAAATTTAATTTCTGTGGAAATGGAGTGTAAACCCAGGGGTAAACTGGCGTGCGCAGGAAGGTGTATCTTTCCCTGGTTTAGCAGCAATCCAAGGGTTTAAATGCATTCCTTCAGTAAAATTTAGCAAAGAAACTGGTGGCACTTGATTAAAGGTGTCGAATCACCAGAATGAATTAACAAATAATTCATAATGTACTGTGATTGGAGACAGGGGATTGAAAAGAATCAAATCAACCAGTAACGTTAGACTCTGAAAACCACAAAACAGTTTCATTCCTTTTTTTTAAGTATGAAAGAAGGTAATATCTAGTTTTTAATAATTAATTCCCCATGTTAATAGAGATACACTGAATGATTGACACAGCTCATTAACTTGCTGCTTTGTTAATTATTGAAGAGGTGGGAAAAGTCAATAAAACAGGAAGGACCGTATTCTAATTCTAATTAGTTTGTTGTGTCCTTGTAGGCTATTAGGAAGTAAATTAATAATTACTTTAAATGAAGAGAGCCAATATACAGAGGGAATGATCTCAGGATTGATTGCTCTCAAAACTGCAGCTGCCCTTGACAACCTTCTATTCTCTGTCTTTCCAATTCACACATCCAATAAAATATTTGCATTGTTACAGGAATGACTGCTTCACAACCTCACTCTAGCCTTTTAATTGTATGAAGTACAGTTTCATTCTTTGGCAGGGACATTGAATCCAGGCTTCAGCATCAGGTGAAGGACCAGGACTCTGGTGACATTGATGTGAATAAAGAGTGATACAGACCAAGTTATTACAGCCCCATTGACTCTCGGGTCCAGCTGAGGCGATGGTTGCTACTAAATGGGCCTGGAAACAACTGCACATCGTGGGTAACATATTGATTGTGTTATGACTCCCTAAGTGTGGACCTGCTGGCGCTGTCCCACTATATCCAAGCTCGACCGGTCACATACGCCTTACGACCAAAAATGGATGCCGAGTTGGTCCGCTTGGAGAGATTGGATATTATCTGCCCTGTACAGTTTGCCGACTGGACCACTCCTATGGTGCCTATACTAAACATAGAACATAGAACATAGAAAAGTACAGCACAGAACAGGCACTTCGGCCCTCAATGTTGTGCCGAGCCATGATCACCCCACTCAAACCCACGTATCCACCCTATACCCGTAACCCAACAACCCCCCCTTAACCTTACTTTTATTAGGACACTACGGGCAATTTAGCATAGCCAATCCACCTAACCCACACATCTTTGGACTGTGGGAGGAAACCGGAGCACCCGGAGGAAACCCACGCACACAGGGGGAGGACGTGCAGACTCCACACAGACAGTGACCCAGCCGGGAATCGAACCTGGGACCCTGGAGCTGTGAAGCATTTATGCTAACCACCATGCTACCCTGCTGCCCGAATGATAAAGCCTAATGATTTTGTGCATGTGTGTGGCGACTACAAGGTGACGGTAACCTGTGTCTCTGTCTGGATCGTTCCCCGTTGCCTGAATCAAGGGCTTCTATATCAAGCTCACCAGCGGCAGTACTTTCACGAAGCTCGGCATGAGCTATGCATACCTGCAATTGGTGTTGGATCCTTCCTCCTGGTGGGTTCGTCACCGTTAACACCCACAGGGGTGAACCTGGAGAACCTTGCTGAAGTGCTCTGATGCTTCGAGAATACTGGTATCCATCTCTGGGGAGAAGTGCGTTTTTCAATACCCCCAATGTCAAGTGTTTGGGTTAGAGGGCGCCCACCACGGCTTTTACCTTGGGACAATGTACGGGCTATCAAGTAGGCCCCTGTCCCTGGAGGGCAAATAGATTTGTGCTCTTTTCTGGATCAAGTTAACTATTATGGGAAGTCCATCCGAAATCTGGCGACATTACCCAGCCCTCTCCACTGGTTTTTGAAGAAGGGACACTCTTGGGAATGGGCCCAGCCACAACAGGAGGCATTCTCTGTGGTGAAATGGCAGTTGTCCTCCTCCAAACTGCTCACCCATTTTGACCTCTACAAGCCACTCCTCTTGACTTGTGATGCAGTGCCCTATGAGGTGGGGGCTATCCTCACCCACTGCATGGGCAACAGCTTGAAAAGGCCCATTGCGTTCGCATCCAGAACATTCGCCGACGTGGAATGCAATTACGCATATATTGAGAAAGTGGAGCTAGCTGTCATTTTAGGGGTGAAGAAATTTCACCAATATATCTGTGGGCACACATTTACAGTCTATATCGACAACAAACCATTGCTGGGTTTATTTAAAGAGAATCGGGTGATTCTCCTGATCACATCAGCTCAGATCCAGCATTGGGCCCTGTTACTGGTGGTGTTTGAGTATATTTTGGAGCACTGTCTGGGTACAAAGATTCCCCATGCAGATGCATTAGGTTGTCTTCCCCATCTACTAGACTGCCGGCACCTGCCTAGGCTGAGGAAGTCATCGCCGCTCTCCATTTTATGGACACCTTGCTGGTCATGGCAGCTTGGTGTTGGACCCAGATGGACCCGCAATTGTTCCGGGTCTGCCGTATTGTTCTTTCCGCCAGCACCGGGCTGTGCCTGAAGTCCTCAAGACTTCTGTAGGAGCGTTTTCAAGACCTGAGTATTGAGTCAGTTTTTACGTGGGGTTCCTCCCTCATAGTTATGGCTCAGCTTAATACACAACACACAGATACATTAACCTGTTTAAGACAGATTTACTATTCCAAGCTTGGTTTTATGTACATGGAGAGAGATCTGGATAAATGCCATGATCAATCTAGCTGACACTGATAAAAATACACCAATTATAGGATTTTTCAAAAATCAATAGCCCACCCTAGTTGGACTTGATCCAATCCTTAGAGCTGTAACTTTTATATTAACCAGTAAAATTTACTTGAAGCAAAATGATTACTTGTGATCAGCTCATGATTTAACCCCATCCTGTCACTGTTGATTAACAGGATCTTGTGTCCATTTTGTTTTGTTTTTTAAATTTTAGAGTACCCAATTAATTTTTTCCAATTAAGGGACAATTTAGCATGGCCAATCCACCTACCCTGCACATTTTTTGGGTTGTGGGGGCGAAACCCATGCAAACACGGGGAGTCCAAAGATGTGCAGGTTAAGTGGATTGGCCATGATAAATTGCCATTAGTGTCCAAAATTGCCCTTAGTGTTGGGTGGGGTTACTGGGTTATGGGGATAGGGTGGAGGTGTTGACCTTGGGTAGGGTGCTCTTTCCAAGAGCCGGTGCAGACTCGATGGGCCGAATGGCCTCCTTCTGCACTGTAAAATTCTATGAATGTGTAAACTCCACATGGACAGAGACCTGAGCCGGGATCGAATGTGGGACCGCGGCACTGTGAGGCAGCAGTGCTAACCACTGTGCCACCGTGCTGCCCCTTGTGTCTATTCTAAAGTTGTTTTTCTGGCATTTCCATCCTACGTATCGCAGTCAGTTCCTGTCCACCTCATTGTTCATCCTGGGGCAGAATGCCAAAGCTGGTTTCCTCTTTGCACCATGGATTGTCTGAAACAGGATACTGGGGCTACCGATAAGAACTGTTTACTGAGTTGACTGTGTAATCTGCTGACCACATAATCCCGTTTGTCTCAAAAACATGGGCAAGTTAGCTACCTTAAATCCCATCATGCATTGTGGCCACTGCTTGTAGCAAGAGTTCAATTGCTTATTACTGTTATGTGCTAAAAATACAGGTTTAATGATTAATAAAATTAATTTGTGAATAAACTAACTAATGTAGAACTATTCTAGTGTTATCCTAGCTGTTCAGTTTTAAGGGGTCTCATCTCTGGACACCCCTTTCACTTCGACATCAAACATCTCGGAGCTTAGCGTTGAGGACGGAGTCATCCTGTAGGGGGCTCAAGTGGTCATCCCTCAGCGCAGAAATGCCCCCTTTGTGCAAGACCTCCAGAACGGGTACCCAGGGGTGTCCAAGATGAAGATGCTGGTCCACAACTCGTCTGATGGTGCTGAATCAACACAGACATCTAGAAGCTGGCTCAGTGTTGTGAACCATGCCAAGAAAACCAGAACACTTTGCCAACGATGCCATAGCACCCGTGGGAATGGCTAGGCCAACTGTGGTTCAGGGAGCAATGTTCCTGATCATTGTGAATGCCCACTCAACATGGTTGAAAGTTCACAAGGGCGACTGTGGAACGTTTGCGCTACACATTCAGCATCCACAACATTCCCGAGGTGCTGGTGTCCGACAACGGGGCAGCCAATATGGAGTTCGGGGCTTTCATGACCGTCAAAGGCATTTGTCAAGTGTGGGCCACCTTGTATCACCTCAACTCGACTCTGAGAGGGCGGTCCAGACATTCAAGAGGGACATGAAGAAACTAACCACCAGGTCCTGGGAGGCCCGGTTAGCCCAGTTTTTGTTTTGTTACCAGATCCCCCGCAAGCCACCGCGGGAGTCGTGCCGGCCAAACTACAGATGGGCTTTCACCTCCCAACGCATTTGAGTCTGGCCATCCTGGACAGAGGGGAGAAAGTCCGTCACGGTCAAGACCGAATAAAAACGTGACGAGAAGCATCACAGCTCATACACACACGTACCTTCACCTTGGCATGCACACACAGACAAACCCCTGGCATGCACACATTCACCAACCCTCCTGCACACACACACACACACCTCCCCTCGCAAACACACAAACAACCCCTAGCATGCACACACACACCTCACAGACACAACTCCTCCCCCCCGCCTCAGTCAAATCAACACCCCCCACAGTACACCCACACCCCACGCTCCCACACCCCTCCCCCAGCACACATAGGGTCACACCCCACACACACACACACACAACCCCCGGCACCACCTGCCCCCCCCAGCACACAAACACCCCTTTGGCGTGCACACATGCACCCCCAAACACATGCACACACCCCTGACACACACACACCCCTGGCACACACACACACACACACACACACCCCACACACCTCTTCCCTCCTGCGCAAACACACACACACACCCCACATGCATGCACATCCCTCTCCCCCACACCGGGCACACACCCCAACTAGTTCATGGGAGGTGGTGGTGTAGGGGTATTGTCACTGGACTGGTGATCCAGAGGTCCAGTGTGATACTCTGGGGAGCCAGTTCGAATCCCGCCCCACAGCAGGTAGTGGAAATTCAATCCAATAAATATCTGGAATTAAAAGTCTAATTGTGACCATGAAACCATTGTCGATAGTCATAAAATCTCAGCTGGTTCACTAATGTCCTTTAGGGAAGGAAATCTACCATCCTTACCTGGTCTGGCCTGCATTTGACTCCAGACCCACAGCAATGTGGTCGACTCTTAAATACCCTCTCAAATGGCCGAGCAAATCACTTGGGTGCATCAAACCAGAATAGAGTCGATAAAAAGATAGACTACCCTGCATTGTTCCAGGCCCCGGAAACAACAATGGCAAAACCAGCCCAATCGACCTAAGAAAGTCCTTTTTACTAACATCTGGGGGCTTGTGTAAAAGTTGGAAGAGTTGTCTCACAGATTAGTCACGCAACAGCCTGACATAGTCACACTCACGGAATCATACCTTATGATAATGTCCCAGAAACCACTATCACTATTGAGGTGACAGCACAGTGCTATACAGTTGGGAGGGAGTTGCTCTGGGAGTCCTCAACATGGACTCCGGGCCCTATGATGTCTCATTGCTTCACCTCCTGCTGATTACCATGTACTCTCCACCCTCAGCTCCTCCATGTTGTACATCAATTGGAGGACGCAGTGAGGGAGGCAAGGGAACAGAATGTACTCTGGGTGGAGGACTTCAATATTCATTACCATAAATGTCTCTGTAGAACCACCAGAAACTGAGCTGGTCAAGCTCTAAAGAACACAGCTGCTAGGCTGGGACTGCAGCAGGTGGTGAGGAAACCTACAAGAGGGAAAAACATACTAGATCTCATCCTCAGCAATCTGCCTGCTGCAGCTGCATTTATACAGCTACAACACTGGCATCTACCGGGCAATGTGGAAAACTGCATAGGAAACAAGACAAATCCAATCCAGCCAATTACCGTCCTATCAGTCTACTCTCCGTCATTAGTAAACTGATGGAAGTGTTCAGCAACAGTGCTATCAAGCGGCACTTGCTTAGCATAAACCTGCTCACTGATGTTCCGTTTGGGTACCGCCATGGTCACTCAGTTCCTGACCTCATTACAGCCTTAGTTCAAATATGGACAAAAGAGCTGAACTCCAGGGCTGAGGTGAGAGTGACTACCCTTGGCATCAAGGCAGGGTTTGGTTATGGATGGCATCAAGGAGCCCTGGCAAAACTGAAGTCACTGGAAATCAGGAAGAAAACTCTCCCCTGATTGGAGTCGTACCCAGCACAAAGGAAGATGGTTGTGGTGGTTGAAGATCAGTCATCTCAGTCCCGGGCCATCACAACATGAGTTCCTCAGGGTTGTGTCCTAGGCCCAAAAATACTCAACTGCTGCATCAATGTCCTTTCTTCTGGCATAAGATCAGATGTGGGGATGTTCGCATGGTGTTCAGCACCATTTGCGACTGCTTAGACACCGAAACAGTCCATGTGCAAAAGCAGCAAGACCTGGATTATATCCAGGCTTGGGCTGTCAAGTGGCAAGTGACATTCATACCACACAAGTGCCAGGCAATCACCATCTCCAGGAAAAGAGAATTAAACAATCACCCTTTGACATTCAATGGCTTTACTATCAAAATCCTGGGGATTACCATTGACCACAAACTGAACTGAACTAGCCATATAAATACTGTAGCTACAAGAGCAGGTCAGAGGCTAGGAATCCTACAGTGAGTAACTCACCCCCCGACCCCCCAAAGCCTGCCCACCACCTACAAGGCACAAGTCAGCAGCATGATGCAATACCCCCCCACTTGCCTGGATGAGGGCAGCTCTAACAACACTCAAGAAGTTCGACACCATCCAGGACAAAGCACTCCCTGATTGGCATTCCTTCCTCAAACATTCATTCCCTCCACTGCCGATGAACAGTGGCAGCCGTGTGTACCATCTACAAAATGCATTGCAGGAACTCACCAAGGCTCCTTCGGCGGCACCTTCTAACCCCACAGCCACTACCATCTGGAAGGACAAGAACAGCAGATACCTGGGAACCCTACCATCCGGTGGTTCCTCTTCAAGTCACTCACCACCCTGACTTGGAAATATATCGCTGTTCCTTCACTCTCGTAAGATAAAAGGCCTGAAACTCCCTTCCCAATAGCACTGTGGGTGTACCTACACTACATGGATTGCAGCAGTTCAAGAAGGCAGCTCACCACCTTCTCGAAGGCAACTAGGGATGGTGGCCTAACCAGTGACACCCACATACTGTGAAAAATTAATTTAAAAAAATACACCTGCCCCTCCCACACCCACCCATATGCATTCACGCCCCTGTGCACACCCCACAACACAGCCCCTCCACACACGTTGCACACATATACACACTCCACATGCACACACACAGACACCCACACACATCCACCCCACATACACTCCCCACACTACCACACACATTCTCCATATCACCACATATACACACATACCTATCACACAAACCCACCATATACACACACTGGCATCAGCAATAGGGGGAGTTGGAGTCCAATAAATAAATGGAAAAGAACCTATTGTTCATTGTGCTGGTCTTTGAAGCATAGATTTTAAACATTGTGGCTGATTCAGGTTAGCTGGTAGAGTTTGCTTCTCGAATGGATGATGCACTTATCCTTGAGAGAGAGCAGCCCCCAGCCTTTTTTTCTCAGCTGAAGGTTTTTTATCATAGAATTTACAGTGCAGATGGAGGCCATTCGGCCCATCGAGTCTGCACCAGCTCTTGGAAAGAGCACCCTACTCAAGGTCAACATCTCCACCCTATCCCCATAACCCAGTAACCCCACCCAACACTAAGGGCAATTTTGGACACAAAGGGCAATTTATCATGGCCAATCCACCTAACCTGCACATCTTTGGACTGTGGGAGGAAACCGGAGCACCCGGAGGAAACCCACGCACACACGGGGAGGATGTGCAGACTCCGCACAGACAGTGACCCAAGCCAGAATCGAACCTGGGACCCTGGAGCTGTGAAGCAATTGTGCTATCCACAATACTACCGTGCTGCCCGAGAGATTTCTAGACATTCTCCGCCAGCAGGATGCTCCATTTTGCCGGCAGCCCAGGGGTTTCCCGACGGCGTGGGGGTGCCCCACAATGGGAAATTTCCCATTGACTGGCTGGCTGAACGGAGCATCCCACCGCTCCTTTGGCATTTGCAGTCTCTCAACGGCAGCCTTGCCTTGAAATACTTGACACATTTTATATTTTTAAGAGATTTTGGGTGGGTGTGTCTGTGGCAGTCATGGTTTCAATATCCAGAACTTTGCATTTTTAATGTCTCTTCCTTAGACAGTTACGAGTTTCAGTGGGTGTATGGATTAAAGGAAATCACCCTGAGGGTGATTAGTTTGTTTCTCGCCTTCACCTTGCATTTTTAAGCAGTTTACCCTGTGGCAGTTCAAATTGAAAGTTGAAAAATAATAATTTCTAAATTAAAGGGGCATAGCTTCATGACACCTTGCATTTACCTAGTGTGTTGTTGCAAACAGGAACATTAAAAAAAAATTTAGAGTATCCAATTATTATTTTTTCCCAAATAAGGGGCATGGCAATCCATGCAATTCTTTGGGTTGTGGGGGTGAGCCCCATGCAGACACGGGGAGAATGTGTAAACTCCACATGGACAGTGACCCAGGGCCGGGATCGAACCTGGGATTTTGGTGCCATGAGGCAGTAGTGCTAACGACTGCATCACCGTGCCGCCCTGCATTCAGAACCATTACAGCTAACTTGTACTTACCAATTTCCCTTCCATTTGTCAGTTTTGAGTTGAGTCTTCAGTTGATGGGGCCTACTATCTGAACCGCCCCCCCCCCCTAACCTCCCTGAAATAAATTAATGATATTTTGGTCAGAACCTTCCACAAATATGTTTAACCACTCAGTTCGGTTTCTGTGGAAAATGACTCGCTCAAGAAGTTCAGAATAATATTAGATTAAAAGAGATTTACAAAACATAGCCAACAGGTTAAGTGTAAAACCAGCTAACCTAAAAAATTGAAAAGAAGGGAAAAATATAGAACATGAAAGTAAGCCAGCCAGAAATATAGGGCCCGATCCTTCCGTCCCACCAGCCGCAAGAACGCCATGGGCGAGACGTGGATAATGGAGAAGTCCATTGATCTTGGGTGGGATTCTCCGGTCGGCGTGAGGACGCGGCTGGAGAATCCCGCCCATAAAAACAAATTGTAAGAACTTTCACAAATACATAAAAAGGCAAAGTGTAGCTAAAGTGAACATTGGTCCCTTAGAAGCAGATGGAACAGAAATTATCATGAGGAATGGCAGAAACACTGAAGAAATATTTTGGGTTGGGTCCTCTGTCGGCAGGATCGTCTGCTTCGCCGTCAGCGCACTCCCGCCAATGGATTTCCCGATGGCGTGGGGTGCCCAGAATGGGAAACCCCTTTGGCCAGTTGCCAGGACGGTGGATCCTGCTGACGGCAGGGGGGCACCGCACCAGAAAAAGGGTGCGGCGGGACAAAGAATCCCACCCTTTGTATTTGTCTTCAACAATTGGTCAGAGGTTTCATACCAGAAGATAGAAACCTGGGTGATAAAATGTTGAAGGAAATTAAGAGAACAAATATTAGTGAAACGTAAGATACAAAAATATGACTTTTAGAAATGTATTGATCACAGGGTTCATTGCTGGGCCAGCATTATTTGCCCATCACTTCCTTGGGCTGAGAGGCTTGCTCGGCCATTCAAGAGTCAACCACCACGACAGACGTTACTGGAAGAGTTACTGGATGCAAGTATCCTAGATAAAGGGAACTGTAGCGACATGTACGAGCGGCTGGTGGAAAGGGCCGACACCGTACTGGATGCAACAAGAAAGAAATGAGGGGAAGACCTGGGGAATGAAATAGGGCGGGGACTCTGGAGCGAAGCACTGCATAGGGTCAACTCCACCTCCACATGCGCAAGACTCAAACTGACACAACAACAAGGTGCACCTAGAGCCCACTTAACAAGAACCCGAATGAGTAGGTTCTTCCCGGAGGTGGAGGATAGATGTGAACGGTGCCAAGGGGGCCCGGCCAACCACTCCCACATGTTTTGGTCTTGCCCCAGACTTGCGGGGTACTGGACAGCCTTCTTTGAGACAATGTCCAAAGTGGTGGGGATGTAAATGAAAAATGAAATGAAAATCGCTTATTGCCACGAATAGGCTTCAATGAAGTTACTGTGAAAAGCCCCTAGTCGCCACATTCCGACGCCTGTTCGGGGAGGCTGGTACGGGAATTGAACCATGCTGCTGGCCTGCCAAGGTCTGCGTTAAAAGCCAGCGATTTAGCCCAGTGTGCTAAACCAGCCCCTGCCAGGATGAGGGTGGAGCCATGCCTGAAAGTGGCGGTCTTCGGGGTTTCAGACCAATCAGATCTATTCCTGGAGAGGAAAGCGGACGCCCTTGCTTTTGCCTCCCTGATCGCCCGCCGTAGAATCCTGTTCGGCAGGCGGCCAGCAGCACCGCCCAGAGCTGCAGACTGGCTGTCCGACCTCTCAGAATCACTCTAAATGGTGAAAATCAAATTTGCCATCCAAGGGTCAGACGACGGCTTCCACAGAACGTGGGAGCCATTCACCCAATTGTTCCGGGACTTGTTTTTGGCCAACGAACAAGCAGAAGAATAGCCACGTAGCCAAGAATCAGGGGAAAGTCGCCAAGACGTGAGAGGGAGGGATAGACCGGGACCGGGGGGGGGGGGGGGGGGGGGGGGGGGTGAACGCGGTGGAACAGCTAAACCGAAGAGAAAAGAAAATTGAACCACAGGAGAAGGAGAGGGGGCAGGGGGAAGGGGGCAGAAGTGGGGAGAGAGGGGGAAGAGGAAAGAGGGAGGAGACAGAGAACAATAGAGGGGAACCGAGAGGGGGGGAGGCAAGGGAATGACAGCCAGAAGGAGAGCACGGGAAACACCAAGAAACTTGACAAATATAGTAACAGAGAGCAAGGAAAATACGGGTGAAAGACGGGACGAACGGCCGAAGCGGAGGTGAACGCGCGACGACAAGGGCAACGGAAGCGAAAACCGTTCAGGAGAAGCAAGTAACAACACCAACACCAGATCCATTCTTGTATTGCCCTCTCTGTGTTGGACATAACTAATGCCATTATTTCTCCGGCATCCAAATGTATATGTACCTCCCCAGTCCCCCCCCCTCCCCCCACCCCCCCCCCCCCACCAAACAGATGCCGACTATGTGTTCAAAATAATATTGCTAACTGTACAGTGTTGCTGTTGTTGAGCTAGTGCACAATATCCTACCAGCTTTTTTTTTTGCTTTTTTTCCTTCTCATCCATAAAAATACATTTTATTCTGTGTACATAACTGTAAATATACTTTGTTCAAAAACCCAATAAAAAACATTTATAAAAAAAAGAGTCAACCTATTTTTTGTGGTGCAAGAATCACAGCTCTCCAACTCCTCCAGGCACTGTGCTGCAGTGGCCAGAAGAGATACTGCAGATCTATGCCCGGAACTAGGTCCCAGGACCATTCCCAAGTTACATCCCAGGGATTCCGGGAACTAAATGGTTGGGGGATGCCCTGGGGGTGGAGGTGAGGTTGTGGAAGTGGAGGGGCGGGGGGGGGGTGGGGGGGGGGGTGGAATCGTGACATGAAGGGGTCGGCTAGGTGGGTGAGGGAAGGCCGGAGCTCTCAGATCCCTGAGGGAAGGCTGTCCCAAATTTGGAGGGGTCTACAGGTTGAAGAGTCTCCCCCCACATTCCTGTCCGTGATTCAGAAAAGTTGAAAACCAGATTACCCGCCTGCCCATTCTGACCATGTGACAACCTAGGAATCAATCAGGCAATTTAACTTTCTGGCACTAGGGCAAATAATCCCTCAGTTGGCTCCATAATTGTTTGGATGACGTCAGGATGCACACCCGATGTCATCACGTGCTATTTTACACCTACCTCGGACATATAAAATTCAACTCTTGGGTGTATTCATACAAGGAATCCAAAATAATAATTATAATGATAGTCTTTATTGTCACAAGTAGGCTCACATTAACACTACAATGAAGTTACTGTGAAAAGCCCTTAGTCGCCACATTACAGCGCCTGTTCGGGTACACAGAGGGAGAATTCAGAATGTCCAAATTACCTAACATTACATCTTTCGGGACTTGTGGTAGG
This sequence comes from Scyliorhinus canicula, assembly GCF_902713615.1. Lineage (NCBI taxonomy): Eukaryota > Metazoa > Chordata > Chondrichthyes > Carcharhiniformes > Scyliorhinidae > Scyliorhinus > Scyliorhinus canicula. Next base: position 129,470,677 of record NC_052152.1, on the reverse strand, counting down.
TAACCGGAGCACCCGGAGGAAACCCACGCAGACACGGGGAGAATGTGCAGACTCCGCACAGACAGCGACCCACGCTGGGAATCGAATCTGGATCCCTGGCGCTGTGAAGCAACAATGCTAACTATTGTGCTATGGTGCCGCCAGATGTGGAGTGTGCGCAAATCCAAGAACCCCGCCGAGAAGGTCAATCCAAGTACAGTCCTGCTGATAGTCTTCAACCATTGATAGTCATTCTCAAGTCGATGTGGGGAGACATTCTCCATAGGCTCCAGGAAGGCCACCTGGTAACTGCACACACACTACATTCTGTGTGGTAGCTGGATATTCGACAGGGTATCCAGGATTTTGTCTTGTCATACTTCCAAAATCAATAGGCAGCCAACCATCGAGCCTCTATTCCAACTCCACTTCTCCACAGAGAAACCTTGGCATAAACTGGAACTCTGACTTTCAAGCTCATTGCTGTGGATTACCATTGAGGTGAGTCTGTGAACAGGCTGCTGCAAAACATCTTCTCTACACATGGGTTTCTAATTGTCTTGGATGATGGGCCATCATTTGTCAGTGACCACTTCAGAAAACCTACTGACAACTGTGGGATCACCACTGTCACCAACTCTCCTCTCCATCCACAAGCCAATAGAGAGGTTGGAAGAGCCGTGAAGACCATCAAGATGTTAATTCCAAGAATTCCTAACTGGACTTCAGCCCTGCTACAGAGGTACATCTTCAACTGATGGTTTCTATGAGTGGAACCTCTCATGGACTGCCGGCAGAAGATACAAGTCCCTCTGCTGCCACAGAACCTGCAACCCAACGTTATGGCAATTGGCCACAAAAGGTGAGGAATGTGGAGGTTGGCCTGCACATGAAGCAGAAACATTGGTATAACTCCAGACATGGGGTCAAGTCTCTGGCCTCCTTGAACAGCCGGGCCAGAGTGTTTGCTTTCAGGATCATACATCTAAAGGCGTAGTCCTTCAAAGAACAGAGCATACATGGTCCTACCTGGCCCAAACACCATCAGGTTCCTTCAGACACAACAGGTGAGCCCTGATTTCATTGGTACCTACGAGAACACAGGTCATCAGTTACCACACGATTTGGAATGAAGGTCCCAAGGATATATTGAGCAGCTTTCCAAATGCTGATCAAGTGGATAGCACTGTGGCTTCACAGCGCCAGGGTCCCAGGTTCGATTCCCCGCTGGTTCACTGTCTGTGCGGAGTCTGCACGTTCTCCCCGTGTCTACGTGGGTTTCCTCCGCGTGCTCCGGTTTCCTCCCACAGTCCAATAACCCTCTTGAAGACCAGCACCTCCACTCAATGGTCATAAGAGGCAGCATGGTAGCAATTGCTTCATGGACCCAGGGTCCCAGGTTCGATTCCCAGCTTGGGTCACTGTCTCTGTGGAGTCTGCAAGTTCTCCCCGTGTATGCGTAGGTTTCCTCCGGGTGCACCGGTTTCTTCCCACAGTTCACAGATTTGCAGGCCAGGTGGATTGGGGATGATAAATTACCCTTAGTGTCCAAAAAATGTTAGATGGGGTTGCTGGGTTATGGGGATAGGGTGGAGACATGGGCTTAAGTGGGGTGCTCTTTCTTAAGGGCCGGTGCAGACTCTGTGGGCTAAATGGTCTCCTTCTGCACTGTAAATTCTATGATAATGAGAAGAGTTCTGAAGGCAGTATAGAAACATCACCTGTGACCTGTGGAGTTTGAGAGTAGGAGGAGGGTGACATCAGCAGTCACGTGCTAGAGACGCTGTACAACAGTTGGAAGAGTCTGCTCTCAAATAGGTTGTGCCTACCTAGTAATTCACTATGTATATAGTGTAAATGAACCAGTTTGAAGTAACTACCTGAGTCAGGCTACAACGTGTTATGGGCCAGGGTTTAGAGAACCCCAAAGTGTATTATGGAGTTCACCTGACCTACAACGTTTAATACATTGTGGTTATGGGGAGCATGCGGGCCTACCTTGCAGGTGTGATGCAACAGTGATCTGCAGCATGGTAGCACAAATGGATAGCACTGTGGCTTCACAGCGCCAGGGTCCCAGGTTCGATTCCCCGCTGGTTCACTGTCTGTGCGGAGTCTGCACGTTCTCCCCGTGTCTGCGTGGTTTCCTCCGGGTGCTCCGGTTTCCTCCCACAGTCCAAAGACGTGCAGGTTAGGGGGATTGGCCATGATAAATTGCCCTTAGTGACCAAAAAAGGTTAGGAGGGGTTATTGGGTTACGGGAATGGGGCGACAGAGAGGGCTTAATTGGGTCAGTGCAGACTCGATGGGCCGAATGGTCTCCTTCTGCACTCTATGTTCTACATTCTATGAAACCAGTTATCACTTTATAAACCCGCAGTAAACATCTTAACAACTATCAACACCAATAAATCCCCCAAAGAATCCAGTACTCTATACGTAACTCTTAATCTTTCCTTGCAACATCTATAAGACAAAAAAAGAAACCCTTTTTAGAGAAAGACATCAGGTTTAACTTCTCTACAGAAACAGGTATTAGTTTTAAATCACCAAAGGATCTGTAGACAGTCTTTAGATTGCAGAGAGAGAGACTAATACACCTTCTTGCTGTGACTGCAGCTCCAAGTCTAAAATGAAACTAAACAGACCCTGTAGCAGACAGCCTAAAGTGAAAGTAAAAGCTGACAGATAGCCCAGCTCCACCCACACTCTGACATCACTGATAAACTGATAAACCCATTTCTTAAAGGTGCAACCACTACAGCTATTTTATAAACCCCATTTCTTAAAGGTACTCTCACATGACAAGTTACACTGAATAAGTTATGGCATGCCACCAGCAATGGGGGGGGGGGGGGGGGGGGGTTGTGACACAGTGGGTAGCTTCCCTGCCTCTGAGCCAGAAGCTCCAGGTTTGAGTCCCACCCCAGGACTTGATGGCCAGGAAGGTACATTCATAACGCACCCAAACAGGTTGAGTGTCAACCTGCAATGTCCTTCCCAACATGTCAGTGGCTGGTGGTAAGAATGGGAGAGACTCCAGGGCAGCCAGACTTGATGTGGAGTTGTACCCCTTAAACTATAGGGCAGCACGGTAGCATTGTGGTTAGCACAATTGCTTCACAACTCCAGGGTCCCAGGTTCGATTCCGGCTTGGGTCACTGGCTGTGCAGAGTCTGCACATCCTCCCCGTGTGTGCATGGGTTTCCTCCGGGTGCTCCGGTTTCCTCCCACAATCCAAAGATGTGCAGGTTAGGTGGATTGGGCATGATCAATTGCCCTTAGTGTCCAAAATTTCCCTTAGTGTTGGGTGGGGTTACTGGGTTATGGGGATAGGGCGGGGGTGGTCCTTGGGTAGGGTGCTCTTTCCAAGAGCCGGTGCAGACTCGATGGGCCGAATGGCATCTTTCTGCACTGTAAATTCTATGGTCTATAAGCCCCTGGTGACAGACTAGGGACCTGTTCCAGGTATTACTACCTTTGGAAACGGACAAAATTCTGCCTTAGTGCACCTCTCAGTGTAGGAAGAGAATTGGATTGGATTGGATGCAAGCAGGATATGAAACACAATACCCAGAGCTGGACACAATACACAATTATTAGTTGAGGACCAACTAATGCCTCATATAAGTTCAACAATGCCTCCTTGCTCTTGTGCTCCGTGACCCTATTAATAAAAGCATGTTTTTAACCATTCATTCAACCTGTCCTTTAATAAGCTGTGCATATACACATACAGCTTCCTCTGTTTCTCCACCCCTTTTAGAATGATACCCTCTAATTTGTATTGTCTTTCCATGGCATTGATCGTCACATTTCAGGCAGCAGTGGGTAGAGTGGGCATCCTTTTCAGTAATGCATAGCGTGTTACTGACCTCCCCATCTCCATTTCTACCTTGGCCACAGTATTGGACAGCAACCCCCCCCCCCCCCCCCCCCCCCACAATTTGTGCTGCGTGATTGGACGGACCCTGCACATTGTATTCCTTACCCAGCCAGACAGAAACAGCACCTGCTTCTTTTCCTGTAGCCATGTCTCAATAATCCCAATAATTGTCTGCTTCCTCCCAACACAACTTCAGCTCCCCTGTATTATTACAGGCACTGTGTATATTTCTGTGCAGACATTTAAACTAATTTTTAACAGGATTTCCTCTCACTTCATGTTTAACCATTTTGTAGACTCCCGCTCTATAACGCTATTGACTCCCTTGCTATCAATGTTATCCCTTACTTTATTCTTTCCTATGATCAGCGGTCCTGTCTTGTCTCCGGTTAGGCTGCTACTGTCTCTTGTAGATCCCTCCTCACATCTGACTAGTTTAAAGCCTTTGCCATCTCTCTATTTACCCTTTCTGTCAGGTTACAAATTCCATCCCAGTTCAGGTGGAGTGCATCCCATCGGTACAACTTCCTATCCCAGAACTGATGCCAGTGTCCCATGTGAAGGAATTCCTATTCCCCACGCCAAACCTTTATCCATGTGTTGATTCAGATCTGTCTGTTCTTATATCAATTGGAATGTCTCAGGTAAAGATTATTACCATCGAGATCCGGCTTTATATTTTAGATTCTAACTCCTCCTCTGTCAGCAGGACCTCCCACATATATCTATCTATGTTGTTTGTTCCAACATGGACCATGACAAGTGGATTTTCCCCCTCCCTTTCCAAGTTCCATTCCGATCACCATGATATGTCCCTTGTCATTCCAGGCTTCAAATAGAAAATCCTGTCTCAGGCCTCAGTAAAATCATAATGTGGCCTCCGTTATTAGGGCAGGTGCAGGGCAAATGCCATCCTGCCCTCTGCACCCCACTCTTCCAAAGCCTCTAAGTCCTCTCCATTGTCTCCCCCAACCCCCCTTCCCTTCACTGCACTCCCGCTCCAACACTACGGCGACAAACATACCTATATCTTAATAATAAAATGGGAGCCAGAAAGGACAGTGATGTGACCAGGAATATCCAATATTAATCATTGCACGTGGAAAATGAGATTGATCCCAGGGCTGTCCCAATATGCCTTACATTATGCAGCTGATTAACTTCCAAAATGCTGTCCCTCGGAGGACTGCGGTACACCAATCTCAGCCAACAGCGGGAACTGAACTCTGTCCCCTGTCCCTTTTATTGTGTCAAATGTTTATTACTGTGTCTAATTGACACACACTTTTTCTCTTCCAACGAGGATACGGCGAGCCCTGCCAAGAAAGGCTCATTCATATTTGATGGGTTGAGGTGTTAAAGCTGTTTCTTCATCTTCAGCAGTTGATATCGCTATTCGCTCGGGAGCTTGGCGGGAGGCCTAGTGGCGACATCTGTTCAACTTGGCCTTCGTGTGAATCTGCTTTCGGATGATTGTCGAATTCTGTAATGAGCGAGACACTCATCTTTTTATAGATCATTCTGTGCCAACTGTTTTCATTCTTCTCTCTTTCTGTGAAGTGGAAAATGGTTGTCTGCTTTGCCTCAGTGGGAGCATTCTCATGTCTGAGTCAGAATCTTGTGGGTTCAATCCACTTCCAGAGGATCAATTGCATGAACCACGCTGACACTTGACTGAGTGAATGCTGTGTTGCTGGACCGAGTGTCTGTCAGATTAAGAAAAATGCCCAGTGGCATTATTTGAACGGCAGGAAAATTCTCCCCAGTATCCCAATGCCAATGTTTAGCTCTAAATGCTATTAGAAAAGATTATAAAATCAGTCATATCACTGCAGTCTGTGGAATCTTTCTCTGCACTTATGAGCTACTCATTTCCGGTTCCCACAGTGACTGTATGTTGTTACAGCACCCTGGGCTAGCGAACATTTAATTCCAGCCCTACTTGACCTGGAGTCGCAACACAGTTGAAATTAACTCTTCATTTGAAAAATACCTGAATGGTGGGATTCTCCATTTCAGAGACTAAGGGTGTGATCCAATGGCTACGCTACGCCTGAAAGTAAGCTCACCGCAGCGCAGCATGGCTAATAAAAGCTGGGAGACCCCGCTACTGGGCCTACCAGGCTCACAATGCCTCCTGACATCACATTTAGGCCAATCTTCAAATTGGAGCGAAGCAGCTAGTCTCACTCTAATGTGCAGATTCCCGAAGTATCTGAGGCTTTGAGATTCATCCCCTTTATTTTAGAGACTATGGGTGAGTGCTATTAAACAGGCAACACAAATGGGGACCAGGTGGAATGGCACGTGTGAGCGTCTCCTGGAGGATTGGAGGCCCTTTGAACAGGGTGATGTCCTTGAGCTGCTGGTACCACCTTGGCATTCAGGCAGTGCCACACCACATGCTGCCACACCCTCATACCCCTGCCACCCCACCCCATGGTCCAATCATGTGTTGTGTCTTGCAGAATTCACTGGCGATGAGGTGGGCCCTTATGGTGCCCCCCTGCCCCAACCACAGTCCCAGGAGCAGAACAGCGAGGAGGATGATATGGATAGTAAACTGAGTCCTCGACCGGCAGCACCAGTCCGGGGACGCCACTGACTTGCCGTCACAGCTGTCTCCAACACCCTCCACCATCCCAGAGACACTCATCTCCATTGGGCAATTTAGTGATGAGGCTCCTGGGACACTATGTGGTGTGACCCACACACGTGCTCTGGTACATCAGGTAGAGGTAGGAATCCCCAAGCCATGGCTGCAGTGAATAACCCCTGTCTCCCAGGAGAAAAGCTCGCAGCAGGGGGTGCGTCTCGAAGAGGTCAGGAACCGGTCAGTGTGCCAGGATGAAGGCGTTGTGCACACTGCCCGGGTATCAGGCACGATGATGTGCAGCTCATGGTCACACACCATCGAATGGAACCCCTTTCAGTTTGTGAAGGCCGGCCTGACATGGCCGGTGCTCATAGGGCGACATACATCCCGTCAATCACCCGCTGGACGTGGGGCACCCTGGCAATGGTGGCAAACCCTGCTGCCTGGGCATCCTGATGGGCTAGGCCCACATTGAAGTGGATGTATTGCGCAGATGCACCTGCGCATTGAGGTCCGTGAGATCCCAGACAGGTCCACACTTGACGCCGGGAAGGACCCCTTGGCACAACCATTCATGGTGATCATCACCTTGACAGCACCGAGAGTGGTTGTCCTCCCCCGTAGCCCCGCGGTGCCAGATGCGCCATGATTTGGCAGATATGTCACACTGTCCCCCTGCTGAGCTGGAGACGTCGACGGCATGCCTTGTCCTGCAGGTCCTCGAAGGCCAGGCGCTGCCGATATGCACGAGGCTTCTCGTTCCCACCTCCTCCTCGGCATGTTGGCCAGCTGGGGACGGGAGAGGGGACAGAGTGGGATCGGAGAGAGGGGACAGAGTGGGACGGGGAGAGGGGACAGAGTGGGGACGAGATGAGGGGTCAGAGTGGGGATGAGGTGAGGGGGCCGAGTGGGGACAGGGAGAGGGACAGAGTGGGGACGGGGAGAGGGGGCCCAGTGGGGATGAGGTGAGGGGGCAGAGTGGGGATGGGAGAGGGGACAGAGTGGGACGGGGAGAGGGGACAGAGTGGGGACGGGGAGAGGGGGCATAGTGGGGACGAGGTGAGGGGGCAGAGTGGGGACAGGGAGAGGGGACAGAGTGGGGACAGGGTGAGGGGGCAGAGTGGGGACGGGGTGAGGGGGCAGAGTGGGGACTGATAGTTGTAGCACTGTGGTGACTGTCTCTTTGAGGGCAATGCTGAAGATTAAGGGTCACATGGCCTGTGTGACCAATCGGAACGCAGGGTCCGGAATTACTCCAGGATTGGAGAGACTCCTGGGCAGAGATATTTTGGGGTGATAGATACAGCCATATGGCAGCTGTATAATTCTTATTAATGCCTTTTTTGTTCACCAATGAAGTCTGTGAAAATACATCTTTTCATCCAACGACGAGGGTAAATTATCTCAACATTGCCTTTGGCTCTACACCTGTGAGTATCCTGATTTAATCCCAGTCCAAAAAAATGAACTACCGAGCGTGCCTGTCTTTGGGTGGGTCGAATCATTTGACTGCTCTTCAGAGGATTAGACACAGTACATCAAGCACCTTGAGTATTATTTCCAAGTAAACAAAAGAGAGGAGGAGGGGAACGCAAAGTAATTCTCCTAAGTATCTGTGGAACTGAGACCTTAATCGCAGTCTTACAGCCCCAGACGCACCTGGTTCCAATTTATTTGGATTGGATTGGAGTTTGTTTACTGTCACGTGTACTGAGATACAGTGAAAAGTATTGTTCTGCGTACAGTCCAGACGGATCATTGAGTACATGAAAATAAAATAAAATATAAGAAAATACATAATAGGGCAATACAAGGTTCACGATGTAACTACATAAACACTGGCATCGGGTGAAGCATACAGGGGTGCAGTATTAATGAGGTCAGTCCATAAGAGGGTCGTTTAGGAATCTGGTAACAGCGGAGAAGAAGCTGTTTTTGAGTCTGTTTGTGCGTGTTCTCAGTCTTGTGTATCTCCTGCCCGATGACGAAGTTGGAAGAGTGGGTAAGCCGGGTGGGAGGGGTCTTTGATTATGCTGCCCGCTTCCCCAGGCAGCGAGAGCTGTAGATGGAGTCAATGGATGGGAGGCAGGTTCGTGTGATGGACTAGGCTGTGTGCACGACTCTGAAGTTTATTGCGGTCTGGGGCTGAGCAGTTGACATACCAGGCTGTGATGCAGCCCGATAGGGTGCTTTCTGTAAAAAATGGTGCATCTGTAAAAGTTAGTAAGAGTTGATATAGACATGCTGAATTTCCTTAGTTTCCTGAGGACGAATAGACCCTGTTGTGCTTTCTTGGTGGTAGCGTCGACGTGGGTGGACCAGGACAGATTTTTGGAGATGTGTAACCCTAGGAATTTAAAACTGCTAACCATTAGGGTAGCACGGTAGCATGGTGGTTAGCATAAATGCTTCACAGCTCCAGGGTCCCAGGTTCGATTCCCGGCTGGGTCACTGTCTGTGCGGAGTCTGCACGTCCTCCCCGTGTGTGCGTGGGTTTCCTCCGGCTGCTCCGGTTTCCTCCCACAGTCCAAAGATGTGTGGGTTAGGTGGATTAGAACATAGAACATAGAACAGTACAGCACAGAACAGGCCCTTCGGCCCTCGATGTTGTGGCGAGCCATGATCACCCTACTCAAACCCACGTATCCACCCTATACCCGTAACCCAACAACCCCCCCCTTAACCTTACTTTTTTTATTAGGACACTACGGGCAATTTAGCATGGCCAATCCACCTAACCCGCACATCTTTGGACTGTGGGAGGAAACCGGAGCACCCGGAGGAAACCCACGCACACAGGGGGAGGACGTGCAGACTCCACACAGACAGTGACCCAGCCGGGAATCGAACCTGGGACCCTGGAGCTGTGAAGCATTTATGCTAACCACCATGCTACCCTGCTGCCCCTGATTGGCCATGCTAAATTGCCCGTAGTGTCCTAAAAAAGTAAGGGGGGGGGGGGTGGTTGTTGGGTTACGGGTATAGGGTGGATACGTGGGTTTGAGTAGGGTGATCATTGCTCGGCACAACATCGAGGGCTGAAGGGCCTGTTCTGTGCTGTACTGTTCTATGTTCTATCGCTACCTCAGCCCCATTGATTTTGATAGGGATATGCGCAGTACTTTGCTTCCTGAAGTCAATGCCCAGCTCTTTAGTTTTGCTGGCATTGAGGGAGAGATTGTTGTTGCTGCACCACTCCACTAGGTTCTCCACCTCTCTCCTGTATTATGACTCATCGTTATTCGAGATCTGTTCCACTATGGTCGTATCGTCAGCAAATTTGTAGATGGAGTTGGAACCAAATTTTGTCATGCAGTCGTGTGTGTACAGGGAGTATAGTAAAGAGCTATGTACACAGCCTTGTTAGGCCCCGCTATTGAGGACGATTGTGGAGGAGGTGTTGTTGTTTATACTTACTTTTTGTGGTCTGTGGGTCAGAAAGTCGAGGATGCAGTTGCAGAGTGAGGAGCCAAGTCCCAGGATTTGGAGCTTTGATATGAGCTTGGCTGGGATTATGGTGTTGCAGATGGAGATCTGGTCAATAGATAGGGGTCTGATGTAGGAGCCCTTGTTGTCAAAATGCTCCAGGGATGAGTGTAGGGCCAGGGAGATGGCGTCTGCTGTGGACCGGTTGGGGCGGTATGCGAATTGCAGTGGATCTAGGTGTGCTGGGAGTATGGAGGCGATGCGCTTCATGACCAACTTCTCGAAGCACTTCATTAGTAACATTACGGTGGGGCGGACAATAAACAAAGAAATAACTGATGCATGCAGAAATGGTAGAGCAGTTATCAAGGGGGATTTTCATCTACATATTGATTGTTTTAACTAGTTCGGTCAAGGCAGCCTTGAGGAGGAGTTTATAGAATGTATCCACGATAGTTTCCTGGAACAGTATGTAATGGAACATATGGGGGAACAAGTGGTCCTAGATCTGGTCCTGTGCGATGAGACAGGATTAATTAATGAGCTCATAGTTAGGGATACTCTCGGAAGGAGCGATCACAATATGGTGGGATTTAAAATACAGATGGAGGTTGAGAAGGTAAAATCAAATACTAGTGTTTTGTGCTTAAACAAAGGAGATTACAATGGGATGAGAGAAGAGTTGACTAAGGTAGACTAGGAGCAAAGACTTTATGGTGAAACAATTGAGGAACAGTGGAGAACCGCCCAAGCGATTTTTTCACAGTGCTCAGCAAAGATTTATACCAACAAAAAGGAAGGACGGTAGATAGAGGGAAAATCGACTGCGGATATCTGAGGAAATAAGGGAGAGTATCAAATTGAAGGAAAAAGCATACAAAGTGGCAAAGATTAGTGGGAGACCAGAGGTTTGGGAAATCTTTAGGGGGCAACAGAAAGCTACTAAAAAAGCTATAAAGAAGAGTAAGATAGATTATGAGAGTAAACTTGCTCAGAATATAAAAACAGATAGTAAAAGTTTCTACAAATATATAAAACAAAAAAGAGTGGCTAAGGTAAATATTGGTCCTTTAGAGGATGACAAGGGAGATTTAGGAATGGGAGATGAGGAAATGGCTGAGGAACTGAACAGGTTTTTTGGGTCGGTCTTCACAGTGGCAGACACAAATAACATGCCAGTGACTGATGGAAATGAGGCTATGACAGGTGAGGACCTTGAGAGGATTGTTATAACTAAGGAGGTAGTGATGGGCACGCTAATGGGGCTAAAGGTAGACAAGTCTCCTGGCCCTGATGGAATGCATCCCAGAGTGCTAAAAGAGATGGCTAGGGAAATTGCAAATGCACTCGTGATAATTTATTAAAATTCACTAGACTCTGGGGTGGTCCCAGCAGATTGGAAATTAGCAAACGTGATATCACTCTTTAAAAAAGGAGGTAGGCAGAAAGCGGGTAATTATGGCCAGTTAGTTTAACTTCGGTAATAGGGAAGATGCTGGAATCTATCATCAGGGAAGAAATAGTGAGGCATCTGGATGGAAATTGTCCCATTGGACAGATGCAGCATGGGTTCATAAAGGGCAGGTCGTGCCTAACTAATTTAGTGGAATGTTATGAGGACATTACCAGTGCGGTAGATAAGGGGGAGCCAATGGATGTAGTATGTCTGGATTTCCAGAAAGTTTTTGACAAGGTACCACACAAAAGGTTGCTGCATAAGATAAAGATGCATGGCATTAAGGGTAAAGTAGTAGCATGGTTAGATGATTGGTTAATTAATAGAAAGCAAAGAGTGGGGATTAATGGGTGTTTCTCTGGTTGGCAATCAGTAGCTAGTTGTGTCCCTCAGGGATCAGTGTTGGGCCCACAATTGTTCACAATTTACACAGATGATTTGGAGTTGGGGGCCAAGTGCAATGTGTCCAAGTTTGCAGATGACACTAAGATGAGTGGTAAAGCAAAAAGTGCAGAGGATACTGGAAGTCTGCAGAGGGATTTGGATAGCTTAAGTGAATGGGCTCAGGTCTGGCAGATGGAATACACTGTTGACAAATGTGAGCTTATCCATTTTGGTAGGAATAACAGCAACAGGGATTATTGTTTAAATGATAAAATATTAAAACATGCGGCTGTGCAGAGAGACCTGGGTATCCTAGTGCATGAGTCGCAGAAAGTTGGGTTTCCAGGTGCACCAGGTGATTAAGAAGGCGAATGGAGTTTTGTCCTTCATTGCAGAGGAATGGAGTCTAAGACTAGGGAGTTATGTTGCAATTGTATAAGGTGTTAGTGAGGCCACACCTGGAGTATTGTGTTCGGTTTTGGTCACCTTACCTCAGTAAGGACATATTGGCACTGGAGGGTGTGCATGGGAAATTCGCGAGGTCAATCCCAGAGCTGAGGGGGTTGGATTACGAGGAAAGGTTGAGTAGACTGGGTCTGTACTCGTTGGAATTTAGAAGGATGCGGGGGGATTTTATAGAAACATATAAAATTATGAAGTGAATAGATAAGATAGATGCTGCAGGTTGTTTCCACTGGCGGATGAAAGCAGAACTAGGGGGCATAGCCTCAAAATAAGGGGAAGTAAATGTAGGGCTGAGAAGCCTTCAGGTTGTATGGCACAGTCGGGTGAGGCGGGGGTGAGCCATGTCTCTGTGAAACAGAGCACACAGCAGTCTCTTACTTCCCTCTGAGAGGTAAGTCTGGCGTTAAGTTCATCCAGCTTGTTTTCAATCGCTTGGGCGTTTGCCAGGAGTATGCTGGGGAGAGGAGCCTTGAAACCGCATTGCTTCAGTCTCACCTGCAGACTGTTGTGTTTCCCTCGCTCCCTCGGTCGGAGGCTGCGGCTGGATGGTCCCAGGATCCGATGGGAGAAGTCAGCCCTTGTGGAAGGTAGGTAGCTGCGTCCAGCAGGTGCCGGGGTGCTGGCGGGACCAGGGCGCTGGTTATCTTTCTGGGGTTGTGTCTATCAGGGTCCCGGGCGCTGGTTGAGGTAGTGGGGTTGCTGGTGGGGCATGTTTGAGATCTGGTCGGGTCCTAGCGTTCTGCGAGCACGGGAATACCTTGTGGCGAGTTCGGGTCCTCGCAATGAAGTGGCAGAAGAAATACAATGCGGGAAAGTGTGAGGTTATGCACTTTGGAAGGAGGAATTTAGACATAGACTATTTTCTAAATGGGGAAATGCTTCGGAAATCAGAAGCACAAAGGGACTTGGGAGTCCTTGTTCATGATTCTCGTGCAGGTTCTGTCGGCAGGTAGGAAGGAAAATGCAATGTTATCATTCATGTCAAGAGGGTGTGAATATAAGACCAGGGATGTACTTCTGAGGATGTATAAGGCTCTGGTCAGACCCCATTTGGAGTATTGTGAGCATGTTTGGAGTGTGGCTGATGGTTGAGGTTGGCAATTCAGCCATCACTAAATCCATTTGCTCACAAAATGCAGCAAGGGTGACACCAGAGCTTGGCACTCTCTGGAGTATTGTGAGCAGTTTTGGGCCCCATATCTAAGGAAAGATGTGTTCCAAGGCGGAAAGGGTCCAGAGGACAAGAATGATCCCTGGAATGAACAGCTTGCCATATGAGGAACGGTTGAGGACTCTGGGTTTGTACCCATTGTAGTTTGGAAGGATGAGCGGGGATTTTATTAAAACTTACAGGATACTGCAAGGCCAGGATAGAGAGGATGTGGAGAGGATGTTTCCACTTGTCGGAAAAACTAGACCAGAGGACACAATCTCAAACTAAAGGGACGATCCTTTAAAACAGAGATGAGGAGGAATTTCTTTATTATTTATGAATCTGTGGAATTCTTTGCCGCAGAAGGCTGTGGAGGCCAAATCACTGAGTGTCTTTTAAGACAGAGGTTCTTGATTAATAAGGGGATCAGGGGTTATGGGGTGAAGGCAGGAGACTGTAGATGAGGAACATACCAGCCAGATTGAATGGTGGAGCAGACTCAATGGGCGAGAGGCCCGAATTCTGCTTCTGTGTCTTATGGTCTGATGCAATAACGTGGAGTTCCACCAGCAGAACTGCTAATGAAAACGTCATCACAGACTGAGACTGAGTCTCATGTTTCCAAATTGTCAGGGAGGGTAGAAGTCAGCCAAAGTATCAAAAAGCAAGTCATGAGTCACATAGCACAGCACGATCATTTAGGGTAAATGCAGCTGTAGATGTGAGATCAGGTTGGATGCCTGGAATATATTGTTTCTCAAGACCAGATCCCTTTCTATGCCAAGTGGACGTGGAGGGATGGATCATTTGTAAACACATGGACCACTTGAGGAGTAGAGAGATTCTCCAGCAGTCAGTGTTGCCATCAACAAATGTGTTTGAAACCCGTAAGCACCAAATAACCTGTTATCGACACAGCTGATGTCGCTGAGTAATCAAATGGTGATGAATCGCCTGTGCCAGAGAGAGGTCCCATTATTACAATTCATGTTAATGTCGATTCCTGTGGAAGCATCTCAGACAACAGAAGTACACCTTTCTACAAGAAACAGGAAATCCACCAAAGACGCGATTTATAATTGTCCGACTCATGTAGATAATCATAGAATAGAATCATAGAATCCCGAGTGTAGAAGGAGGCCATTTGGCTCATTGAGTTTGCACCAACCCTCTGAAGGGGCACCATACCGAGGCACACTCCCTCGCCCTATCCCCGTAACCTCAGAGGAGGGGGCCCAGTCCCTGGGCTCCACGGCTGCGAGCATGGAGGTTGAGATGAGAGTGGGCCTCCAGGACTGCCGGCGTCAAGTTCTGGGGGAGCCTCCGGAGTTTGCTCTGGTCGCACCCCCATCCCATGTAGTAGCACGGGGGCCATGGGGCACCCCGAGGGAGGAGGAATTGATGGGGACTGTGCTGAAACACCTCAGCACCTCAGATTCCCCCTTCTGTCCCTGGCGCATCCGATGGGCAGTGGGCAGAACAGGGTGGCAGCACATCACGTGGGGCACTAGAGCAACAGCGGAGCCCATCCAGGCTCGTTCATTCCAGAGGACGGCCGCCAAAGGAGACCCAGATTACAGGGTGGGATTCGCAGCAGGTTGCCTCCAGATATTGTCAAATGATGCGGTGCACCAGAGTGCACCGCAGAGCGGGTCATCATCATCCTCCATCCCATGGACCAGAGCCGCTGTTACTGCCAACACAGGGCCTGCAGCTGCAGCCGCAGGTACGAATCACGGAGAGGGTGACAGGGAATGGGAGGGGGGGGGGGGGGGGGTTGGTGTAGGATGGATGGTGTAGGTTTGTGTCATGGGAAGGGGTAGACTGTCAGGAGGGGAGCAGGGGAGGGAAGAGGAGGGGGGTTGCTATGGGGTTGGATGGGATGTCCATGCCATCGGCCAGGCCACCTAGTTGTGCAGCCTCCTGTGCCTATCTGGTACCCATGCCATGCCCATCCTCGCCCTCCTCCGCATCGAACTAGGCCTGACATTCATCCTTCTCCCGCATGTTACCACTCTGCTGCCCTATGTTGTGGAGCGCGCAGAAAGCCAGTAGGATGCGGGGGACCCTCCGAGTGCAAGACTGGAGGGACCCTTTAGAGCGGTCCTGGCACCTGAACTGCATCTTTAGCTGATGCATGCCCCTGGTCGCTGCATTGGTGTCCCTGTAGCAGGCCTCCGCGTTTGTCTGCAAATCTTGTTCCCTGTCTCCAACTGCTTTCAAATGACCTAAACTAAAATTTTAAAGCTTTTTGCTTGACATGGACCTCCAGTTGCTAAGCAACAGCAACATGCTGATGCCTTTTATTTGTTTTCATCACCACCATCCTGTCTAAGCAGATAGAAATC